>NC_056726.1:1339146070-1339506070 GCF_019279795.1 Protopterus annectens
CAGTCTTGTTCCATGTTCATGTCAAATGAAAATGTATAGATTGCATCAAGAACCGTTTCCAAATACAGCGTAGTAAACAGATAAGAGAATAAGGATAAGGCTAAAGATGTTAAAAGTTTTGATTTGCATAGAAATTAAGTTGATGCTACTGCTTTGGGAGTAAAAAATTTAAAATTATGATGAGCTTCAGTCTGCCTGCTGAAAGGCATGAGACTGCCACTTTTTCTGTTTTGTTTTCTTATCCTACAGTTAGCATGCCTGAACATGCCCGAATAATGTGTAATCATTTTTCCACCTTTGTACTCTACACCTGCCGTATTACCTATGTTATTCCTGCCTTTATCATTTTTAATTGTCCACAGTTCATTTTGCTGTTTTGCTTTCCGTCTGACTTCTTGTTGCTGCTTCCTGAGCACAGACTTTTTTTTTTCTCTTTTTTTCTTAAAAATGCACACTGGTGCTACATGTGAACTGTGAAGATGTTTCTGGTATCTAAACAGTTTACGTTTATTTGACATTTTATTTGTTAATCTTCCAAACTTTAAGGGTGTTTGTACACGGCTCCGGTCTGAAATTGTTACACTCAGCGATTATAGTGTGTTGTATATGAAGAGAGACAAAGTGATAAAATAACAGGGATTTGCAAGCAAAAAGAAGAGTAATGTGGAGGAAAGTTATACAGACAGTTCCTATTGTAGCAAGAGCAACATGACTAATAAAAAGGATGCACAGTCTTAACTTAAATATGCTACCAATACATGTAACCTTGTAACAACTACAGAAGGTGGCAATTCTGGGCACCTTTTAAGTGTTGAGAAGAGCACTCTTGGTTAACATCAAAGAGTGAAACAGCAGTGATGAACTCTAATAGTCGAGGTCCAAAATACTTGGAGAAATTAAGTAGAGAGAGGCCATAATGGTGTCTTGCATATAAATGTTTAGACAATGCATGTCTTCTAAAATAAAGCCAGATTTTTTGTTTTTCGTTGAATTACATGTGAAGCCCCCATTGATGGTGCTGCTCCTCTGTGGGCTGTTGAAGAAGTACATCTCATTTAATGTCACCCAGTGGGAAGACTATCATTATATCATCTTAAAGTACTAGTTTGCCACTTACTGTCAAGAATGCAGTGTGTGGGTTATATAAAAATGTGCCACCTTGGTTGTATAATATAAAGGAATAAAGCCCCTACTATGACGTTGTTTCAGTCTGCTGACTGCAGCCACATAAGTGAAGGACTGCACAGAACCTCAGAAGCCATTAGCTTAGTAATCCTAAGCTGGTGACAAAAGCCCTCATTCACTTGTGACTGAAAACATGCATATGAGCAGAAGAGTATAGGATGCCATGCTGTGATGAGAAGGTTCACGTCAAGCACAGGGTTAGGGCGTTAACAGAAACACCCTCGTTCCCAGGATACCAGTAAAGTTGCAGACTGCCTCCATACCTACCTAGATAATGATCTTTTTAGTCTTCTGTTCGTTTTGTGCTGGGACTGCGTAGGATGGGGGAACAAGTGGGCTCAAGAGTGATAATCGAAACTTGATAGCAGGCACAGAGGCAGAAAGCAAAGAACAAAAATCTAACTGAACTCTACGTTTGTAAGTCATTATAGTCTCCATTTTTGTTTATAAACACACACATTTTAAAATACTTAATATTTACAAGGGGTGTCACTGTCACTCATCCCAAACATGAGCTTGGCAGAAGAAAAAACAACTACTAGTGAAATGTTTTTCATTCAGATCTAGTTGATACTGCAGGTAAAATTTGCAGCCAGTATTTCCAGGTATATATAGAAAAGGTTGACTAACCTTCATACAGTTTTGTTTACTTTATGAATAGGTCCAGTTTGTGACATGTTTTATGCTGGATGCCACATAGGAAGCAGAGCCTTTTTTGCCACTGAAATGAGTGCTTCTTTGATGGTCCATCTGTCAGTCAACTGCAGTTTTCAAACTGGGCAGATAAGCCCCCATTAAAGAAAACCTTCCTTTCTAAATGGAATTTTACGTGGAATATTGAGTTTCTTTTTCCCGGTTATTATCAGAACTCTGTGCATCTTCATAAGAAGCAATATCAAAGGTCTGGACATATTTTGGTCTGTTTTGGCAGCTTTGTTAAACCTTTTGCCAGGAAAATGTTGTATTTATGACTTAAAAATATACATTAGTTTTGCTATTTAGAGTCTTGGTGAAAGGATATGATGCTTGTGGGATGCTGTCAGCGTAATACTTACCTGATAGTCACCAGCTCCTTCTCTTGCATACTTACAGATGCTTCAAGGCTACAATAACCCTTTCAGTTCTTCTTCTTTTAGATGTTCATCGTGCATACAGCTGCAGTCATAACAGATGGGTTCTCCTGTCGTCAGGCGGGTCCTCAGTCGGCCGAATTCCAAAGTCTAGGTCCGGCGTCAGTTGTTGTCGCTTCTTCCCTGACGTCAGTGCGACAGGGGTATAAAGGAACCAGCCGACGCCATTTTCTTCAGTCTTTCTTGCCGTGCGGTGCCCGAAGCAGAAGCAGTTCGCAATTGCCGGTCGACCAGCTCCTGAAATTACGAAAATTTTGAAACCGAAGTCTTCTTGAAAGCTAAGTACCCCGTTGGGGAAACTTTTCTTGCCTCAGACCGATGTCAGACAAAGTTAATAATTGTATTTCTTGTGGGAAGCAAATACCGCATAAGGATTTCCATTCCCTCTGTATTGCTTGTTTAGGCCCAAACCACGACGTCTCTGTCTGTCGCTTTTGTGCTACATTCAACAAACGCACCATTAAGCGTCGGGTGGAGTTCGCCCAGCATTATTTTGGCAAAACATTTACCTATATTATGTCGTCGGATACTCCGACTCCAGTTTTGTCTAAAAAGCGCAAAGATAAGGACCGACACACGAGGTCCGCGGCCTCTACCGACACCACGCCAAAGCCAACTACATGTGGTCCAGTTCTCAGCGAGGCATCTACGCAGCCCCTGACTACCGATGACACTTCATTGGCGGTGTCTCCTGTGCCCGAGGTCGCAGGCTCCTCGGCCCACACCCTGACTACAGATACCGAAGCCACTCTTGGCGTTGAATCTCAAAATGTGGACAGGTCTACCTCCTCTCAAGGTGTCTTCAGACCTTCCTCCTCTTTTTCCATCAAGGCTTTCACTAAATCTAAAGCAGCCATGCATTCTAAGAGACAAGCTACACAGGGCCCATCTCCAGGCCCCATGCCTAAAAAACAGATGCTTAAAATGGCTGAGGATTTAATTACTCTTATCAGGGGTTCTCAACCCCCACCGGACAAAAGGCCCAGAGTGGAGGAAGAATCCCCCTCCTCTGATCAGGGCTCCATTATTTCAGAGAACTCTGATGATCAGGAACATTCTTACTCCCCTTTTGAAGACTCTGATGCAGAGGAGTCCATTCCTTCTGTATCCCCCCCAGAGGATTACTCATTTCGGGAAACTTTGCATACCTTAAGGGAACACTTCCACTGGGAAGGCCAAGATTATTCAAATTCCAAGAAAAGGCTTAGGGAATTTCTCTTGCTACCTCAGCACAGGCCTCTGGCTATACCTCCTGTCTTGGACATTCTAGATGATGTTTACTCGGAGGCCTGCCTTAACCCGGATTCTCTACCTCCTGCCCCAGTCAAGCCTGACAGGTACTACAGGGTTCCTGACTCACACCAATTTCTATACAAAAGCCATGCTGCTGACCCAGAAACCATCTCACAGGGCCCCGAGGGAATTAAGGCCTCCACTGCTAAAAATTCATTACCTTCCGAGAGAGATTCCAGATCCTTAGAAAGGTGGGGAAAAAAGGTATATACCTCGGCTACCTTAAACATGAGGGCCTTAAACTCTCAGTTCCATATGCTAAAATACCAACAGTTTTTGTTATCACAATTGAAAAGTAAAATGTCACAACCTGAACAACCAGACTTGAAGGAGTTGCAGGATTTGATGCATAGTGCAGAACAAGTGGGTAAGCATACCTTACAGTGTGGTTTTGATGCTCTAGAGGCCTCATGTAGAGCTGCTGTTACAGGATCAGTCATACGTAGACATGCCTGGCTCAAGGAACAAACCTTGCCAGATCATGTCAAAGCTAAATTACTAGATGCCCCTCTACAAAAGGATGTATTATTTGGTGCTAATGCTGAGGAGGTATTAAGGAAAATGGAGGAAAAGGCTAAATCAATGCAAACTGTGAAAGATTTTCTACAGGTACAACCCCCACGTTTCAGTAGAAATTGGCCTTCCAAAAACTGGTCCTTTCCAGCCACGGACAGACCCCAAAGAGGTAGATACAGGTGCCCGAGGGGCAGAGGACAATCCCAAGGATCGTTTAGAGGCAGACAATGGCAAGCTCCTACACAAAGAGGTGGTAAGGATAACTCGCAACCATTCAGAAAGCAAGCCCAATGACTTTCCCCTTTGCATGCCAAGCAAGACTCAAATGGCAGCACCCTTAGGAGGAAAACTGGCATTATTTTCAAAAAATTGGCATATTGTCACAAAAGACAAATGGATCCTGGACATTATAAACAGAGGCTACAGATTCCATTTTCACACCCTTCCAAAAATGAGAGGCATGCCAAACCTGCCACACAATCAAAGGGCAGAGGCACAAAGGCAAATTACAGATCTCATACACATGAAAGCTATTCAAGAGGTACCTACGCACGAACAAGGTCAATGTTTTTATTCCAGACTATTCCTGGTACCAAGGAAGGGAAAAGATTGGAGACCTATTTTGGACCTATCCATCCTAAACACATTTCTACTGCACCAAAATTTAAGATGCTCACTCTACAGCAGCTTCTCCCCATGCTGGGCAAGGAGTCTTGGCTGGTAACATTGGACCTCAAGGAGGCATACCTGCATGTCCCAATCAGACAAAATTGCAGAAGATACCTCAGATTTCTTGCAGGTTCAACCCATTATCAATTCTCTGCATTGCCCTTTGGCTTATCTACTGCGCCCAGAGTATTCACGAAATGCCTGGCATCAGTAATTGCCTACTGCAGACTTCAAGGGATACAAATATACCCCTATTTGGACGACTGCCTGATCCAAGTGGACAGCAAGCACATTCTTCTGAAACATCTGGCTTATGTAATAATGTTGTTGAACTCTCTGGGATACACAGTCAACAAAAAGAAATCAAGGATAATACCCTCTCGGAAAATAGTTTTCCTGGGTGCCAACTTGGACACAAACACCCAGATGGCCTACCTCACGCCAGAGAAGCAGGGGCAACTAACTCAATACTTCAGAGCACTAGCAAATTGCACCAGGCTGACTGCAAGGAAAATCCTGCAGGCTCTGGGATTCATGGCATCTTGCATCTTACTAATCCCATGTGCAAAGCTGCATATGAGGAAACTTCAGTGGTACCTGAAAAACCTATGGTCTCAACACAGCCACAGTTTGGAAACAATAATACCACTAATTCCATGTCTTCAAAAGGAATTTCTGTGGTGGGCTCAAGCATGCCAAACAAACACAGGTCTTCCATTCAGCAAGCCTCAAGCAAATCAAGTCATCCCAACAGACGCCTCGGACTATGCCTGGGGGGCGCACATGACAGATCGGTGCATTCAGGGCAAATGGTCCCAAAAAGAAAAGCACCTTCACATCAATCAAAAGGAAATGCTAGCAGTAATAAATGCTATTATAGCTTTCAAAGACCTTCTGCAACCAGGTCAACTATTAATAAGAACGGACAACACCACAGTTATGTGGTACATAAACAAACAGGGAGGAACACATTCATACCCCCTATGCAGACTGGCCATGTCACTTTGGAACATGGCCATGGACTTACAAATCGAACTACATGCACAGTACTTGCCAGGCAAGGAAAACACGCTGGCAGACAACCTAAGCAGAAATATGACAGATCCACACGAATGGAAGTTGCATCCACAAGTTTTTACAGAGATAATCCAAGCATGGGGAAGGCCAGACATAGATCTCTTTACCTCCCACAAAAATCACCAATTGACAAAATTCTGCTCAAGGATTTTCCATCCAAAGGCCTGGAGAGTGGACGCTCTCTCCTTCAGTTGGACATCAATGACAGTTTATGCCTTCCCACCTCTTCCTCTGCTGCCCAAAGTTCTATTGAAAAACCAGAGCAGACAGACCAAAGATGATTCTCATTGCTCCAGACTGGCCAAGACAACACTGGTACCCACTCCTGAGGAGCCTGACGCATTCCCCACCATGGACGCTGCCTCTAATGCCTCTTCTCCTGACTCAGCACAGCTTCAAAACTCTTCACAGCCAGCTAAAAACACTCAATCTAGCCACATGGAAGATTCCTTAGCATCACAACAGACCCTACTCTCCAAGGAGGTGCAGGATGTCATTTTAGAGGCCAGAAGGCCGTCAACTAGAAAAGCTTACTCCGCAAAATGGAAACGGTTTTGTGTCTGGAATGAGAAAAAGGGCCTGGAAAACTGAATTTACCTCAAATACTACAGTATCTAGCTGAGCTGCTAAGCAGTGGACTTTCATTCTCCTCCATCAAAATCCATGCCTCAGCCATTTCTGCAGAATACAACACTGATCCACCCTTATTCTCTCACCCTCTCTTAAGACAGTTCCTCAGAGGGGCTAAGAATCTAAAACCCCCAAGGAAACGACCAATACCTGCTTGGGATCTCAATTTCATTCTGGAAAAACTGACCTTGCCTCCCTTTGAGCCAGCTGCCTCATCGGATTTGCAATATTTGTCCTGGAAAACAGCTTTCCTTCTGGCTATTACCTCAGCTCGTAGAGTTTCAGAACTACAAGCTCTCATGGCTGTGCAGCCTTTTATCATCTTCCATCAGGACAGAGTTTCCTTACGAACCAACCCGTCCTTTATGCCAAAAGTGGTATCCAGGGTAGCTTTGAATCAGGCCATACACTTACCTACCTTTTATCCTAATCCTCAAAACAAAGGGGAGAGATTACTACATTCCTTGGACATCCACAGACAACTGCGTTATTATTTGGACAGAACAAAGCCTTTCAGAAAATCAGAACAGCTCTTTGTGTCCTATGCTATAGGAGCTCAAGGAAAGCCAATTTCCAAACAGACAATCTCAAAATGGATAGCCCACTGCATACACTTTTGCTATTCTTTCATGGCAAAACTGTACCTACAGGCATCAGATCTCACTCCACAAGGGCCACAGCTACCTCTGCAGCTTTCCTCAGAGGAGTTCCTACCAAAGATATTTTGGAAGCAGCCACTTGGAGTTCTGTGCATACCTTCTCCAAGCACTACCACCTACCATTATACTCCAAAACTAGAGCAGGCTTTGCCACTGCAGTCTTGCAGGGCATCCTGGCTCCTCCTAGTTCCACCTAGTGCCTACCACCCCTTTCTTAGCTTTGGGATTCCACCCATCTGTTATGACTGCAGCTGTATGCACGATGAACATAGTACAGATGTCCTTCAAGGATGCATCTGCAGTCCTTACATATGGGTTATCCTGCCTCAGGCAGCCCTTCGGTCGGCCGGATTCCAAAGTCTGGGTCCGGCGTCGGCTGATGTCGCCCTTTTCCCCGACGTCAGAGTACCTGGGGTATAAAAGCGTCAGCCGACGCCATCTTCCCCAGTCTTTCTTGCCACGCGGTGCCCGAAGCAGAAGCAGTTCGCAAGTGCCGGTCGGCCAGCTCCTGTGATTTCAGCTACCGAAGTCTTCAAAAAAGCTAAGTACCCCGTTGGGGACTCTTTCTTGCCTCAGCCGATGTCAGATCAAACGGTTAAAGTTAATAATTGTTTAAAATGTGGGAAACAAATACCTCATAAGGATTTCCACTCTTACTGCTTACCTTGCCTAGGCCCAGACCACGACGTCTCGGCCTGTACAGCCTGTGCTTCCTTCAATAGATGCACTCTTAGGCGTCGGGCAGACTTTGCAGAGGAATATTTTGAGCAAATTTACTGTTATAAAATGCCGTCGGAGCTTCTGACAGCTCATTTACCCAAAAAACGTAAGGAGAAGGACCGACACACGTGGTCCGCGGTTCCGGCCGACTCCACGCCCAGGCCTACCGCTAGTGTCTCGGTCTCTGCTGAAACCGAATCTCTACCGATTCCGACCGATGACACCGCACAGCCGGTACCTTCGGTACCGGAGGCTTCCACTGGGTCGGTCTTAGAATTACCTTCTGAAACCGGTGCTCCGGAGATATCCGACACCATTTCTGTGGATAAAACTACCCCAGCACGTGGGGCAGCCAGGCCTCCTGTATCCATGTCCATTAAGGCTTTTACTCGTGCTAAAGCTGCTAAACAGCCAAAATCTCTCCCTCCCAAGGCTATTCCTCAGGGATCCTCTACAGGTTCACAAATTTTAAGCTTAGCTGAGGACCTTATCTCCTTAATCAGGGCCTCTCAGCCACACCCAGACAGGGGCTCTCAACCTCCTCCAGGCAAAAGGCCCAGGGTTGAGCAGACAGATCCCCAGTCCTCTGATGAGGCCTCAGATGACTCTGCCCTTTCAGATTACCAGGAGGAGGCCTTTCCGGCCTACGAGGATTCTGATGCAGAGGAATCTATTCCCTCGGCCTCCCCCCCTGAAGAGTTGTCCTTTGGGGAGACCCTTCACTCCATGAGAGAGCATTTTAAATGGCAAGGCCAGGAATTCTCTGATTCCAGGAAGAGGTTAAGGACTTTTTTGCATTTGCCTCAGCATAGACCTTTGGCTATTCCTCCTGTTTTAAATGTCATAGAGGATGTGTACTCCGAGTCTAGTATTTCCCCAGTCTCCCTCCCTCCGGCTCCTGTCAAACCCGACAGGTACTACAGGGTCCCGGACACGCATCTATTCCTTTACAAGGGCCACTCACCTGACCCAGAAACTATTTCCCAGGGGCCTAAAGGGGTTGCAACCTCCACTACTAAGAACCCACTTCCTTCTGAAAGGGAATCCAGGGCCTTAGAGATATGGGGTAAAAAAGTGTACACTTCTTCCACTCTTTCTATGAGAGCATTGAATTGTCAATTCCATATGATACAGTATCAAGAATATCTGTTAGATGAATTGCATAAAAAACTAACCTCACCTGAACCCCTAGATCGCAAGGCACTCCAGGATCTGGTGCATAACTCCCAGCAGGTTAGCAACCATTTTTTACAGTGTGGTTATGATGCATAGGAAGCTTCATGTAGGTCAGCAATGACAGGTGCAGTCATACGTAGACATGCTTGGCTGAAGGAACAAACACTGCCAGATCATGTTAAAGCAAAGCTTCTGGATGCACCCCTGGAAAAACAAAAGTTATTTGATTCCACGGCTCAAGAGGTCTTAAAGAAATTTGAGGAAAAGGCTAAGTCAGTACAGACAGTCAAAGATTTTCTCCAGGCCCAACCACCAAGATTCAGCAGAAATTGGCCTTCTAAGAATTGGTCCTTTCCAGACACAGAGGCAAAAATAGGCGTGCCAGAGGTAGAGGGCAAGCTAGAGGCTCCTACAGAGGACGTCAATGGCAGCCTCCTAACCAAAGAGGTAGTGCAGGACCTACACCTGCTGCACAAGGACAAACTCAATGACTTGACTCTGACCCCGCCAACCAGGGCTCATTTGGAAGCACCTTTGGACGGAAAGCTATCTTTATTCTCAGAAAATTGGCACATTATTACAAGGGACAAATGGATACTGCAAATAATAGACAAAGGATACAGATTCCATTTTCATACATTACCAAAAAGACAAGGCATGCCAAATCTGCCACCGAATCAAAGGACAGAGGCTTTCAAGCAAATTTCCAACCTACTGCAAGTGAAAGCAATAGAAAAGGTTCCTCTCATAGAACAAGGCCAAGGATTTTATTCCAGACTATTTCTTGTCCCAAGAAAAGAAAAGCAATGGAGGCCTATTCTGGACTTGTCCGCACTAAATACTTACCTCATTGTGCCAAAATTCAAAATGCTGACCTTACAGCAACTCGTTCCCATGCTGGGCAAGGGGTCCTGGCTGGTAACTCTAGACCTCAAGGAGGCATACCTGCATGTCCCTATCAGACAAAGTTGCAGAAGACACCTCAGATTTCTTGCAGGTTCAGAGCATTATCAATTCTCAGCATTGCCCTTTGGCTTATCTACTGCGCCCAGAGTATTCACGAAATGCCTGGCATCAGTAATTGCACATTGCAGACTTCAGGGGATTCAAATATACCCATACCTGGACGACTGCCTTATACAAGCGGACAGCCAACAAACATTGGTAAAACACTTGAATTATGCCATCCGCCTACTTCAGGCTTTGGGATACACAGTCAACATTCAAAAATCAAGACTTGTTCCATCCCAAAGAATAATTTTTCTGGGTGCAAAACTAGATACAACCACCCAAATGGCTTTTCTCACAGAAGAAAAACAAAAACAACTACCGGATTATTTCAGAAACCTGACAAAACAAACCCAACTGACTGCAAGGAAAATCCTGCAGGCCCTGGGTTTCATGGCATCTTGCATTCTTCTGATTCCACAAGCAAGGCTGCATATCAGGAAACTACAATGGTACCTAAGGAGTCTATGGTCTCAGCACAGTCACAGCCTAGAAGCTTTGATCCCCCTCATTCCATGCCTTCAAAAGGAATTTCTGTGGTGGGCTCAAGCAAGCCAGTCAAACATGGGTCTGCCTTTCAGCAAACCAAATATCAGCCAAACCATTACAACGGACGCCTCAGACCATGGATGGGGAGCGCACATGGAGGGCAGATGCATTCAAGGACAATGGACACAAACAGAATTTCGCCTGCACATAAACCAAAAGGAAATGCTGGCAGTGATGCATTCAATCGAGGCCTTCAAGCACTTCCTACATCAAGGCCACCTGCTAATGAAGACAGACAATACCACAGTTATGTGGTACATAAACAAGCAAGGAGGTACCCATTCTTACCCTTTTTGCAGGCTGGCAATGAATCTTTGGGAACTTTCCCTAAAACTCAATATAGAGCTGCAATCCCAGTTTGTACCAGGAAAAGACAATGTACTGGCGGACAGCCTAAGCAGAAACATCATGGATCCACACGAATGGATGCTGCACCCAGACACCTTTCTTCAAATAACACAATCATGGGGAAGGCCGGACATAGATCTTTTTGCCTCCCACCACAACCATCAACTGAAGAAATTCTGCACAAGGTCATACCACACCCACAAGCATGGAAAGTGGACGCTCTCTCTTTTAGCTGGAATACTCTAACAGTATATGCATTTCCATCTCTTCCGTTAATGACCAAGGTCTTACTGAAGATCAGGACAGAACAACCAAAAGTGATTCTGATAGCTCCGGACTGGCCAAGACAACACTGGTACCCACTGTTAAGGAGCTTGTCACGCACTAAACCGTGGCCTCTACCACAATGGCCACTTCTTCTGACACAGCACAATTACAAAACTCTGCACTCCAGCCTAAAAACCTTGCAGCTGACAGCCTGGAAAATACCTTGACTCATCGCCTGGATAAACTATTCAAAAGGGTAAAGTATATCATCAAGGAAGCTCGGCGGCCTTCCACAAGAAAGGCATATTCAGCAAAATGGAAAAGATTTCGCACTAGGAACTCCACAAAGGGCCAAGATCCGACAGTAATGAGCATTCCACATATCCTGGAATACTTGGCAGAAATGCTCCATAATGGCCTTTCTTACTCTTCCATAAAAATTCATGCTTCAGCAATTTCAGCAGAGTACAACACTGATCCACCTGTATTTTCTCATCCGCTGCTAAAGCAGTTTCTAAGAGGGATAAAAAACATCAGCACTCCAAGGAAACCACCAGTGCCTACATGGGACCTTAACTTCATGTTGGAAAAATTAACTCTACCTCCCTTTGAACCAGCAGCATCTGCAGAACTACAGTTCCTGTCTTGGAAGACTGCCTTCCTTCTGGCCATAACCTCAGCAAGAAGAGTATCTGAGTTACAGGCCCTCATGGCAGTACAACCATTTCTTACTTTTCATCAGGATAGAGTCTCATTGAGAACCAATCCTTCATTCATGCCAAAGGTGGTATCCAGGGTCTCACTGAACCAAGCTATTCACCTGCCTACCTTCTTTCCAAATCCACAAAATAAAGGAGAGACACTTCTTCATACCCTGGACATTCACAGACAGTTGTGCTACTACTTGGACAGAACTAAGACTTACAGGAAAACTGACCAGCTTTTTGTAGCATATGCTGCTGGTGTACAAGGAAAAGCAATCTCCAAACAGACAATTTCAAAATGGATAGGGAATTGCATTCGATTCTGTTACTCTTTTCATGGCAAAACTGTGCCAGCCAACATTAGACCTCATTCCACCAGAGCCACAGCCAGCTCCACAGCCTTCTTAAGAGGGGTGGCTACAAAGGACATCTTAGAAGCTGCTACATGGAGCTCCGTGCATACATTTTCCAAGCATTACAACTTACCTTTATATTCCAGATCCAGAGCAGGCTTTGCTACTGCAGTCCTGCAGGGCATTTTAGCTACACCATCCTTTTCTTAGGTCCTACCACCCCCAGCTTGGCTATGGTATTCTACCCATATGTAAGGACTGCAGATGCATCCTTGAAGGACATAGTACAGTTTTGTACCTACCATAATTGTAGATGTCCGATAGGTATGCATCTGCAGTCAGGATTTCCCTCCCTCCTACCCCTCTGTGGTATTCCTTGAGTATTTATCCCTCTTTCTAGCTAGCTGGGGTTATCTATTATGGTGTATTTGTTTTATATTACTGTGCATGTTTGGAATTCTTTGCATCTCTCCAAATTTAGCCTTCATTAGAGGGCACCTGGCATCTGGGGCAAGAAAAACTGAGGAAGATGGCGTCGGCTGACGCTTTTATACCCCAGGCGCTCTGACGTCGGGGAAAAGGGTGACATCAGCCGACGCCGGACCCAGACTTTGGAATCCGTCCGACTGAAGGGCTGCCTGAGGCAGGACAACCCATATGTAACTATCGGACATCTACATTTATGGTAGGTACAAAACTGTACTTTTTGTACCTACCATAAATGTAGATGTTCGAGTGCTAATACAGCTGCAGTCCAGGTTTCCCTCCCTCCTTCCCCTCTTGGGACAGGCCTATTCGCTAACACCTCCTCATACAACCTGATTGGGGTATTCATTTATGGTGTATTTGCTTACAACTACTGTATTTTGATTATATTGCATTGCTTTATTACACAAATTTATGTATTGCCTTCCTTCTGGGGGCACCTGACATCTGGGGCAAGAAAAACTGAAGAAAATGGCGTCGGCTGGTTCCTCTATACCCCTGTCGTACTGACGTCAGGGAAGAAGCTACGACAACCGACGCTGGACCTAGACTTTGGAATTCGGCCGACCGAGGACCCGCCTGACGGCAGGAGAACCCATCTGTTATGACTGCAGCTGTATTAGCACTCGAACATCTACATTTATGGTAGGTACAAAACTGTACTTTATCTGTGGTGCAGCAAATGGTCTCCTTGGCATTACCTTCCCCAGTGTTCAAAAAGAAAAGACTAGATGTTAAGTTGTCAAACTCGCCTTCATTCTTGCTGGATGGGTTCGGAGCCGATCCTCAGCTCCGACTCGGCACTTGCTAAGCTCGAGAACTCATTTTACCAGCTCGAGGCAACCCTATATCCCATGATGCAAGGCTTGACTACCTCAGATCTCATTTGCCGCTTCGCGAAGAGGTCTCCTTTTTACCAGCTCAGGTAAAGTTTTCAATTTCTTCAGATTAGTCAGAGTTTTTCCCCTTATTTTCTATTTGTCCTTTATTGGGTATATTTTTTATGCTTATACTTGTCACCTACCCTATATTCCCTTCCTTTAGGTTAGGATTTATTTCCTTCAGGCCTTAAGCCTCCCCCTCAGTTAATTCCTGTCAGGTTGTGTGTGTGTGTTTTTTTTGGGGATTAACTGTGTGACTGTTGTGTGTCTGTCTGTTTCTTGGACATTATTATGTCTAAAGAGGTAAAGGTCTCAGGCTTCAAGAAGTGTGACTCGTGCTGTCAGAAAATGTCTGTGACAGACGGTCACACTTCTTGTGTGTATTGCCTGGGGCCTTTACACCTGCAGGACTCCTGTGCCATTTGTCACTCCTTTAGCCAGAGAGTCCTGCAGGAATGAAGAAATAAATTAATTCTTCATGGCTTGTTAAAGCCTGAGGGTTCTCCGACCAAGGCTGGGTAGGTTAAACCCTCTAAGCCATCTAGAGCCCAGGCTGTAGTTTCTAAGCCTTCGGCTGTGGCTCCGACTCCTTCGGAGTCGAGATCGGCTCTGGCTGGAGCCGATCTTTCTTCTTTGGAGATTGTTGTGTCGGCTCCGTCCGGCTCCGACACACAAAAAACTATTACTTTGTCGGCTCCGGCCGGAGCCGACGTGTCTTTATCCAGTATTGGAGCCGACAAGTCTTCGGCTCCATCTGGAGCCGAGGGGTCGTCGGCTCCGATGGCTCCATCCAAGAAGAGATCTCTGTCTCCTTCCTTGGAGTCGATTCGTTCGGCACCGGGATCTCCTCTTTTGTTGGAGCGGAGCCATCGGAGCCGATCTTCAAGATCTTCCAGGCTATCAGATCACGATTTAGAGAGGGTGGTAAGCAGACTGTTGAAGTCACAGGCACTAGCCCAAATGCTCCATAGCCCGTCTCAACAGACGTCTGCTATTTCTCTTCCCCTGAACTTCCTCCTCCGACTCTCCTTCAGAGTTCGGCGAGCTCGAACGGTGACCGTGGAGTGCGCGGAACCGATACTTCCTTCGGCTCCGGCGTCTTGGCTCGATCTCCTCCATAAGACCTTCGTTGGAGGCCATCCGGTCATCGAGTCTCCCTTGTCGGCTCCGCGGCCGCGAGTGGCATCGGACCCTTGTCCGACCCTGCTCTCCCTCTTGGAGCTTCGGCATTGGTGAGCTCGGCACCGACATCGGCTTCGGAGCCTTCTCTTTCGGTGGGGCCGGGGATTCCTGTTTCTTCGGGGTGGGAGTCTTCTGGCCTCCCTGGGAGAGGAGCCTTCAAGGTGATGAGGAGTGTCCTAGCCCCTGAGCTAGGTCAACGGTCTATTCCTTTAGCTCCTCCATCTTCGGTGCCTGTTGATGTCTCTTGCCAGTCTCTTGCTCCCGGACCCAGAGATCCATCGTCCCAGGTTTCCCCATTGGGAATAACTTCCTCTTCCGAGGTTTCTCCTGATCCTGCAGCAGAACCCCCATGTAAGAGGACGTGTAAGAGGAAGCACACAGACTCCCCTGAGTCTACTACATCAGATACCGACTTAGATGAGTCGGAGGGTTCCCCCCCTCTGAGGATGTCTCCTTTTCAGACATCCTGGAACTCCTTAAGCAGAGGGGGAACTGGCCTTCCATTAACCCCTCCGAGGATGAGTCGGTATACCTGGAGGCTTTCGGATCTCGACCCTCCACCTCCTGGGTGTCTCCGCCTTTCGACCCACTCATGCAAGTAGTGGCTCGTAAGGCGTGGGCAGCCCCGGATTCTGTGGAACCAGTTCCTAGGAGGCCCTCCAAATTCATTACAGCCCCTGCAGACAAACAGTTTCTTTCTAAGGGCATTCCTGTTGATGCTATGGTGGTGGCGGCGGCCACCAAGAAGGAACTTGCTGATCCTTCGGTACCTGTCCATCCTCCTAATAAGGATTCTAGGACCATGGATAGGTACGGCAAGCAGATGTTTTCTTCAGCGACCTTTGCTATGCGTTCGCTGAACTACCTTTGTCACTTTACCAGACTTCAGAGAGACATTCTCAAGGAACTAGGTCAAGTGGTTCAGGATCCTTCGGCCACTGGGGCTCAGGAAAAGATTGCCTCACAGCTAGGAATCCTCAATTCTTTGACTAACTCCTCCATGCAGCTCATTTCTTATGCAGCCGATGGGGCGAGTAGGGCCGCAGGCACGAGTGGCACTTAGGCGTCAGGCCTGGATGCGGCTTTGTAATTTTGCAGACCCTTTTAAGGCGTCCTTCACCAATACCCCCTTTGACAGTTCGGCTTTGTTCGGGCCTCAGGTGAAGTATACATTGACCAGGTGTGAGCAAGACGGCAAGACCCTTTCTGCCGTAGGAGTCCATTTCTCCACCCCCTTCAAGACCCTATCCAAAGGGTCAGAAGGGAGGGAAAATGTGGTTCCGTAAATCTCAAGGAGTCACGCCGGACACACGTGGTCAGTTTACCCCCAGAGGCAGAGGGGTAATAATAATAGGCGCCCTAGGGGCAGAGGGGGTCCGCAGAATCAGGGTAGCAGGGAGACTCTCCCTGATAAACCCTTCCAGCATCCCAGAGGTGTTGCCCGACTGCCCACCCTTGGAGGCAGTCGGGGGAAGATTGTCGCTGTACCCAATAGCCTGGCGTTCCCTCTCTCAAGACAAATGGGTACAGTCGATCATATCCGAGGGCTACAATATCCCTTTCGAGAGGTATCCCGTTCCTCATCATTCCCTTCCAGACGTCTCACCTGGTCTAAGGGAATTGGCAAAACAGGAGGTATCAAAACTCCTAGCAAAAAGAGCCATCTAAATAGTGCCAGCAGACCAAGTAGGATCCGGCACCTACTCAAGATTCTTTTTGGTCCCCAAAAGGACGGGAGATTGGAGACCAATTTTAGACCTCAGCAAATTAAACAAGTTTGTCAAGAAGGCAGGGTTCCGGATGGTCACGCTTCAGTCCATTCTACCCTTTTTGGGCAAGGACAACTGGATGTGCTCAATAGACCTTCAGGATGCGTACTATCATATAAAGATTCACAGGCGCTCCAGAAGGTTTCTCCGCTTTCGGCTGGGGTCCAGTCATTTTCAATTCAGAGCCCTGCCCTTTGGCCTCACTACAGCCCCCAGAGTGTTTACCAAATGCATGGCAGTGGTTACGGCTCATCTGAGACGTCAAGGATTCCAGGTGTTTCCATCTAGACGACTGGCTCCTCTCCGCCACCACCAGGCATCAACTTCTCAAGGCCAGAGACCACACTCTGCAAACCTGCAAGCAATTGGGGATTTCAATAAATTTCGAAAAATCTTCTCTGTCGCCTTGCCAATCTATTACCTTTATAGGCAGAATTAGACACTGTCAGCATGTCAGCCAGACTCACAGAACGAAGAATTCTGGACATTCAGAAGTATGTTCGGATCATATTACTCAGCAAGAAGATCAGAGCCAAATTTGTCCTGAAGGTTCTGGGTCTTATGGCTGTGGCCATTGTTCTTCTGCCATTAGCCCGCTTCCACATGCGTCTTCTGCAGTGGATGTTGTTCGCTCAATGGTCATTCCAGCAACTCCCCATGAGTCACGAGATTTTTGTCACGCAGTCGTGCAAGAGTCGTCTAACCTGGTGGATGTCTTCTCTGCTCCATCAGGGCCGACTGTTTCTTCCCCCAGTTCCGGTTGCCACAGTCACTACGGATGCCTCTCTGATCGGGTGGGGGGGCATTATCAGGGCAGGATGGTCCATGGGACTTGGCAACCCATAGAATACCATCTGCACATAAATGTCCTAGAGATGAGAGCAGTGCTTTTAATGTTGCAAGCCCTCAACGACTTTCTTCCCTTAGGGACTATTGCAGTTCAGACGGACAACATGTCTGTAGTCTGGTATATCAACAAGCAGGGCGGCACCAGGTCCTACCCACTGTGTCGAGAAGCTCTCAGACTTTGGCAATGGGTGATCTCCTCTCATCGGTTTCTGATAGCAACGCATATCCCCGGGAGATCTAACCTCTTAGCGGACAGACTGAGCAGAGCTATTCTCATGCCACACGAGTGGTCTCTCAAGCAATCGGTAGTGGACGAGATATTTCAGAAGTGGGGCTTCCCTTCCTGCGACCTTTTTGCTACACCCCAAAACAGCAAATGCCCGGACTTCTTCACCCTTTTTCCTCTACCAGGCCATTCCCCGAGAGACTCTGTAACCCAGGATTGGCCCCGGGGACTTCTGTATGCCTTTCCTCCTTTTCCTCTGATACTACAAGTTATTCAGAAAGCTACCGTATTGAGAGCCAAGTTGATCCTCATTGCCCCTTTCTGGCCTCGACAAATTTGGTTTCCGTCCCTGCATCGTCATCTCCTGGCGCAGCCTTGGCATCTGGACCCAGTTCCAGACCTTCTGACCCACCAGTCGGGTCAACCACACCGGGCCATTCGTTCTCTCAACCTCACTGCGTGGTTGCTCCACTTCCTTCCTTAGCCAGGCTTCCTATGATCTCTAACTCTATTAGGGATATCATAGTAGCTTCTCTTAAGTCCTCCACCAGAAAGGTTTATACTAGTAAGTGGAAACGCTTTTCTTTCTTGGCAAAGTCTAAACACTTAGATCCCTTTACTGCTCCACTGCATTCAGTTCTGGATTTCTTAGCAGAGATTTTTCAATCGGGGTCTTCTGCTTCTACAGTTAAAGTCCAATTGGCAGCAATCTCTAATTTTTATGTTGGTTTAGCAGATCAAAACATAATGTCCCACAAACTTTGCAAAGCCTTTCTCAGAGGTATATTTCTCCTGAAGCCTCCAATCAGAGATCCCCCTCTGCAGTGGGATTTGAACTTAATGCTGGCATCCTTGATTCTACCCCCCTTCGAACCGGCTGCTACATGCTCCTTAAAGTTTCTTTCCTGGAAAACAATTTTCTTGGTGGCTGTTACTTCAGCTAGAAGGGTTTCTGAACTTCAGGCCCTTTGTGTCCGTTCCCCTTACTTGGTTTTTCACAAAGATAGGGTATCTTTAAGACCTAATCCATCTTTTTTGCCCAAAGTTGCTTCCCAGACGAATCTTAACCAATCTATTGATTTGCCAGTTTTTTCCCTAATTATTCAGACAAAGCTGAACAAAAACTTCATTGCTTAGATGTCCATCGTCAACTCAGATATTATTTGGACAGAACTAAACAATTCAGAAAATCTGATCAACTATTCCTTTCTTATGCAGAGAATAGAAGAGGTCTCCCAGTCTCTAAAGTGACCTTATCCAGATGGCTGTCTTCTATCATTTCTTATGTTTATCATCTTAGAGGCAAGCAACTGTCCTCAAAACCAAAAGCACATTCTACCAGGAGCCTATCCACATCCACAGCTTTTCAGGATAGGCTACCTATTGACACCATTTGTGCAGCAGCCACTTGGGCCACTCCTCACACCTTTGTCTCTCATTACAAATTGGACTTGGCCTCCAGGGACAGGGCTAGGTTTGGTTCCGCAGTTCTCAAGAGTCTGTTCCATTGAGCCACCCAGGATAGAGGTGCTAGGGACGCGGTCCCATCCAGCAAGAATGAAGGCGAGTTTGACAACTTAACATTTAGAAGTTATGTACATACCATAACGTTCCATGTTAGTTGTCTTCTCTTGCCTTCTTTCTTGCGTCCCTCCCTCCTTCCCCCTGGCCTGGACTGATCTTGAGGTTTTTCCTCCCTTTTGTAGGGGGTGTTGTCACTCTTTCCAAGAGTTCACAGTAGGATGAGTCATTACTGTTAGTGGCCATTGGCCTAGTTTCTCCTACATTTAGTATCTTCTTCCTTGGGAAGAAGTATTTTTTGGCAGGGTTTTCTTCTAGCTACCAAACAAGATCTGAGGTAGTCACGCCTTGCATCATGGGATATAGGGTTGCCTTGAGCTGGTAAAATGAGTTCTCGAGCTTAGCAAGTGCCGAGTCAGAGCCGAGGATCGGCTCTGAACCCATCCAGCAAGAAAGAAGGCGAGAGAAGACAACTAACATGGAACGTTATGGTATGTACATAACTTCTAATTAAGGAATCTTGTAAGATGTTTCTCTCTCCTTTGTTGCCTCTGCCTGTGGTGGATGACTCTGCTGTGGCCACCTGTCTTCTTCCCTGGTCCTCTTGTGTAGCATTAGCAGCCACCAAAGACCAGGGGATAGCCAAGTCATCTGCAGGGTGAGCTAGGAAGAGCTACCATTTTCTCTGACCGAGGAAGGAGCAGGTGTAGGGCTTTCACTTAGGTTTATAATTTCAAGGGTAAATACTAGGCTAGCTGACCTTTTAAGCCTAGCAACTTTACCTTTTTTTGCTAAAGATAACCTATCCATTTGGCTATAAAGTGGCCTTACCCATCCCATGGTCAATAATTATATATTACCCCAATGAGAATAACTGGGATCATACCATAGATAATTTGATGGGACCCATGAATGGGATAAAGCATTTAGGAGCTTTCTCTATCCAGTAATAGCACAGGAGGCAGTCCTGGGGTAAATTTTCTTTTTCCCATCCATATGTCTGAGTTGTCCTTGAATATGGACAGAGACAAACTTTGTTTTTTGTGGATGGGAAGTCTGTTCCAGAGCAGTGGTATATCTGAGAAATATACCTGTCCCTCCAAACTGTTGTGTGGAGGTTGCAGAAGAGGTTTAGATCCCTAGACCGAGTATTTCTTATGAGATTTGATTTGCTGATGTGCAGTAAATCCATTAGTACTGGGTCAGAGGATGCCTTGTATGCCAGACACACAGGTCACCTCTTAGCAGTCTGTAGGATACAGAGTATGTTAGCAGTGCTTTGAGTCGGTCCATTTAGGACATGCTTTTTAGGCCATGTATCCTTTTAATAAGGTTTCTGTGTGGGTGTTCCATTTGTTGCATATTTCTGGCCAGATTCATGCCAAAGGAATCATTGTTTTCAATGAATGGCCTGATGAGGGCTGAGTAAAGGGGGCAGTGACATCCCTAGATCTAGACGCAATCCATTTGTTTATAAACTGTGCATTATAGAAGGACTTTCTTACAACACTGGACACGTGCTGGTTAAAAGTTAGGTCACTGTCCACATAAGTTCCCAAATCCTGAACAACTGGGTAACTTTTAGGGGCCGTTGTTAGTGTGGTACTTTCCTGGGGTAGATGCCTTCCCAAAGGGCACAAGAGGAAAATCCGAGGATGCAAAAAACACCCTTACCAGCCTCAGTAAGAAGCTGAGATCCCTCATAAAATCCTCCAAAGCTAGTTACGAAAATAAAATTGCCAAAGATTCCAAGGACAAACACAAGGCATTCTATAGTTATAGTTATGTCAAGAATCTAAATGGCAATGCTCAGATCTGCTCTGAGCTACAACAGAATGGCATTAAAGATACTGATCCCAAGGGTATTGTCAGTATCCTGACAGATTGATTCAGTGCCAACTTCATCCCCCTCTCATCCCCTAAAGGGCCCATCTCAGTACCAAAAGATTGCCAAATTCCGGTAATCACTACCACATAGGTAAAAAAACACACTCTCCAATGCTAACAATACAGCATCCATGGGACCAGATGACATCCCGGGCTGTGTACTACATGAACTACAAAATTAACTGGCACCTCACCTAAGTGTCATGTTTAATCATAGCCTTACCTCAGGCTTCGTGCCCGGTGAGTGGCGCACAGCTACAGTTATCCCACTCCACAAGGGGGGGATCCACCTTGGATCCCAGAAACTATCGTCCCATCAGTCTGATGCGCTTGATCTGCAAAGCCATGGAACGCATTATCATGGAACTTATAAACAAAGACATTGGCAACCTTCAAACACTGGACCCCACCCAGTTTGATTTTGTAGGGGGCCAATCTCGTCTCCTCAACCTGATTGACTTCTTCGAATCAGTCTCCAGAGCCGTGGACGAGGGTAGGGCGGTCCACCCAGCCTATCTGGACCTCACCAAGGCTTCAACACCATCCCCCACTCTGGAATCATAGATAAACTTACTAAGCTGGACATTAATCACTACGTCACTCGATGGGTTGCCAACTGGCTTACAGACAGAACCCACACTGTAAAAGTAGCCAACTCAAAATCCAGCTCCAGACAAGTGGAGTAACTCAGGGTTCAGTCCTGGGACCACCCTTGTTTGGCATCTACTTCTCCGAAGTACAGGCCAGCACTAAGGGACTCTGGCTAACAAAGTTTGCAGATGACAGCAAACTGGGAGCCATTATTGAATCCCCAAATGATGTGGATATTCTACAAAAGGGCCTTACAGAAACAGATGCTTGGTGACAGAGCCATGGGCTCAAGCTCATTGCCAAGAAATGTGTAGTTATCCCCTTTGGGAAAAAACATGTACCTGTGAATTACCACATAAGTGACAGTACACCAAACACCGAAAGTGTGATATGGGACTTAGGGACACAGGTGGACAGTGGTCTCACCTTCGATAACCACATAGTCACAACTGTCAAGAAATCCTTCTATGTGGCACACCTCATCACTAGGGGCTTTTCATCCAGAAAAAAGGAGGTCATTGTCATACTGCACTCATTCCTCATTAGACCCATTATATAGAGTACAATGCCCCGTTTGGTGTGTACCTCACAGGACATCTGCAACAACTGGAAAGGCCACAGAAATACCTCACTAAAAGAATCACAGGCCTAAAGCAGATGCCCTATGCTGACCGTAACTCCAGCTATACTCTGTTGCATACCGCCTACTCAGAGGCGATCTCTGCTTACCATACAAGGCCATGTCAAACACAGTGCTGTTGGACATGCTACACTTAAAGAAATCCCAATCCCTCAGAGCCACATGCTCCAGGGATCTAAACCTGGTCATCACAATGAACAAAACATGCTGGAGGGAAAGGCTCCTGACGTAGAGACTCCCCATACTCTGGAATAGACTGCCCATACATGTCAAGCTGAGCGCCTCTTTGGCCCTCTTCAAAAGGAACCTTGACTATTGGATGGGGGATAGGAAATTCAACCTGGGGATCACGTCAGTCGCTCTGCTAGACAGGGGGCCAGGGAAGTAAATATTCTGGGAAGAAATTGCCAGGGAATTGTTATGGCTAGGCTTGTATAGGCCCTAGGGACGATAGCCTAGTACCAACCTATGAACCTATAATGCATTTTTTTGACATTTAGTTTCAGTCCATGATTTTGACACTAATTACTTATGTGGGACAAACCTTCCTGCTAGATGATAAAGTTATTTGAGGAATCAGTGACTGCTCCTAGCTTGCAATTATCTGCAAACTTAGTCATCCGGATTCCTCTGGTATTGACTTTTACTTCAAAAAAGTAGATGCCAAATGAGAGAGGTCACAGCACAGAACCTTGGGGGACTCCACTGGTGACTGGTTTCTTTTTGGACGTAACTTTCCATATATTGATTATGTGCCCAGTTGGGAATCCAATTGATAACATATGGATTTATTCCCAATTTATTTAGCTTTTCTACTATGCCTGAGTGGGGAATTGTGTCAGAAACTTTGGCCAGGTCAAGGTATATACCATTGTACCTTCATCCATCTCTTTGGTGACTTTTAAAAAAAATCCATCAGGTTCAGTAAGCATGACTTGCCCTTTATGAATCCAAACTGAGACAGGTCCAGTGTTTGGACGTTCCCTATATCCTGATTGATTAGTTCCCATGGTTAAGTCTTTCCATGGCTTTGCATATGAGACTGGTAAGAGTTATGGGTCCGTAATTGCCTAGGTATGTGGAAGCTCCTCCCTTTTGCAGGGAAATGACTGTAGCAATTCTCCATTCACTTGGTACAAAACCTGTGTGGAGTATAAAATTTAATTTAAACTGTTTTAGGGATGTGGCAAAATCATGCTTCATGCTATTTAAGATGCATCCAGAGATATTGTTCGAACCCATCGATGCAGTATTTTTACCTTTTAATAACACTTTTGGGACTTGGTCTTGTGTGATGGCTGGAGGCAAGCCAGTTTCAGTTATATCTTGAGGGACAGACAGAGGGGGAGAGGGGTAAAGTTAGAGCTAAATTTATCGACCAATAGGTTTGCTATGTCTTCAGCGTCGGTATAGTTAACATCATTCACAACCAGCTCAGCGCATTGCTGCGATGTGCCTTTTAAGATTATGAACATAATTAAAAAATGCCTTGTGACTGTCTTTGGCTCAGGTATTTTAGCCTCAAACTTGGCTTTGGTGGATTTAATTAAGCTCCTAAGTTGTTTGTATATTTCAGTGACAGTAACTCTAACATTCTGGGAATTACTCTTACTTTTGGTCAAAACTCTTTTCCTTTTATTATAAAGCTTATTGATACTATGGTTCCACCATGTGTGTGTGCTTCTGGGGGTTGCCCTGTACTTGTGTAAGTACAACTGCATCTTTGCAGCTGTTTATGTGCTGGTATGGTGTGGTGGTGTACATTTCTGTTTATGTAGTGGAGTGTTTGATGGGGATTTGAAGCTTGCCAGTATATCACTTAGGAGAAGGTAGTTTGTCTTAAAGAAATTTCTGAAGGTAGATTGGATGGAAGGGATCCCTGGTTTAAGTTTTATTTCGAAGGAGACTGCTTTATGGTTTGAACTAACAAGTGATGAAAATACGCAGGGGATGGTGCAAGATGCTCCCATATTAGTAAGGACAAGATCCAAGATGTTATTTCTCCTAGTGGTCCTCTGACTAATTGTTCTAGGGCATTTGTATTGACTTGGCCAGGAGGGGAATGTGGAAGCTGGGGCCAGTGTTCCTAAATGGCCTACTGGACTGGAGGACACTGAGCTTAGTAAGATAAAACTGTCAACCTGTCTGTCACAATAGATAGAACTAACCTGCAGTTTTTTTGTTGGGGAACTGATAGCTGCATTTCCAACCACTAGTCATTTCTCAAGTAGGAAGAGAAAAATAAATCCTTCTCAATCTGACAGGCCTTTCCAGTCAGAGCAAAGTTTTATAGGGGTGGGTGTGCAGTTCTTCTAAGGCAGTGGTGCACAACCTTTTTGTGGGGAGGGCCACTACATGGATTCTTAATGCATCTGCGGGCCACCTCAAATCATAGTAAGTCGTTACGAGTTAATAGGTACAGGTGACTGGCATTTTTACTTAAGACAGCAGTCATGAAATTGCCTGTTTTCTTCAGCAACTTTGCCTTTAACTTTATTCTGGCTTGCAGCCATGACTTATTGCAAACTCTTGCAGAATGTTACTACTGTTTACAAACTACAAGTTATGAACAAAGAATAGTTACTTCCGCAGCTAAAATTAGAGGTGTGCACAACTGCAGTCAATTATTTAAGTAAGCATGTGCTGGAAAGTTTGCGTGACTGGAGTAAGGCATAGCATTTTTTTCACTTTTTTTAAAAAAATTTGGTTATACTCTGGGGGCTGGATGGTGTTGTCGAGGGCCGGATTTGACCCGGGGCTGAACTTTGTGCACCACTGTTCTAAGGATTCTCCTCAGTTGAAGCTTTCTGGTTATGAAGGAAGCTTTCCTACAGACATCCCTAAAAAATAAATCTCTTTAACAGAAATGTAACTAATGTGAGTGAGGTTTATCAACGAGAACAGAGTAAAGCATCTAAGACTCAGAAAATGTATTGTGCTTTAATGTCTAAAGGTATTGCCATTCCTTCTATGTTTCTTGTTTTAGAGGATTTTTTCATACTGCAGTCAGTTTACCAGGCAGACTACCTTTGATTGCCAAGTAGTTTTATAGTTTATGTAAGGTACTGCTGTTGCATAAGTACCTGTTTTATGATCCCAAAGCAGACCCAGTAATCATTCTTTTTCTACATCTGCTGCTGCCAGACAGATTACTGCATCTAACCCTATTCCCTCTGGTAAAAAGAACACCTTGGGTACGGTGGGGAGGAAGATATATGCTTCTATAGCTTTAACTCTCAGGATTTTAAATTGTCAAGCCCATATGTTAAAGTTTTTGCATGCATCTTTTGAAATGTATAGAAATTATTAACTAGCTTTCCACCTTCTAAGGTGAAAAAAATCTGTAGTTACTTTTGTGACCGCTGTTTATTGTGTGACTAAGCCTCTTATGAGATGTACTTGATACTTTTGAATCATCTTCCAGAATGGCTGTTTCTGGTTCACTTTTGTCAAGACATGCTTGACTTCAGTCTCAAAACTTTTTGAGGAACTAAAAATCAGAGATCTTGAACTCTCCTTTGGATAAAGATTCTCTTTTTGCCCTTTGACTGTAAAAAGAGGGGAAACTGGTAGGAGGAGTGAAACAACTTTTTCACCCCTTATGATTTAAACCTAGTAACTGTTTAACTCCTCCTTTAGCCTCCCCCCCTTGCAACAAACATTTTAAACAACAAGGGGCTAATACATGTGGGGGGGGGGGGGGCTGATAAGGGGAATCCCTTCCTCATTTCCTGGGTATTCACTGTTGCCTAGGGAACCTGATTTGTCTATTTCTTCCCATTTTGAAAACATGATGTCCCAGGGACTAAAAGAATCAGTGCCCCTCAGTCGTCAAAGAAAAGGATGTTAATTAAGGGTTTTTCTGGTACCTAAATCGGAAGGATCCAGAAAGCCAGAATCCGATTTTTCCACTTGATACATTCATATCAAGATTCTCAAGTTCAAGATGCATTCACTTCAGAATCTTGTACCCTTGATTTCAAATCAGGCTTTCACGGTAAAGCTAGACCTAAAGGATGCCTATTACCAAACAGTTCAGAAGTTTAAGATTTACTGTGTCTAACTTACATTATCAGTTTTCTGTTTTACCCTTTGAACTCTGCACCAAGGGTATTTGCAAAATGGGTAGCTCCAGTCATTGCTTATTTCAGCCTCCAAGGCATACACATTTTCCCATATTTAGACAATTGTTTTATTTTTGCAGACTTTATCCAGCTGTCTAAAGACTCTAAAAACTGTCCAGGAGCTTTTACTAAATGTATGATTTCATATCAGTTGGCAGAAGTCCTCTCTCATTCCTTCACACAAAATAATGTTCATTGGATGTTTGTTGGAAAAAATGTTCCAACAGTTTTTCTTGAGTTTCTCTAGCCTAGACCATGCATCTGCAAGGTAGATGTTCTTCGTCTTCCATTGCTGCAGTCCTTACTATTGGGTATAGTCCGCATCCAGTCGGCCCGAATACCAGAGTATAAGGCTGACGTCGGTCAGGGCGCATTAGACTGACGTCAGTACGTCAGGGTACTAATGCGCATGACCGGCGTCATATCCTCAGTCTTTTTTGCCGCGCTGTCCGATGCAGAAGCAGTTTTGCGAGTGCAGGTTGGCGTTCTGAAATATTTCCGAAACCGGAGTTTCAGACCGAATCAGAGTTGGCTAAGTACCCCGTTGGGGAACATTTTTGTTTTTTCTTGCCTCAGAATTTAACCGGATGTCAGAAAAAGTGAATAACTGTATTTCTTGTGGGAAACAAATACCTCATAGGGATTACCATACATTGTGTATACCTTGTTTAGGGCCTGAGCACGGCGTTGTTGGTTGCCGCTCTTGTGCTAGGTTTAACAAACGCACTATTAAGAGGAGGTTAGACTGTGCCAGATTAGTGTTTGGGAAGCGTTGCAATTATAAAATGCCGTCGGATGCTCCGGCCGCTTCCCAAGAAGCGCAGGGACAAATCAGCGAAGCCTAGGGTTGATGAACCGGCAGTCCCAGGCGCCGGTTCTTTAGATGGCTCAGTGGAGCCAGAGGTTTTGCCAGGAGTTTCTATAGAGTCTCAGGCAGAAACTTTACTGTTACAGGATGTACCCTCTCAGGAGGCAGGCCAGGCTGAGGGGGCTTCTCAGGTAACTATTCTTCCCTCTCTTCCCAAAGTAGTTAGAGCCTCTCCTTCTGTTGCCAAAACTTCTTTTAGAGGTAGGCCAACTTCAGCTTCATTAGGGGCTTCTCCTAGCCTTTCGGGTTCTGTACCTAAGAAACATATGCTTAAAATGGCAGAAGATTTGATTACTATGATTAGAGGTTCTATGGGCCCTCCTGATAAGAGGCCTAGAGTGGAACCAGAGTTTGACAATTTTGAACAGGGTTCAGGGGCTTCTGAATCTTCTGCGGAAGATTTGCTGGAGTATCCTCATTATTCTGATTCTGATGTGGATGATGCCACTCCTTCGGCTTCTCCTCCTGAGGATTTTTCATTTTCAGAGACTCTGCATTCCATGAGGGAGCACTTTAAATGGGAAGGCCAGGATTACTCTGATTCCAGGAAGAGGCTTAGGGAATTCTTGTTTTTACCCCAGCATAGGCCCTTAGCTATACCGCCTGTGTTGAATGTGGTGGAAGATGTTTTTGCAGAGGCTTCCCTGAACCCTGATTCTTTGCCTCCTGCTCCTGTTAAACCTGATAGGTACTATAGGGTGCCCGAAGCTCATAAGTATTTGTTTAAGAGTCCTAGGGCGGACCCAGAAACTGTTTCTCAGGGGCCTAAGGGTGTTAAGGCCTCTGTGGTTAAGAATCCTGTTCCCACTGACAAAGAGGCAAGGGCGTTAGATAGGTGGGGTAAGAAAGTGTATACTTCTTCCACTCTAGCCATGAGAGCGTTAAATTGTCAGTTTCACATGCTGAAATATCAAAATTATCTCCTTTCACAATTGAAATCTAAGGTGGATGCTTTGGCGGAAGGTATTGATTGTAAAGACTTGCTGGATTTAGTTTATGTGTCTGAACAAGTGGGCAAGCATTCTTTGCAATGTGGTTTTGATGCTGTGCAGGCCTCCTCGAGGGTGGCTGCCACTAGTTCTGTTCTTCGCAGGCATGCCTGGTTGAGGGATCAAAATTTGGCTGAGCATGTTAAGACAAGGATTTTGGATGCTCCTTTACAGTCTGATGTGTTGTTTGGTTCACCTGTGGAAGCAGTTTTGAAGAAAATGGAGGACAAAGCTAAGTCTATGCAAACTGTTAAAGATTTTTTGCAGGTACAGCCACCGAAGTTTAGTAGAAATTGGCCTGCTAAGGGGTGGACATATCCTGCTTATGATTCCCAGTCTAGGGGTAGGTCTAGACGTGGTAGGGGCAGGGCTCAAGGTTCTTTTAGGCCTAGAACAGGGAGTTCACCTGCTCAGACTTCTGGTGAAGGCAGGGGTCAGTCCTTTCGTAAACAGACCCAATGACTTGCCTTTTCAACTGCCAGTAGATTCTCGTCTGGCAGCTCCTTTGGAAGGACAACTGTCTCTTTTCACAGGAAATTGGGATTTAATTACTCAAGACAGGTGGGTGTTGGACATCATTCTACCAGTCCCTGTGTCAAAAAGGGGCCTAGGATTTTATTCTCGCATGTTCCTAGTACCAGAGAAGGGGAACACGTGGAGACTGCTTTTGGATTTATCTCTCCTCAACACTTATCTGGACATTCCCAAGTTCGAGATGTTGACGTTACAACAGCTTTTACTCCTGCTGGGCAAAGATCACTGGATGGTAACTTTAGATCTCAAGGAAACTTACCTTCATGTGCATATCAGGCTAAGTTACAGGAAGTATCTGCGGTTTCAAGCTGGAGATTCTCATTATCAGTTCTCTGCATTGCCCTTTGGCTTATCTACTGCCCCCAGAGTATTCACAAAGGTTCTGGCTCCAGTGATAGCTTACTTCAGGCTACAAGGACTTCAAATCTATCCTTATTTAGACGACTGCCTGATTCTGGCTCAAGAAAAGGAAGACCTTCTACAGCATCTGGAATATCTTATAGCAGTGCTAAGATGCCTAGGGTATTCTGTGAACGAAATAAAGTCCAGTCTAGTACCCTCTCAAGACATGTGCTTTCTGGGTGTGAGACTGAATACAGCAGCCCAGATGGCCTTTTTAACCCCGGACAAACAAAAGAGTCTGTCACTTTACTTCCATCAACTATCTCATCAGTCCGTGCTGACTGCAGAGACAGTCCTTCAAGCATTAGGGTTCATGGCATCTTGTATTCTGGTGCTTCCCAATGCCAAACTGCATATGAGGAAGTTACAATGGTATCTCAAAAATGTATGGACACAGCACTGCCAGGATTTAGACACTGTCATTCAAATAATACCTTGCCTTCAAAGAGTATTTTTGTGGTGGGCTCAGGAATGTCACCTAAACAAGGGACTCTCTGTGACCCGGCCATAGGCGAGTCAGATTTTACCGACAGATGCCTCAGACATTGCTTGGGGAGCTCATCTACCTGTAAAGTGGATACAAGACAAGTGGCCTGCCAGACTACAGCATCTACATATCAACATAAAGGAGATGTTAACAGTCCAGTTCGCATTTCTGGCTTTCAAGGAGTTACTTCTTCCAGGGCAGGTGTTGATTCTAACAGACAACACAACTGTCATGTGGTACTTCAACAAACAAGGGGGAACACATTCTTATCCTCTATGCAGGCATGCAATGATTTTATTGGAGACTGCGCTACGCTTGCACCTAACTCTTCAGGCAAGGTTTCTGCCAGGAGCACAGAACTCCCTAACAGATGTGTTAAGCAGACAAATCATGGATCCCCACAAGTGGAAACTGGATCTTCATGTATTTCAGAAATTGACAGTGTCATGGGGAACTCCAGACATAGATCTGTTCGCTTCTCCACTAAACCACCAGCTGCCACAGTTTTGCACAAAGGGGTTTCATCACACAGCTTGGAAAGTGGATGCTCTGTCTTTCAGTTGAACAAACCTTCATCTGTATGCCTTTCCACCTCTGCCTCTTCTTCCAAAGGTACTGTTAAAGGTCAGACAGGACAGGCCAGGGATGATTTTGATAGCTCCAGATTGGCCTCGGCAACACTGGTACCCTCTACTACGAGTCTGGTAAAGAAGCCTCCATGGCCTTAACCTTTGATTCCACATCTGTTATCCCAGCAGGACGGTCATCTGCTCAATGTCAAGCTTCACTCTCTTCCTCTGACAGCCTGGCATATTCTGTGTTGAAACACAGCAGGTCTCAACTTCCTCAACAAGTTTTAAATGTGATTATGGAAGCTAGAAGACCTAGTACGAGGAAAGTGTACGCAGCAAAATGGAAGAGATTTTTATTTTGGAGTAAAGCAAAGAATTTGGAGATTTCTGAGCCTAATTTGAGTATGGCTCTTCAATATCTTACTGAGTTACTGGACAAGGGTCTGTCCTTCTCTTCCATCAAGATTCATGCTGCAGCAATCTCAGCTCACTATGATTGTGACCCACCATTGTTTTCGCATCCCTTGTTCAAGCAGTTTCTTAGAGGGGCTAAGAATATAAGACCCCCACGTAGAGCTCCTACTCCTGCTTGGGATCTCAATTTTGTGTTGGAAAAACTTACTCTACAACCTTTTGAGCCTGTGGCTACTGCTGAATTGAAATATTTGTCATGGAAGACTGCTTTTTTGTTGGCTATTACTTCTGCAAGAAGGGTGTCTGAGTTGCAGGCCCTTATGGCAGTCGAGCCCTTTTTGATTTTCCATAAGGATAGGGTATCATTACGTACTAATCCTTCCTTTATGCCTAAGGTGGTTTCTAGTGTGGCTTTAAACCAAACTATTCATTTGCCTACCTTTTATGCAGATCCCCAAAATAAAGGGGAAAAGATTTTGCATACTTTAGATGTACACAGGCAATTGCGTTATTACTTAAGCAGGACTAAGGATTTTAGGCAGTCTCAGCAGTTGTTTGTTTCTTTTGCTTTGAGTTCGCAGGGCAAGCCTGTGTCAAAACAAACTATTTCTAGGTGGATTGGCTTTTGCATTGCATTTTGTTATTCCCATCATGGCAAGGAGGTTCCAGCTGGGATTAGGCCTCATTCCACTGGGGCTACTGCCACTTCAACAGCATTTCTACGGGGGGTGGCAACTAAGGATATTTTGGAAGCAGCTACTTGGAGTTCAGTGCATACTTTCTCTAAGCATTATCACCTTCCTATCTACTCTAAGTCTAGGGCTGGTTTTGCCACAGCTGTTTTGCAAGGCATGTTGTCAGCTCCTGCTTCTTTATGATTTGCCAGCCTCCCTTACCTCTGCTTTGGGATTCTACCCAATAGTAAGGACTGCAGCAATGGGAGGCGAAGAACATAGTACAGTTTTGTACCTACCATAAATGTAGATGTTCGAGGATTCCATTGCTGCAGTCCAATTTACCCTCCCTCCTTCCCCTCTGTGTTTAGGGGTGGTTGTGTAGGTGATTTACCTGCTTATCTTTTTGTATATATTGTTCATGTTTTGGTGCAGGTATTTTGGGCCTTGTCTTTTTAGGGTCTTCTGACATCTGGGGCAAGAAAAGACTGAGGATATGACGCCGGTCATGCGCATTAGTACCCTGACGTACTGACGTCAGTCTAATGCGCCCTGACCGACGTCAGCCTTATACTCTGGTATTCGGGCCGACTGGATGCGGACTATACCCAATAGTAAGGACTGCAGCAATGGAATCCTCGAACATCTACATTTATGGTAGGTACAAAACTGTACTTTTCTCAAGATTCGGGGGTACATGGCACCAGTTATTATTATGCTGCCCTTTGCCAGACTACCTGAGGAGAATACAGTGGTACTGCACATCTGTCTGGACTCGGCACCTACCGCCTTTCATTTTTCCTATTGCAGTGCTGGGATTTATAAGGAGGGAGACTCGATGGTGGGTAGACCAAATAGCTTGCAGTGAGATCTTCATTTTATTTCCCTTCTGACCTCCCCCCCCCAGTCAGTCATCACAAACACTTCAGATCTGGAGTGTGGAGTGGTTTCAAAAGGGGTAAGAGTGCAAGCCCTGTGATATCCTGTTCAGAGATTCAACGTCCACAGAATGCACAAACTCCGTAAAACAAAAAACAGGGTACCAGGCTAGATACAAAAAAACAGACTTTAACAGTTTAACAAAGAGATAAGCGCTTTTGTTCTACATGTAGTGTAAACCGTCTTCAGAAAAATACATAGATTAAAAACACCATTTAAATACCATATTGCATCCTGTAATAACCAATCATATGCCCTAATACAACATGTCATTAAAAATTCATCCCCACAACTTGCTGTCCTAAAATGTCACATCTTGGCTCCTTGTCCTGTTGACAAGACAGAAGCACATAAATGTCAGATTGCTGGCTTTTATCAATTCTTTGAAAGCCTTTAATCTCCTCTGGTTCCCAGGACCTGTGCTATTGTACACAGACAATACCACAGTGATGTGATACATAAACAAGAGGAGACCAAATCATACCCACTTTGCAGACTGGCTGTGGTGGCATGAGATGTAGCAATTCAGCTCAGTCTGAGTGTTCAGGCCTCATATATTCCATAGGTTCATAGGTAGGTACTAGGCTATTGGCCCAAGGGCCTAAGTAAGCCAAGCCAACAAGGTTCCCTGGTTTACGCCACCCAAGAAAGTTAATTTTCTGTGCCCCTGTCGAGCAGATCCACAGAAGTGATCCCCGGGGTATATTTCCTATTTCCCATCCACTCATCAAGATTTTTCTTGAAGCGTGCTAATGAGGAACTTTGCTTGGCATAGATGGGTAGCTTGTTCCAGAGTATAGGAAGTCTCTGGGGCAGGAATCTGTCTCCCTCCAGCATATCCTGTTTATTGTGGTGACAAGGTTTAGGTCCCTAGAGCATGTAGCTTGGAGGGATTTGGATTTCTTAAGATGTAGCATGTCCAACAGCTGTTGGTTTAACATAGCTTTATATGTTAGGCAGAGGTCTCCTTGGAGTAGGTGATATGCTACAGAGTAAAGCTGGAGTTTTTTGAGATGGTCAGTGTAGGGCATCTGTTTGAGGCCAGTAATCCTCTTTGTGAGGTACTTTTGTGGCCTCTCCGGCTGCTCCAGATGTCTTGTGCGGTACATTCCAAAAGGGGCATTGTACTCTATAATGGGTCTAATGAGTGCCGAGTAGAGGGGAGCAATGACCTCTTTTTTCCTGGATGAGAACCCTTTTGTGATGAGGTGTGCCACATAGAAGGATTTCCTGACTACTGTGGCGATGTGATTATTAAAGGAGAGACTACCGTCCACCTTGGTCCAAGGTCTCTTATCACACATTCTGCGTTAAGTAGACTACCGTTTATGTTGTAGTTCATGGGTACAGAGTTTTTACCAAAGGGGAAGACCATGCACTTTTTGGCATTGAGCTTGAGGCCATGCCTCTGACACCAGGTATCTGTCTCAGTGAGGCCCTTCTGTAGGATGTCCACCTCATTTGACGACTCAACTAGGGCTCCTAGTTTGCAGTCATCTGTGAACTTGGTTAGTCAGAGGCCTTCTGTGTTAGCCTGCACTTCAGTGAAGTAGATACCAAACAGGAGAGATCCCAGGACTGAACTCTGTGGTACTCCACTTGTCACTGGTTTGAAGTCGGATTTGGAGTCTGCAACTTTTACAGTGTGGGTCCTTTCAGTGAGCCAGTTGGCAACCCATCTTGTGCCGTAGGGATTTATACCCAGTTTAGTGAATTTAGCTATAATTCCAGAATGGGGGATGGTGTTGAAACCCTTGGCGAGGTCAAGATAGGCTGTGTGAACCACCTTACCCTCATCTACGGCTTTGGTGACTGCCTCAAAGAAGTCGATCAGGTTCAGAAGACATGATCTGCCTTTCACAAACCCGAACTGGGTGGGGTCCAGAGTTTGGACGTTACCAATGTCTTTGTTTATGAGTTCCATAATGATACGTTCCATGGCCTTGCAGGCCATGCTTGTCAGGCTAATAGGGCGATAGTTCCCAGGATCAGTGGTGGCTCCCCCTTTGTAGAGTGGGATAACTGTTGCTGTGCGCCATTCAGTGGGCACAAAGCCTGATGTGAGACTATGATTGAACATGGTGCTTAGGTGGGGAGTCGGTTCGTTCTGAAGTTCATGTAAAACGCAGCCTGATATGTTGTCCGGTCCCATGGATGCTGTGTTTTTGGTTTTAGAGAGTGCAGCTTTTACCTGCATAGATGTGATTACAGGGACTCTGCATTCTTCCTGTATAGATATGGGCCCTTTGGGGGTGAGAGGGGAATAAAGTTAGCACTAAACCTATCTGCCAGGATGTTGGCAATATCAGTTGGGTCTGTAATTTTCATGACGATGTGCTGTAACTCAGAGCAGATCTGGGTGTTGCCATTGAGATTCTTGACATAGCTATAGAATGCTTTGTGGTTGCACTTAGAATCAGTGGCGATTTTGTTTTTGTAGCTAGCTTTGGAGGATCTTGTAAGGGATCTCAGCTTCTTACTGAAGGTGACCATTTTACTCTCTTTTGCAACAGTTTCTTCCTGCTCTTGTAGAATTTGTTTATGGCAGGGGACCACCAGATTGGCTTCCTTTTTTTGGAGGATAGCATCTTGGTTCTGTTTGGGATAGCACAACGATCCATGCACTCGTGTAAGTGCTTATAGAGTGCCTTTGTGTAGGATTCAGCAGTCGTAACTGTATTGTCCATCTGCATGGGTGTCATGAAGTTCGCCACTTCTATCTTAAGAAGCATGAAGTTGGCTTTGGAGAAATTTTTTACTGTGGTTTCCTTAATGGTGGGTGGGTGGGTCGGGATGCGGATATCTAGGGTGATTAGCTTATGGTCGAATCTGACCAACTAGGAGTTGATTTCAGGTGTAGAACACTGGTCACTCATATTGATAATGACTAGGTCTAGGATATTGTTGCCCCTGGTGGGGGTGTGGATAAGTTGATCTAGGGCATTGGAATTTATGAATTCCAGAAAGTGTTGTGCGAAGGAGTTGGTACATGAGTAGTTTTCCCAGTTAATGGTGGGGTAGTTGAAATCGGCCAATATTAGGGTGTTTGGTTGAACCCTAATATTTTCCAGTATATCAAGAAAAGAGGAATGGGTATCCTGAGCATGGTGGTGGATCTGTAGCAAGCTACAATTTGGATTGCAGTTTTGCCCATAGTTAGTATCACTTGGATAACCTCAGATGCATTATGCTGCACAACTAGCCTGGAGGTGTGGATATCCTTAATGAATATGGACACACTTCCGCCTTTGGTGTTCTGGTCCAGGTTAGATGGCCGAAAAGTGTGGTATGAGTGATAGCCTGATAATGCAGAGGTGCTCTCTACAGACTTGAACCAGGTCTCAGTCACTGCACAGATATCGATATTCTCCATTATAAGGAGTGCCTTGAGTGAGTGCATTTTGAGATTTAGACTTCTAGCATTACCCTCAGTTATTGCTTGCCTGTTCCTGTTATGATGGTGAATTTGTCATTTGAACCTTGCCTAAAAAAGGCACTGTAGGGGCGGCAAGACCCTTAGCCAGTATCCGGAATCCCAGGGGCAACAGGGGCAGGCCATCACTGGCAAAGCATCGTGGTCTGTCGACCATGTCATCCCAAGCAGACAGATACTGGATCCCCTTAGAATGACACCAGAAGCTTAACCAATTGTTGAAGTCAATCATTTTGCCCTTGCACTGCGGTATCATTTTGGGCGATGGCAGGATGAGGGCTAGGGTCATACCTGCCTGGGCTACAAGATCGGAGAGCTCTTCCATATCTCTTTTCATGTACTCCAGGGAGGTACATCTCAGGTTGTTCATACCACCATGGACAATGACAGAGTCATATTTGTACTTGTTGTGGAGTGCCTTGAGTGCGTGGGTTATGTGGCGGATCCTGGCACCCAACAGGCAGCTGACAGTAACCTTCTCCTTGTTTAGCCTGGTGAGTGGGACTTCAGTGTGCCTGACTATAGAGTCACCTATGGCTAGTGTGTTGGGTACATTGGCTTGCCTTATGGGCTGTGGTTTATTGGCACACTGAGTCTGTGGGCTATGTGTCATTTGGGTTGTGTTGGGGGTGTGGAGGTTGCTTGCATTTCTGCTTTGGAGGTCTCTGTTCCTTGAGCAGATTATTATTGAGACCCTCTGCGAATGTTTTTGTGTTTCTATGTGTGGATTTTGGTGGTGTAGGTTTAGTGGGACTATGTGATGAGTGTGATGTGGTGCAAGTGTTTACCATCGGAGCAAAACTTTATTGCAGACAACTCAGTAGGACCAGGACAGACCCTCAAATGTGGAAAAGTCTTCTTGGAATCTTCCAAGGTTGATCCACCTGTGAGAAACATCTTAAGTAGCTCTGTTTGCCTCCCTTTAGAACAGACTACTAAAGGAATTATGCTCTAGGACCCCTTGCAAGCAGGCAGGTCTGGAAGACAGATGCCTTTCATCACCATGGATGGGAATGCTCCTGTATGCTTTTTCATCTTTTCCGCTGATTAACAGGGTTCTTCTAAAAAAAAGTAGAAAGACTGTCCAGAAATTGTACTAATGGCTCTCTTTTGGCCAAGGCATCATTGGTTCTCCCTTCTCTTTAACCAGGTCAAGGGCAGTTACCACAAGCTTCCTCACAGTTTTGGATTTACTCGCACAGGACAGGGGAGTTTTGATAAATGCCAAACTGGAAATGTTTCTGCCAACTGCCTGTAAAACAAAATTTTGATACTTTTTTGGCAACTTTTTTTCTGTTGACATACAGCAGGTACTTGAGGAGAGAGAAAACTTGCTGCTAGAAAGTCATGTATGGGTAAATGGAAACGTTTTTTAGTTGCTGCCGCTCTAAGAACCAGGATCTTGGGCTGGTCTAGATACCCCTGTTTTTTGATTTGTGTGAGTTGCTGTCCACTGTTCTATCACATTATGACTGTCAGCCATTTCAGCTTATCTGTCCATAGATTCCCTTCTTTCCTGCAATGATCAAGTAAAAATTTTTGAAAGGGGTTTTGCATACCTGCCCACATAGTAAACATGTGGTTTCTCCTTGGGATCTCAATTTTTTTCTTGAGAAGCTTACCTAGTCTCCATTTGAACCAGTCTATCAGGCCGATTTGAAGTTCGTAACATGGAAGAGTGTTGTATTCATTGCTCCAACATTTGCTAGCAGGGTAACTGAGTTATAGGCATTTATGGTGAATCAGTCCTACCCCATTTTTTTCACAAGGACGGGGCTTATTTGAGAAAAAAATCCTACCTTTATGCATAAAAAAGTTGTTTCAGAGTTTACTTTAATCCAGATCATTGACCTCTCAGTCTTCTTTCCTGAATCTAGGAACAAGAGATAAAGAAGTCTTCACTCTCTGGATGTACACAGGCAATTCAGGTACCATCTAGACAAAACTCAGCCTTTCAGCAAAGCTGACCAGCTGTTTGTGTTCTGTAAAGGTAAGAAGAAAGGGCAATCAGTGTCAACGCCAACTACTAAGCTTTGGCCTGCTAAGACCTACATGAAATCAAATCAACTGGACATATAAGTGAATTTAAGTAAATCTTTATCTTCACATTTTTCAAATAATACAGCATTTAAATTGATTTATTTGTGTTGCATTGAATACTATCTAGCTGGAAGTTGTGGCTCTGTTTTTCAGTTAGTGCTTGTTAGAATTCTTGAATAGCCAGTGATAAGTGGGGGGTAGTTTACTTCATTGTTAATTTTGGTGGCTTTGAAACTGCCTGCCCCTCTTGTCAATTTGCATTTGGATACTCCTCCTGGGCCCATCTCATTTGCTCACTCGAAAAAAGTGCACATTTTTTATTTATCTGCTTTTATTGTATTTGTGTTTCTTCCTACTTTATTTTGCTTTTGCGTCATCTTAAATGTACTCAGTTGTATTTATTACTGCTTGGTGTAGCTATCATTCTAAGCCTTTTGGTTTAAGCACTTGGGCTTCAGACCAGTTGTTTTATATTAAGAAGGTTTGTGGTCTTCACTGTTGTGGCAGGACAGGTAGCTTACATCCTTCTAAGTTGGGAACTGCTGATTGAAGGCTCAGTGTCTGTTATTCGAAAAGTGTATTAGTTCTGGTTTAAGCACATGGGCTTCAGGCCAGTTATTTTACATTAAGAAGGTTTGTGGTCTGCACTCTAGTGGGAGGAGAGGCTGGACTCTGCCCTTCTGAGCTGGAAATTTCTGGTTAAAGGCTTATAGTGCCTGCATATTTGAACTGTTTTTTACTGAAATCGGTGTGCCTTGTTTGCTGTAGCATAGACTAGATCTAGGCCTGCTGAATCTAGCTTTGTTTGCATAACTTGAGCACTAATCCAGGCCTTCTTTTTTGAGAAGGTTCCCCTGCACCCCAGTGTCAGGAGTGTGCAGTTAGAACTTGTCTGATTGAAGACTACAGGAACAGGGCTCAGTTTTGAGATTTTTTTTACTGGTTAATTGGGTAATTTGTTTAAAAGCCTTTTCTGATTGCTTGTAGTCATTTAAATCTGTTTTAAGTGTATTTTTTTACTGTTTGTAGCCGTTTAAAGCTGTTTTAAATGTATTCTTACTGTTTTTGCCTTATCTTTTCAAAAAAAAAATTCATAGATTATTCATAGATTAGTACTAAGCTAACTGCCCTTGCGGGCCATTGTAAGCCTAGCCAATTATCCCTTGTGAGACTCAAACCCTGCACCTTGTGTTTGTAAGGCAAACACCTTAACCATTAGGCCACCTAAATGTCCTTCTTTCCCACCTTTCTAAGCTAGTATAGTCCAGTTTTCAGGCTAGTGCTGAATTCAGGGCTGTTACAATTTTCTGAGTTGCCCATACCTTACTTGGAGAGAGGGAGGTTTCTCTGTTCACTTGTAGGAAAGGGAGCTCTGAGCAGCCATCTGTCCCTGGAGGAGTGGTTCCAGCCCAGAAGTTAGTAGTTTGTGGGCCATTTTGGGCTAATTTCTATCTCTTTCATGTCCCTGCTGAAAAACCGTGTTTGATGGTTTTGCACGTCCGGGCAGTGCCGCTTAGCTAGGGCTAAATTTATCCCGGCTCCACCAAGTCTCCTCTTCAGTTTTTCTCTTGAAGGTAGTCTAACTGTCAACCTAAGCACTTAAAAAGCATTCTACAGTCCAGCACTTGCTCAGACCTAATAGCAAGCACTAATATACCCCGACACTTGATTGCCCAGCAGGGCAAGGCTCATTATTCTCTCCTCACCAACCAAGCGACTAAGTAGCTCACCCTAGTATTCAGTCATGACCAAAGGGTAATTTCAGGTATACTCTCCAGTCCAGCTGATGAACCTGGGTATCCTGAGGTAATGTTACAAGTGCCTCGTACACAGACAACCCTCTCCTCCTACCACAAAACATTAACGTATGCGAGAGATGCAATTATATAGCTATATTGGAAGCTAAGCTCTCTCCACCCAAGACTGGAACAAGCAGTCATGAGGGGAAGGTTAACACTTGCACCACACATCCAGCCTCACATAGACATACTAAACCAGCACTGGCAAAAAATACACATAAATACACAAAATCATACTTGGAGGTTCTAAATAAAAACCTGCAAAAGCATCACAGACCTCCAAAGCAGACACTCAAAAAACCTGCACCTCCCATCACAAATCAGACAACACATAAAACACAAAATCAGTGTGCCGCACAATCACAACCCTTAAGGCGAAATAACATACCTAACACACTAGTAATAGGCGACTCTATAGTCAGGCACACTGATGTCCCACTCACTAGGCTGGACAAGGAGAAGGTTACTGTTAGCTGCCTGTCGGGAGCCAGAATCCACCACATAACACAAGTACTCAGGTCACTCAATCAGAACAAGTGCAAATATGACTCTGTCATTGTTCATGTTGGTGTGAATGACCTGAGACGTACCTCCCTGGACTACATGAAAAGAGACATGGAAGAGCTCTCTGATCATGTAGCCCAAGCGGGTATAACCCTGAGTAGCATCCTGTCCTCACCAAGAATGATACCTCAGTATAAAGAAAATATGATCAATTTCAATAATTGGCTAAGCTTCTGGTGTCATTCAAAGGGATCCAGTGTCTGTCAGCCTGGGACGACATGCTCAACAGGCCTCGTTGCTTCGCAAGAGACGGCTTGCACCTGTCACCCCTAGGATTTTGAATACTGGCCAAGGATCTTGCTGCCCCCATAGTGCCTTTTTTAGGCAAGGCTCAAAAGTCAAACCCACCTCCGTAAACAGCACAAATAAAAAATGAGGGTTATGCTACTTAACGCCAGGAGTTTAAATCTCAGAATGCATGTGTTCGAAGTGCTCCTCAGTATGGAGAACGTCAACATCTGTGCAGTAACTGAAACCTGGTTCAAGGCTCCACAGAGCACCCCAGCACTACCGGGCTACAACTCATACCACACATTTCGGCCACAGAACATGGACTGAAACACAAAAGGAGGGGGTGTATCCATATTCATCAAGGATACCTACACCTCCAGGTTAGTGGCGCAGCATGATACCTCCAAGATCATCCATGTGCAACTAACATCAGGCAAATCTGCAATGCAAATTGTGGCCTGCTACAGATCACCCTCCGTGACCCAGGACCAACACTCCGCCTTTCTGGAGACACTGGAAAACATGAAGGTCCTACCGAACACCCTGATATTGGGCAATTTCAATTACCCTACTGTTAACTGGGAAAACTACTCAAGTACAAACTCCCAGGTCCAGCGCTTCTTGGAATTTATCAACTCAAATACCATGGATCAGCTGGTAAACTCCCCTACCAGAGGTGAAAACATATTGGACCTGGTCATCACCAACATGGGCAACAGGTGTTCCACACCAGGTCAACCCATCACTGGTTAGATCAGACCATAAACTAATCACTCTGGATGTCCACACCCCACCACCTCCCCCAACTAAGGAAACCACAGTAAAAAACTTTTCTAAAGCAAACTTCACCTTACTTAAGACAGAGGTGGTAAGTTTCACAGCCCCCACGCTAAAGGATAACTCTTCCCAAGATGCAGAAACATTTACAAATGCACTCTATGAGCACCTACAAGGATGCATGGATTGTGCCATCCCTAGCAAAACCAAGACTCACTCCCCTAAGACCAGTCTGGTGGATCCTTGCCACGAACAGGCTATACAATAGGAGGAAACTAGTTTTGTTCAGAAAAAAAAGCAAATCCCAAGAAGGAAAGACATCCCTGATCAGTATCAGTAAGAAACTAAGGTCCCTCATAAAATCCTCCAAGGCTAACTTTGAAAGAAAAATAACCGAGGATTCGAAAGATAACTACAAAACCTTCTTTAGCTGTGTCAAGAATCTAAGTGGCAACTCGCAGATATGCTGTGAGCTAGTGCAAAATAGTTCAAAATATACTGAACCCACTGATATTGCCAACATCCTGGCAGATAAATTTAGTGCAAACTTCACCCCCCCTCTCACCCCCAAAAGGGCCCACAACAATACCAGAAAAGTGTAGTGTCCCAGAAATCACAGACGCACAGGTGAAAGCAGCCCTTTCAAAAGCCAAAAGCGCAGCGTCAGTGGGGCCAGATGGTGTCCCAGGCTGCATCTTGCACAAACTAACCCCCCACCTAAACACACTGTTCAACCTCAGCTTCTCCACAGGCTACGTGCCCATAGAATGGCACACAGCAATGGTTATTCCGCTCCACAAATGAGGGACCACAACTGACCCTGGTAACTATTGTCTCATAAGCCTGACTAGCCTGGTCTGCAAGGCTATGGAGCGCATCATTATGGAACTCATTAGCAAAGACATTGGGAACCTCCAAACACTTGACCTGACACAGTTCGGCAGATAATGCCTACTAAACCTGGTTGACTTCTTCGAGACAGTCACCAAGGCCATAGATGAGGGGAAGGTAGTTCATACAGCCTACCGTGACCTCGCCAAGGCTTTTGACACCATTCCCCACTCGGGAATTATAGAAAAACTCACCAGCCTGAACATAAACCCCTACGTCACGAGATGGGTTTCCAACTGGCTTACAGACAGAATTCACACAGTAAGAATAGCGGGCTCCAGATCTGACTCTAAACCAGTCACAAGTGGTGTCCCACAAGGCTCAGTCCTTTGACCCCTACTGTTTTGCATATACTTCTCAGAAGTACAGGCAAACAAGGAGGACTATGGCTAACCAAGTTTGCCGATGACTGCAAACTGGGAGCCATAATTGACTCTCCAGCTGACAGACATTCTCCAAAAGGGCCTTACTGAGACAGACACCTGGTGTCAAAGTCATGGTCTCAAGCTAAATGCCAAAAAATGCATAGTCATCCCATTTGGGAAAAACAAAACACCCATGAATTACCACATAGGTGGCAGCCCCCTTAATACAGAAGAGGTAATAAGAGATCTGGGGACCCAGGTAGATAGTAATCTGTCCTTTGATAATCATATTGTCAAAGTAGTTAGGAAATCCTTCTATGTAGCTCATCTAATTACTAAAGGGTTCGCATCTAGTGCCCCTCTACTCGTCACTCATCAGACCCATTATAGAGTACAATGCCCCTTTTGGGATGTACCTCACAAGACATTTCCAACAGCTGGAAAGACCTCAAAAGTACATCACCAAGAGGATTACTGGTCTCAAACATATGTCCTATGCAGCCCGACTGGTAAAACTCCAGCCGTACTCAGTGGCATATCGCTTACTCAGAGATGAATTCTGCCTGACTTACAAAGCCATGTCCAACTCAGACTTGATGGACATGCTCCACCTAAAGAAATCCAAGTCACTGCGAGCCACTCGCTCTAGTGAGTTAAACCTCACCACAACAATAAATAGAACATGCTGGAGGGATAGATTCCTGTCACAGAGACTCCCCATGCTTTGGAACAAAATTCCAAATGACATTAGGCAGAGCCCCTCACTAACACTCTTCAAGAGAAGCCTTGACGAGTGGATGGGCAACAGAAAATACACCCCTGGGATCACTTTATTGGCTCTTCTTGTCAGAGGTTCAGTTAATTAATCAATGGGGTGGCAAAAGCTGACACACTCTGGCTAGGCTTATAAATGCCCTCGGGCAGATAGCCTAGTACCTACCTATGAACTACTTCATGTTTTCTCATGCTTTTACTTTTTGCAGTAATCACCACAACAGGCCTTTTCCTGGCAGAGTTTCAGTTTAGTCAACAATGGCATTGGCTGTTTCTGTGACTTTCTGGAAAGGGGTGGACTGTAGAAGCAGTCTAGAGGCAGCAATGTGGTCCTCAGTACATACTCTTACAAAAGAATTACAAATCAGATTCCTTTCCATGTCCAGGACCATTCTGTAGTGGCTCTTGGAGTGGAGTCTTTGATAATGGCCTCCTCCCATGGTAATCTACCCACATAGCTTGGGGTTAATGCAATGTTGATAATTTGGAACATAGCATGCATTGCTGTAGCCTACCCTTTGTGGGATTGACCCACTTGCACTGATCAGCGGTATATGAATGGCTTCTACCAAAAATGTTGATATCTGCACACTGTAGATACATGCTTTAGAAATACTCAAGCCAAACAATTGTATAATAAATTCCAGTAAAGCTGTGAAATGTGGCAAAGTGCTGCCATACATCTAAAATGTGATGGTATATATCATTGTAATATAGTAATGAATGAACTGGAGAAGCATTTGTCTTAATCACACACAACGTTCCAAGCAGTTGGAAGCAACCTACAGCTAACCATTCATTGAGGATGAGCTGCAGTACTAAGACCACAGAGCTGGTAGTAGAGTATAAGAAATCTGGATATGTACCCTGATATCTGTGAAGTGGATTCTGATATGGGGTGCTCTGTATGAGTACAATATATGTTGATGTCGTGCTGTGTAAACTCTGGCAAGATACTTGCCTACTGGTACTCGCGTGTACTTGTACACACTATATAGTCAGATCACTTTGCACTTCCGTCTGCCTGGATCAGTTAGCACAGTACTGCTGAGTATTGTAACATGTTAATAATAGAAAACAGACTGACAGTCTGGACTACCGACCTCATTGTTACTGTCTTTGGTTAGTTGCACTTGGAGACTGGGAAGTTTTATTTGTGATTGACACTGATGTAGTCCATGCATGTTATAATGTGCATTACTGTTGTAGCATAAGTGTTAATGCATATTGTGCTTCAGTGATGTGCCTACATTCAGAAGACACACCTTCTACATCCCTTATCTGATTATGCATGTCTTCAGTGTCATGTTAACTATTGATGTGTAAGGGCAGATTTTTTTTTCTGTCAAAGTAGGGAGAATGATTGTGTCATGTCCACTAGCTACAGCAATCATGATAGTTTGCACACACACTGCTCCCTTAAAGCCATTGTGTGGGACAAGTGCTGCATGTTGCCACACACACACACACACACACACACACACACACACCCAGAGGTGTGCCATGATCATGTATACATCTACTTACTATTAGTGAAGGTGACACAATATCCTGTCCATTGCCTGTTGGAGACCGATGGCTTTGTGCTTGAAATGCAGATTGTGATGTCAGCATGGCTATATGAATGGAGCAAACATCACTATTTGCAATGCTTTGGCAATTAGTACTTCTGTCCATTGACAGTAGCTTCTTATAGTATTGTAATGCCTGTTTGTCACACTACATCGCTTGCCATTAGACATGGTTCATATGCATTTCTAAATCTCACATCTGACTGACTGTGGCCATGCAATCTCCTATCCAGAACTCAGACAATGTGTTGTAGTTGTCTCTGAATCCTTTTGCCTGTTTTTGGAGCTACAAATGTATCAAATCACAGATTGCATTCTGGCTTGTCGCTTTTTCCTACTCTCGTATTCTTGGCATTTTTCATGAGGAATAGTTTTCAGATATATTTTTCCTTTCCCTTACATTCTTTTTTTTTTTTTGCCTTATATTTGTTAATGCAAATATTTCTCTAATTCTTTGGCTTTCTGTTTCAGGTAACATGGAAGGTACTACTTGTCTGTTTTCTTTTTTTTTTTTAAAGTGTTCTGTAAAACAGTAATGAATTAAGTTGTTTATTGGGAAAATGTTAATGCTAGAAATGTTCGGAAGTATAGATGTTAGTTTATTATGCACTCCCTCCACCTAGGTATTAACCTGCAAAAAGTTGATTAGTCATGCTGCACAAACCATAAAATGCAATGGAACTGCAACAAAATCTTAGCATTCGTGCATATTCCTATTTTTACATGGGACGAGGTGCACCACCTTTCTCTAGTTGAATGCCACTCTTCTACCTTTTTGTTCAACCATGACAAACCATCACAAGTCTGTCATGCAAGCCATCCATTTCTTGGCTGGATGTTCTTGTTTCCTTCTTCCTCTCCAATGTTTGCTTTCCTACACATGTGACTGAACAACCACAGTCTGTTCTCCTTGACCGTTTCTGCAGCTAGGACTACTATGGCTTTAGCTAAAGCTATGGTCTTCTCACTCTGCTGTCCATCACCTCAAGGTTCATAGGTAGGTACTAGGCTATCTGCCCAAGGGCCTATGTAAGCCTAGCCAGCAAGGTTCCATAGCTTACGCCACCCAAGAAAGTTATTTTCCTGTGCCACTGTCCAGCAGAGACACAGAAGTGATCCCGGGGTGTATTTCCTATTTCCCATCCACTCAAGATTTTTCTTGAAGAGTGCTAATGAAGAACTTTGCTTGACATAGATGGGTAGCTTGTTCCAGAGTATGGGAAGTCTCTGGGACAGGAATCTATCCCTCCAGCATGTCCTGTTTATTGTGGTGACAAGGTTTAGGTCCCTAGAGCATGTAGCTCGGAGGGATTGGGATTTCTTTAGGTGTAGCATGTCCAACAGCTCTGGGTTTGACATAGCTTTATATGTTAGGCAGAGATCACCTCAGAGTAGGCGATATGCAACCGAGTAAAGCTGGAGTTTTTTGAGGCGGTCAGTGTAGGGCATTTGTTTGAGGCCAGTAATCCTCTTTGTGAGGTACTTCTGTGACCTTTCCAGCTGCTGCAGATGTCTTGTGAGGTGCATTCCAAAAGGGGCGTTGTACTCGATAATAGGTCTAATAGTGACGAGTAGAGGGGAACAATGACCTCTTTTTTTTCCTGGATGAGAACCCTTTTATGATGAGGTGTGCCATGTAGAAGGACTTCCTGACTACTGTGGCAATGTGACTATCAAAGGAGAGACTACTGTCCACCTGGGTCCCAAGGTCTCTTATCATGCATTCGGTGTTAAGTAGATTGCTGCCTATGTTGTAGTTCATGGGTACAGAGTTTTTACCAAAGGGGATGACACTGCACTTTTTGGCATTGAGCTTGAGGCCATGGCTCTGACACCAGGCATCTCTCTCAGTGAGGCCCTTCTGTAGGATGTCCACATCATTTGGGGACTTGACTATGGCTCCTAGTTTGCAGTCATATGCAAACTTCGTTAGCCAGAGGCCTTCTGTGTTAGCTTGTACTTCAGAGACGTAGATACCAAACAGGAGAGGTCCCAGGACGGAACTCTGTGGTACTCCACTTGTCACTGCTTTGAGGTCAGATTTGGTATCTGCAACTTTTACAGTGTGGGTTCTGTCAGTGAGCCATTTGGAAACACATCCTGAGCTTAAAGTATCCTTTAGAAACAGAGTAATAAAACAATCTTCCTTAATGAAAAAAAAATCACAAGGAAAGGAAAGCGGCCTTGCTCCCTTGTTTTTGTAAAAATATGCTGTTCCAGACAAAAAATAATTTTGTGCAAGGTAAAAGGTTACCAGATGTTGCACCCTCTCTTATGTGGTCTTTCACCTACAAGTTTCTTCACTGCTTTAAGGCATAATTGATATTTTATTCCATAGATACTTTGTACATCTGTTCCAGCTGTAAAGCAGTTGTCTTACCATTCACATTTCCTAAGCCTTTGCACTGAAGTTGAAAATACCCCCATAATAGACAGTAGAGGTACTACAGAGTTTTGCAGTATTTTAACTAAAACTGAGGAGAAAAACGTTTAGAAATGCAAGATTGACTGCTTACTGCAGAGCCACTTCTAATCAATGTATAGCAGCTTGCTCTTCCGCATTGAACAGAAGAGGCTCAGTTTTGCGATTTTTGATTGGCTTGTATACCAGCATAAAAGCCAATCAAAAATCGCAAAGCGGAGCCACTTCTTTTTAATGTGGAGCAGCAGGCAGTTCCACATGAAAGACCTTTTTTTTCTTATGTAGAGAAAACGGAGAAAACAGTCAACCTAATCAGTTCGGTTTGGTAATAACTCATTTTTTCAACAAAAGGAGAATGAGATTTAAGTTATTATTTTTGTGTGCCAGAATATTGAAAGACCTTTTGATTTTGTTTGCCAGTTGCTTGAGTTCCGGTTAACTTAGAGTTTACTGTAGTAATTAGACACTGATAGACTTCCTAGTGCCTACACCTTCTAAATGTCTGATTCTGTCCTCGACCACAACTCTTTCCAGTTCTGGAAGGTGAAGCCCTAATTTCATTGAGTTGTTTTCTTTTCTACTACCTAGGTGCATTTATTTCCACCAACAGTACCTAAAACCATTGTCTTATTAGGGCTGTAGATTATGCATATCAATCTCACTGCTGCAGTAACCTATGGGTTGTATCCTGCCAAGGATGCAGTAGTCGGCCAGCTTCCAAGAGATTTCTTCTCCCCCCACACTGTTACTGTGGCTGTCTGTAGGCTGAGCCATTTTTGGAGGGGAGCAACATAATACAGCCAGACTGACTAAAAAATCTTTAGTAGTTTATTGCCACCTTGTGCAAATGCGTTTCTGAGGCTCTTAGATTACCAATTGGACTGAAGATTCATGTGAGATAGATAAGACCTTTGTTGTATTTACTACTTTTTAAAGATTTTGAGTCATTTGTGGCATATTTCTTTAAGAATACAGGCTTTTTAGGTTTTATTGGTCCAACGTTCTTTAAATACTGTTTTGCCTATGTAGGAATCACTTTCTAATTGCACGGTGTCTGAGTAAGCTATAGAGGCTTAGTTTTCACTGGAATTTGATTGTTTTTAGATATTTTGTTTTCTGAAAGTATGTTGTGATGTATATAATACTTGTGTACACTTTGTGACTAGCTTCTGTGAGATTTTACGGAGTTGATTTTTCTGGGAGAAATGTACTCTGTTTTAGTTTCTAAAGTGGATTGTGTGCTGCTTGTTTACATTTTTGTGAGGAATTCAAAGCTTAGAGGGGTTATGTGCTACTTAAGTGTACTGAGTGGCAATTTACTCTACACCTGCCCTTTCCTTGGCAGCTTACTTGGCAGTTCGACTTCTTCCTCAGCTACAATATGGATACTTATCCCAGTCCTGCTGCTCCTTCCTCCAATATACCTACAAAGAAAAAACAGTTAAAACATGAGCCCTTGTCTGTAGCTTGGGCGCAGTCATTTCCTCTGCCGATGGTAGGTGGCAGTGGCCATTGGTGGGTCCTTAGACCACTTTTGATCCCTCTAGTGTAGAATTGCCAGCCACCATGGACCAGGGTCAGATGCATCTTTAGCGGTTCCAGTGTCTCTACATTTTAGGTTCTGGAGACAACCCAGGAGGGTCTTCACTGGGTGGGCATGGAAGTAAACCTCTTGGTTGGTATGACTTGCTTTCCCCTTCTCAGTCTTCATCCAAGATGTCCCTAGAAAAAAGAAACAGAAAATCAGTCATTGCGACAAGTATATGGTTTCTGTAGCTGAAATGATGCGACTACCTTAGCTAGGAGTTTGTTGCAGGATTTTAATCCTTGCTGTCAAGTGCAGCATCCTATTCCTTATTCTTCCACCCCAAAGGAGGAAAATTTTTGTTCAGAGGATTCTGATGTGGACAGACAGAATGTGGTCACCTGGGGGGTAGATAGTGAGTCTGAATTTGAACATATTGAGACTCTATTTTTTTTTTAAGGCTGTCACCAGACTTAAGGATGTGTTTGCTTAGCAACAAGTTGATATTCACTCTGAACTGGGCAGCTATTATGATTTATTAGGCAAAGAAGCTGCTTGCTGACCAGCAGCTTAATTTCAGGTCTCCCAGTTGAAAAAATAAACCAAGAAACAACAGCCAGTGATATTGTCAGCTTGAGTAAAATTCAGTTATGGGCTAGTAAGTACACTGCCTGGATTCCGGCAAAGAATAAATTTAGAGAGAAAATCAACCATAAAAGGTGAAGGGAAAACACTGTCTGGGAAGAACCCTGTAACTATTCAGCAAAAAAGGAGATGTTCTTCGTGTTTTACTGTTGCAGTCTTCACACTTGGGTTATCTGCCTGCAGGTAGCCCTCAGTCAGCCCGAATAGCAGAGTCTTGGGATTTCTCGTCGGTTGCTGTCGCCTCTTCCATGACATCATGTCGTCAGGGGTATAACATGCAGCCAATGCCATTGCATCAGTCTTTCTTGCCGAGAAGGAGCCCGAAGCAGAAGCAGTTCGCAAGTGCCAGTCGGCCATACCTGAAATTTTTGTTTTTTCGGGTGTCAGACCTGAAGTCATCTAAAGCTAAGTACCCCATTGGGGATTCTTTTTTCTTGCTCCAACCGATGTCAGAAAAAATTAACAATTGTCTTGCCTGTGGAAAGCAAATACCTCACAGAAATTTTCACTCTTACTGCGTCACCTGTTTAGGCCCAGACCACGACGTCCCTTGCTGTCGGTTTTGTGCCTTGTTTAACGCCCGCACCATTCATCATCATGCTATTTTTGTAGCTAAATTCTTTCGCTCCCGTTCTCCGTATTCCAAAATGGCTTCGGTAAGCCATCCGACTACAGATCTTCTGAAAAAGCACAAAGATAGAGAGAGACCGCATAGGTCAAAAACTGCCGATGATGCGACCGCATAGGTCAAAAACTGCCGATGATGCTTCTGCCAAGCTAGTCGCCAGTCCACCGGTACTCAGTGAGTCGCATTTGCAGCCCCTGATACCTGCGTCTACAGATTCGCAGGCCTCTGCTAAGACCCATTCGGAGTCCGGTATGCCGCGAGATGCTTCTTCGACTATGGAACCTGCGGATGTCTCTCTACCTTGGATGGGTCCAGAGCCGCTGTGCAGGCACCAGCTTCTGAGGATGTATTCCGACATACCGATATTCATATTAAACAGACAACTTCATTTTCAACTAAAACTACCGGGTTTCTCAAGCCCAGAGTTCGCACTACACCTAGAAAACAGACGTCCAAAATGCATGCTGAAGCTCCCATGCCATAAAAACAAATGCTTAGAATGACTGAAGACCGTATTACTCTAATTAGGGGAAGCCAGTCTTCCCCTGCCAAAAGACAAATAATTGAATTTCCTTCTGATTCTACAGACCAGGAATCTGATGACTCAGACCCTTCTGTTTACCAGGACATGCCCTTATCTAACTATGAGGACTCAGATGCAGAAGAATTCATTCCCTCTGTCTCCCCTCCAGAGGATTTCTCTTTTGGTGAAACCTTGCACACCTTAAGAGAGCATTTCCGCTGGGGAATGCCAGGACTATCCTCAGTCCAAAAAGAGACTCAGGAAATTTTTAGATTTGCCTTGGCACAGGCGTCTAGCTCTACTGCCTGCCCTGGATATTGTAGATGATGTCTTCTTGGAGTCTAGTCTTACTCCTGACACCTTACCACCAGCTCCTAGAAAACCTGACAGGTACTACAAGAGTACCTGACTCTCACAAATTTCTCCTTATGAATCCTACTGCGGATCCAGAGACCATTTCCCAGGGACCTAAAGGCATTAAGGCTACTACAGCCAAAAATCGTACTCCTTCAGACAGGGATTCTAGAACTTTAGACAGATGGGGTAAGAAGGTATATACCTCTGCAACTCTTGCCACCAGGGCTTTGAATTGCCAGTTTCACAAGTTGAAGTACCAGCAACATATTATAGAACTAATTAAACAAAAAATGGTGTTACTTCCAGATTGTGCAGAAAATAAAGATTTACAAGAGTTAATGCAGTCTGCAAACCAAGCTAGTAGACATACTTTGCAGTGTGGGTTTGATGCCTTAGAAGCATCTTGCAGGGCTGCTGTCACTGGGTCTCTACTGAGAAGGCATGCTTGGCTAAAGGAACAAGTCTTGTCTGATCATGTCAAAGCAAAATTACTAGATGCTCCATTAAATCAGGAGCATTTTTTTGGCACAAAAGCAGAAGTTGTTCTTAAAAAGATGGAAGAAAAAGCTAAATCTATGCAAACCGTCAAAGATTTCTTACAGGTGCAACCACCTAGATTCAGTAGACATTGGCCTTCAAAAAACTGGTTGTTTCCAGTCCCTCTCAGGCCTTCTCAGTCCAAACCCTGGAGAAACAGACCACCAAGACTACAGTCTCAGGGTATGCAGAGATCTAAACAATGGAGTGTTTCCACCTCAAAACCAGGGAGTGATAAGCCACCCCCATATGGAAAAAGTTCACAATGACTTTCCAATTATCCTTCCCAGCCATGCCCAAGTACTTGCGCCCCTAGGAGGAAAACTCGCCCTTCATGCAAAAAACTGCATGTCCATTACTCAGGACCGATGGGTTCTAAACATTATATCCCAGGGATACAGATTCTACTTCCATTCATTGCCAACTCCAAGCGGGTTGCCAGACCTACCTCCAAACCAGTGGGCAGAGGCTCAAAAGCAAGTATTTTCCCTTCCCCATATCAGGGCTATTCAACCTGTTCCAGTAGAACAAAGGGGACACTATTTCTACTTCAGACTGTTCCTGGTGCCCAGAAAAGAGGGCTCTTGGCACCTTATCCTGAATCTATCTATTCTCAACACCTTTCTGGTGGTTCCAAAATTCAAAATGCGTACACTGCAACAGCTTCTTCCTATGCTAGCCAAGGATGCCTGGTTAGTCACCCTAGACTTAAAAGAAGTTTATCTCCACATTCCCATAAGGGAGTCTTGCAGGAAATATCTACATTTCAGGGCAGGCTCTATGCACTATCAGTTCTCTGCACTTCCCTTTGGCTTATCTACTGCGCCCAGAGTATTCACTAAGTGCTTGGCTCCAGCCATTGCATACTGCAGGCAGAGAAATATTCAAATCTACCCATACTTGGACGATTGCCTGATTCAGGCAGACAGTCAGGAATTGCTACTTCAGCACCTGGCATTTGTAAAAGGACTTCTAACTTCACTGGGATACACCATCAACGGAAAGAAATCACAACTGGTGCCCAGCCAGCAAGTTGTATTCCTGGGAACAAGCTTGAACGCAACTTCCCAGATGACATTCCTCACTCCAGAAAAGCAGGTCCATTTGGCAAACTATTTCAAACTAATGGCCAACAAAACCCAGCTATCTGCAAGGAAAATGCTGCAAGCCCTAGGGTTCATGGCCTCGTGCATTCTGCTAGTTCCATATGCATGACTGCATATGAGGAAACTTCAGTGGTACTTGAAAGTCTCTGGTGTCAACATTCTCAGAACCTGGAAACAGTGATTCCTATCATGCCTTGTCTAAGGGCAGAATTCCTTTGTGGGAAGGAGCATGCAACCACAACAAGGGACTTCCTTTCACTCAACCCCTCGCCGCCCAAACCATGACAACAGCCGCATCAGACTATGCATGGGGGGCTCACATGGCAGACAAATGCATTCAAGGCAAATGGAGTCCAGAACAAATTCCCCTGCATATCAATCAAAAAGAGATGATAACTGCACAGAATGCTCTGTCAGTCTTCAAATACCTTATCCTTCCAGGACAGCTCCTGATAAAGACAGACAACACCACATTTATGTGATACATAACCAAGCAGGGCGCAACTCATTATTACCCACTCTGCAGGTTAGCAAGGGCTCTGTAGAACACAGCCTTCAGCATCCAAGTGCACCTACAAGCTCAGTTCCTGCCAGGCAAGCAAATTTTACTGGCAGACGACTTAAGCAGAAATCTTCTGAACCCTCACGAGTGGAAACTGGACCCCAACTCATTCAAACTTCTAACCCATAGGTGGGGAACACCGGAGGTGGACCCTTTTACCTCCCCCCAAAACCACCAATTGACCAAATTTTGCACCCAGAAGCCTCACAGCAGAGCCTGGAAAGTGGACGCCCAATCCTTTACATGGGAAAACTTCTCAATTTATGCCTTTCCTCCTCTGCCCCTCCTCTCAAGAGTACTACTCAAGATCAATCAGGACAGGCCAAGGGCAATCTTTATTGCACCAAACTGGCCACACCAGCACTGATACCCACTCCTACACAGTCTGACAGCAGTGCCACCCTGGCACCTACATCACACACCTTCCCTGCTATCTCAATAGGAGGGACAGATTTTGTATCCACAGCTGCAAACCCTAAACCTTGCAGCTTGGCTTATTCCCCAAATGCACCACCAGCATCCCTCAGCAAACAGGTGCTGGACGTCATCCATGAGGCCAGAAGGCTTAATAGTAGGAAATCCTATGCTGAAAAGTGGAAAAGATATTGTTCTTGGAGTCAGTCTCAAGGAAAGAACACAGCTGTGCCCAACTTACCTCAAATTCTTGATTACCTAGCAGAGCTGTTCCACAGTGGCCTATCCTTCTCATCCATTAAGATTCATGCCTCTGCCATCTCATCTCATTATAATACTGTGCCTCCTCTCATTTCTCACCCTCTCATCAAACAGTTCCTGAGAGGAGCTAACAATTTAAGGCCCCCTAAGAGAGCTCCCACCCTGACCTGGGACCTTAACTTTGTATTGGAGAAGCTCACACTTCCCCTCTTTGAACCTGTTGCTTCAGCAGAGTTAAAATTCCTCTCTTGGAAAACAGCCTTACGTCTAGCTATTACTTCAGCAAGAAGAGTCTCTGAGTTACAGGCACTAATGGCGATGGAGCCCTTCATTATTTTCTATGCTGACAGGGTTTCCCTCAGGACTAACCCTTGCTTTATGCCCAAGGTGGTATCCACTGTGGCTCTAAACCAATTTGCGAACCTTTTTCCTTAATCCCCAGAATAAAGGGGAAAGGATCCTGCACTACTTGGGCATGCACAGACAGTTCAGGTTCTACCTTGACAGGACTAAGGCTTTCAGAAAATCTGACCAGCTGCTAGTCAGCTTTGCTACAGGGGCAAAGGGCAGGGCCATTTCAAAGCAAACCATTTCCAAATGGATAGCACACTGCATCCATTTCTGCTACAAGCACCATGGAAAACCTACCCCTCTAGGGATCAGAACTCATTCCACTAGAGCTACTTCAACCTCTACAGCATTTCTCCGGGGAGATCCTACCAGGGACATCTTGGAAGATGCAACCTGGAGTTCTGTATACACCTTCTCCAAGCATTACCACTTACCTATTTTTTCTAAATCCAGAGCTGGATTTGCTACAGCAGTCTTACATGGCCTGCTAGCCAGCCCTAACACCTTTTGACTGCCTTCACCCTTCCTCAGCTTTGGGAATCAACACAGATGTGATTACTGCAACAGTGAAACACAAAGAATATAGTACAGTTGTGTACAATTACCATAAATGTAGATGTTCAAGTGTATTCACTGTTGCAGTCCTGGTTTCCCTCCCTCCACCCCCCTGGTTTTCTATGTCCTATCTACCTATCCTCTTTATGGCCATCTTTTATGGCAGAGTTATTTACTTTTTGCTGGAGGTGTTCCACACCAAGTAATAGCTTCCTATTTTGGGGACTCCTGACATCTGGGGCAAGAAAAACTGATGTAATGGCGTTGGCTGCATGTTTTATACCCCTGATGACCTGACATGGAAGAGGCGACAGCAACCGACGCAGAAATCCCAAGACTCTGGTATTCGGGCCAACTGAGGGCTTCCTGCAGGCAGATAACCCAAGTGTGATGACTGCAGCAGTGAATACACTCAAGCATCTACATTTATGGTAAGTATACACAGCTGTACTTTCAGGCTTCAGCTATGGTACAAAAGATGACTTCCAGTAATTTAAAGGAAATATAAATCAAGTGTACTCAGAGGTGATTAACACTGAAGAAGTGTATCAACTCACATAACAAAAGGCTGGGAAAATAGAAGAAGCTTTAACTAGCTATTCAGATGAACTGAAAAAACTGCAAAAATCATAGGATGAAATGAAGAAAAGGCTGGCTGAGCTTTAAGACTTCTCAAGAAGAGCCATTTCAAAAAAAAGTTAGAAGAGCGGGCAATGAGGTTTTATGCTGTACCACAGACACTGGAAGGAACAGACTATTCATTTTATGAAAGCACAAAATTAACTGAACTGGTATTTCGCAGCAGGATTTGTCAATTGAAAGGGCACATCGTGTATATGCGCCAAACTTGGCCATGAGAAAGCAGTTAAGGCCTATATTAGTAAAGATGCAATCACACCAGCAGAAAGAGTTGATCCTGATAAAACTGTGGCAGAAGGGAGAAGTATTAAAAATTGGAGACAGCAGAGCATTTTTTGAAAATGATTATTCAACATCAACCAGACAGAAGAGAAATAAATGTATCCCAGCAATCTGGGAATATTGAGAGTCCGGTGTGAGATTCAAAGTTCAAAGTGCTGTATCCAGCTGACTTCAGAATATTTTTTTCTGGAAGGATCAAAGATATTTTTAGATCCATAATAGGCTGAGGAGGAAATAAAAAAGTTTATCCAACAAAAAGTGAGCCAGCAAAGAGGAGACTCTTTTTCATTGTTCTGATGATAAAATTGATTTTCCAGTGTTCCAAAGGAAAATGCTTGAAATACAGAAAAAAAAAACACAAGAGTTGACTAGAAGAATCCAGGAGTATCTTGGACCAGAACTACAGTCTGGTGCTATGAGATGGAGCTGAACAGGAAGAAAACCAGCAGTATTGAAATTGGTGAATGAATGGTAACTGTAAAGCATCAATGACATGTGTGAAATATGGCTTTGCAAGGAAAAAGTGGCTTAGAAAGACTGGATTTTTGTTGACTTTGTTAAACGTCTGGGTGGACTATAAATCATATACCCCACTTTGTCATTAATGCTTAGAAGGACACTAAAGGGGGAAAAGTAGCTGTAAGTGAAACAAGTTTTGCTCTTATTAGTATTATAGGCTCATAGGTGTATAGCAGGCTAATGATCACTTGGGCATTTATAAGCCTAGCTGTGAAATTCAAATGTTTCCCACAAGTTATATGTTTTAGACATTTATATAGGGATGATTGTTGATTATGACATAATTTACTGACTGCCTCTGTCCATCAGAGATGTGGGTGCTAGACCAGGGGTGAATGTTCGATTTTCCATCCAGTGATCCAAGCTTTGCTTAAATAGGGTTAGAGAGCAACTTTGTTTCACATGGATGAGAAGCCATTTCCAGAGAAAGGGAATTCTCTGAGATACACATCTCTCTCCAACATGTCTTATTCATGTTGCAAACAAAATTTAGATCTTTAGAAGTGCTGTTGCTGTTTGTTTTGCAGATGTGCAAGAGGTTTGTCAGAGTGGGGTACAGAGATGCTTTGTATGCTAGACATAATCTCCTCCCAATAGCCTGTAGGAGACTGAATATAGCAATAGAGCTTTGAGGCAGTCTGCATAGGACATTGTGTTTATGCCCTGTATTCTTTTTGTAAGGAACCTGTGTGGATGTTCCAGTTGCTGCATGTGTCTGGTCAGAAACATACCGAAGGGGGCGTTATACTCATTGACGTATCTGATGAGGGCCGAATATAGTGATACAGTGACTTCCCTGGACCAAAATACCACACATTTATAAGCTGAGCAACATATTAGTATTTCCTTACTACCTTGGATACATACCTCTCAACCATACAGTTCAACTGTCCAGGTTTTTGCAGAATGTCCAGATTATTGCCAAAAATTTTTGGTCTGTTCCTCGTGAAATTTGTTATTTTCTGGAAAATCAATTAGATGATCTGAGGATCAAAGTCAATAAATGACATAGATTCAAGTTTCAGACTTCAAATACTCCAGAAAATGTGTGTTAACACAAACTCTGTTACTCCTGCAACTTTCCTAAGTTTATAAGAGCAATATTTAAAATATGTCCCTATTTTTGGTCTTTTGTCCCCCCATTTTGTCTGGGTTTGTCCAGATTTCTTATACTAAGAGGTTGATCTAGGATTAACATATAAACAAGTAATTTTTGTAAGTAAGTAGGCTTGAAAAAATAAGATAAAATTATGAAAGCCATGAAAAATGCTAAGTTTCTTACTGTTGCAAATACATCAGCTTGTTTTTATCCATTAGAAAATGACCAGTAGGAGTCTAGAAGTCTGCAACTGAAGGCAGTTGTACATTCTGTTCTGATTAAAAATTGATAATGATTCATTGCTGTCATCTATAATAGGTGGAAAGAGTAACTTTTTATCATAATGGCTACTCTCACCGTATTCTCCTGGAACACAAATTGCCTTACAGGTATAGACAAAAGGAAAGAGTGCGGAATTATATTAAGAAATGTGTAGTAGAAATAGCAATGCTGCATGAGAGACATTTGGAAGGAAATGAGCATGTGGATTTGACAAATAAAGGAATTTAGAATGGATATTCAGCAGACTGTCAGGGAAAAAGGAAAATGGGGAGTAAGTATATGTGCTAGAGGGGCTGCAATAGCGATATAGGAGGGAAAAAGACAGTAATGGTGTATTTGTGGTAGTAAGGGGCTACTGGCAATGGAGGAGGATTATGCTAGCATGTATTTTTATTGCACCAAAAACTGCTGTTAGGGAGATAAAATGATAAAAGCCGTGAAAATGCCAAGTTTCTTACATTTGCAGTGATATTTGCTGGAAACATATTCGGCTTTCTGCAGGGAAAATTACTTATAGGTGGGGACTGGAATTTGATTTACAGTAGCAAATTCAGTAGAAGGCTTTACATATTATTCACCGAGGTACAATAACTTGGCTAGACTAGATAGAAATTATATTTCACAGGAACACATGCATTTAATTGAAAGCTTCAACATACCTCCAATAACTGTTTCAGATCTTGTACTAAGGTACAAATGCAGGGTAATGAAGTAAAAATGAGACATTGATGCCTTCCCACTTATATGTGAAAAGAGAAGAATTTAAGGAATGGGTATTGGAAATTATTTGAGAGTTATTCTGGAAGATACAAATATCTTCAGAAGTTATAGCTAATGAGTGGGATAAAATAAAAATGGAGTTTAAAAATAGTTATAAACAGACTATAAAGAGACATGATAAGAAGTAATAGGAATTACTTAGGAGGGCTGACAAAGGTTAAAGTATTTCAGAATAAGGGGGATCTCACAGGAAAAAGGATTTCTGCAAATTCAAAGTGCTAAACAGAAAATATGTGAATATATGGGTAATATACATGAGTTTAGAAAGACTGCTGTTAGGCAACCATTTTTTGATAGCAACTCCAGAGCACAAAAATTTTAGCACATCTTATATAACAGAAAGTAGAAAGGATTGTCACCAAACTTAGGGAGCATATAACAAAATAAATAAATAACCAGAGATGCTGTAAAAGTATTAGAGATATTCTGGAAATGTTATGAAAATGTGTATATTGCAGAGAAATGTGGAAATCAAGAACACAAATGTAAATATTTATGAAAGAATTGAGACTTAATTATGCCAAGATTAGATATAGATAAGGCTCAACAACTAATACTTAAGATAAGAGAAGATGAGTAAAAATGTGATGTATAATCATTCTTCAGGAAATTGTCCAGGAACAAATGGTATTCCTGTAGAGCTTTGGAAGTTAGGAGAGAAGAAATTGATAAAGCTCTGGAAGGATTGTTTAACAGTGTTTTAAGAGGAGGGGGAGGCACCAACATCTTGGAAAAAAACTGTAGTAGCTGTATTGCTTAAAGACTACAGACCCATCAGACCTAGCGTCATGTAGACCTATTTCTATTTTGAACCATGATTATAAAGTGCTTTTGTCTATACTACCTGAAAGAATGGCAAAGGGGCTACCAGAATTGATAGATATGAATCAGTGTGGTTTTGTGGAGGGGAGGCAAACATTTGACAGTATTAAAAGAGCAAAGATTATCCTTAGGTGAGCAGAATATAAGAAACTACCACTGTTGATGGTAGGTCTTGATGCACAGAAAACATTCAACAATGTAAGCTGGGATTTTTTGAACAGGACAGTGAAATTGTTTGCATTCCCTAGTACAATAAGTTAATTAGGAGGATATATAAGGGCTCAGAGGCAAGAATTGTGGGAGAGTTCCTCTCTGGTAAGTTGTGTTTGAACAGAGGAACAAGGCAGGTGGGTCCTCATTCCCTGTTGTTTTTTGCTTTGTATTTAGAGCCATTGGCAAAGAAAATAAGTTACTCCAATTCAAGGATATAATTATTATAGTAATCAAGAAAAGCTGGCTTTATTTACAAATAATATTTAGTACCTGAGAAGTCCAGAAAAGGACATTTCAGTGTTGTGGAACATTTTGAGACCGTTTCAAGTTTTCTCTGGATATAAAATTAATAAAGATAAAACAAAGGCTATAGCTATAATTTATGTACCAACACATGAATTGGTTCAGCAGTACTCATAATTATTGGGGACATAAGATAAATTATGTAGAAGTATGGATTAAAAAGGATTCTTTTATGGCTGATAAGGCTTTGTGGAAAGAGACTAAACAAAAAATACAAAAACTGAGAAACTTGGAAATTGTTGTTTATAGATATGGATAGCAAGATACAAGCTGTGAAAATGTTTTTAGCCCCTTTAGTTTTGTATATGGGTCAGGCATATTTTTATCAACCAGAGGAGAAGGTATGGGCAATAATAAAGAGTTGAAGGAATTTATCTGGGAGGGAAGAGAGCAAGAGTTAAGTTGTACAAGCTGATCCTTCTAATACAACAAGGTGGTTTAGGATTACCTAATTTGAAGGGGTATTTTAGCGCTACACAGTTAAGGCTCAAATACAGAACACAAGCAGAAGTTTATAATTCAGAATGGAAAGGGGTGATGAAGCGGGGGAGGGGGTCAAGGAATAAAGAGATGGTGGGATGTTGGATGCAGATCGTTAAGGAAGTTAATAACCTTGCAGAATATTATATTCATAAAGGCAGAATATATTCTAAGAACTAAGCCAAGACAAGAAAGGAGATTTTGCCAATAGGGATGACAGGAAGTAAGGATGCAGAAAATAGATGAGAGGGGGCTGAAATCTGCTGGAGAAGACTGGCAAAGGAGCCAAGATATTGTGAACAAATAGCTAGAGTGGGAAGGGTAATAGAGCAGGATGAATCCAAGATGATTGGATTACAGGCTACAGACTGCCTTTCATACCAGGGATTGATATCAGAGTATAGGCAAAGAGACAATGATAGGAGAATCTTAAGTGAAAGACTTGATGTGGTAGACTTTTTAGTTGAAATTAAGACAGAACCTGTTGTTAAAAATGGATAATTAATAGGGCATATAAAATAATTCCATGATAACTTATAATCAGACAAGGTTAGAAAAGACTGAGAAGAGAGACTGGAAAAGCAATTTAGAAAAGAACAGATTGGGTACATATGTATGGCTCCCAAGTATACAGCAAAGTCCAGAAGGTTTTGCTTGGAAGTGTTTGCAAGGGTATTTTTATACCCCAAGCAGACTAAAATAATGTTTAACTCAAGTAGACAGCAAATGTTGGAGATGTGATGGGGAAGAAAGAGGTACCTGGGAACATAGGTACGTACTAGTCTATTGGCCCTAGGGCCTATATATGCCTATCCAAAAAGGTACCCTGGCTTTTGCAACCCAAGAAAATTATTTTCCTGTGCCCCTGTTGAACAGAGCCACAGAAGTGATCCCCAGTGTGAATTTCCTATCCCCCCATCCAATCATCAAGATTTTTCTTGAAGAGTGCTAATGAAGAGCTTTGTTTGATATAGATAGGTAGTTTGTTCCAGAGTATGGGAAGTCTCTGGGACAGGAATCTATCCCTCCAGCATGTTCTGTTTATTGTGGTGACAAGGTTTAGGTGCCTAGAGCATGTAGCTCAGAGGGATTGGGATTTCTTTAAGTGGATCATGTCCAACAGCTTAGGGTTTGACATAGCTGTGTATGTTAGGCAGAGATCGCCTCTGAGTAGGTGATATGCGATGGAGTAAAGCTGGAGTCTTTTGAGACTGTCTGCATAGGGCATCTGTTTGAGGTCGGTAATCCTCTTTGTGAGGTATTTCTGTGGCCTTTCCAGTTGTTGTAGATGTATTGTGAGGTACATACCAAAAGAGGCACTGTATTCTATAATGGGTCTAATGAGTGACGAGTAGAGGGGAACAATGACCTCTTTTTTCCTGGATGAGAAACCTTTTGTGATGAGGTGTGCCACGTAGAAGGATTTCCTGACTACTGTGGCAATGTGATTATCAAAAGACAGACTACTGTCCACCTGTGTCCCAATGTCTCTTATCACACTTTCGGTGTTAAGTAGACTACTGCTATGTGGTAGTTCATGTGTACGGAGCTCTTACCAAAAGAGATGACAATGCACTTTTTGGCACTGAGCGTGAGGCCATGGCTTTGACACCAGGCATCTGTCTCAGTGAGGCCCTTTTGTAGGATGTCCGCATCATTAGGAGTTTTGATTATGGCTCCAAGTTTGCAGTCATCTGCAAACTTCATTAGCCAAAGACCTTCTGTGTTAGCCTGTACTTGAGAGACATAGATACCAAACAGGAGAGGACCCTGGACTGAACCCTGTGGTACTCCACTTGTCACTGGTCTGAAGTCGGATTTGGAGTCTACTACTTTCACAGTGTGGGTTCTGTCAGTGAGCCAGTTGGCAACCCATCTTGCGACATAGGGATTTATACCTAGTTTAGTGAGTTTATCTATAATTCCAGAGTGGAGGATGGTGTCGAAAGCCTTGGCAAGATCTAGATAGGCTGTGTGAACCACCTTACCCTCATCTACGGCTTTGGTGACCGCTTCAAAGAAGTCTATCAGGTTTAGGAAACATCATCTGCCTTTTACAAACCTGAACTGGGTGGGGTTCAGAGTTTGGAGATTACCAATGTCATTGTTTATAAGTTCCATGATGATACGTTCCATAGCCTTGCAGACCAGGCTCATCAGGCTAATGGGGCAGTAGTTCCCAGGGTCCATGGTGGCTCTCCCTTTGTGGAGTGGTATAACCATCGCTGTGCACCATTCAGTGGGCACAAAGCCTGAGGTGAGACTATGATTGAATATGGTACTTTGGCTGGGTGCCAGTTCGTTCTGTAGTTCATGCAGAATGCAGTCTGAGATGTTGTCAGGTCCCATGGATGCTGTGTTCTTGGCTTTGGAGAGTGTGGTTTTTACCTGTGCAGTCGTGATTACAGGAACTTTGCATTCTTCCGGTATAGAGATGGGCCCTTTAGGGGGTGAGGGGGATGGGGGTAAAGTTAGCACTGAACCTATCTGCCAGGATGTTGGCAATATCAGTTGGTTCTGTATATTTGGTCCCATTGTGCTGTAACTCAGAGCAGATCTGAGTGTTGCCATTGAGATTCTTGGCATAGTTATAGAATGCTTTGTGGTTGTCTTTAGAATCAGTGGCAATTTTGTTTTCATAACTAGTTTTGGGGGATTTTATGAGGGATCGCAGCTTCTTACTGAGGCTGACCAGGGAGTTCCTCCAGTCATGGGATTTTACTCTCTCTTTCAACAGTTTCTATTCTTTCTTCTGTTGTAAAGTTTGTTTATGGCAGGGGACCACCAGATTGCCTTCCATTTTTTGGAAGATAGCATCTTTGTTCTGTTAGGGGAAACCTGTAGGGGAACATGTTGGGAATAATGAGTTGGATTTTAAAAATTCCCCACAGATTATTTTGCCAGAAATATTGGGTGAACTAATGGGTGTAATGAAGGATATGAGTATTTGGAGCTGTGACACAGGATCTTGAATTAAATATTCATAGTAAGAATATTAAGTTTAATTATGCTGGCAAAAATTAATTAATTGAAAATGGAAATCAAAGTCTAAACCAACTATATTTGAAAATACTGAATATTATAAATGAGGTAAAAGAACTGAAATTGGGATCTTTAGAAAATGGAAGCAGTAAATTGCATAGAAATAAATGGGAATTTTGGGAGCAATATATGCAGAATAATGTTCAGGAAGAGGAGGCGTGAGATTTAAGGGAAGGCAGGGATTTAGCAATTTATATAATATTGGACTGATGATAGTTATAAAAAAGATGTGTAACATATGTAAATGAAAAAATGTTATTTTTTCTTTTCTGATAATATGTTTGCCTGTGTCTTAAATTATATTTTAATAAAGGTGTTTTAAAAAAATGAAGCCCCCTACACCGTACCCATTCTTCCTATTTTGCCAGCTTTGGAGCATGCCTTAATGCAGCCTGCAGCACTGCTGACTGTCTTCTCTCTGTACCTATAAGGTCAGATAAATTTGGATAAAGTGTCTGTCAAAGTTCGTTTTTCTCATCTTAAAGCAGACCCAACTGCTACATCTCTTACTGCAGGTAATGTGAACATGTTCCTTACTACCCCTGATCTATTTCCTGGGGTTAAACAGGGTAAACTTTTGAAAAGAATGAGTAGGAGAAGTTTTTCTTCCTCCGCTTTAGCCTTCAGAATTCTTAATTACCAGAGTTGTACTTAAATGTGCCAGTAGTTTGAAAGTATATTCTGCTTCCTAGTGAGTATGATTGTGCTGAGACTGTATCTTCTGTGTTTGCCTCAGCCAATGTCTCAAGAAGATTTCGTTGGGTATGTTTTCAGCTGACTCAAGTCAGAAATCTTGAACAGTCCTCTAGATAGGAAGGTTTTCTTTGGGCTATCTACTATGCAGGTGCTTAAGTAATGGAATGAAAGAAGTAAATTAATGTAGGGGGTGTCTATAGGATTTTTCAGATCCCGAAGTTTTTTCTCTTCAAAGCCTCTACTTCCCTTAAAAGAGAAATCAAACAAATGATGCCTGCTGCTAACAGAAAAGAGACCAAAGAAGATATGTCGGGGGGGTTCTAATGAGGATCCCAAAAAGAAGAGCCTTTCCAAAGTGGGTCAGGTGTCCTCCTTAGAATGATTGTTCCAGATGCCAGGTCAACTCCCATCCTCCTGACCCAGCATCTCTTTCTCGTTCAAAGAAAATGTCTCCCTAAGTCCTCCCTTTTGGCAACAGATTGTTTGACTGATGGGTTCTGAAGGTTATTCGGGGGGGGGGGGGGTTACAGTTCACAACTGATAGAAAAGCTTCCTCCTTAGAGTTATTCCATATGTGCTGCAGAATATGTTGCAAGCAAGAGTCATAGAGCATGTTCCTGCAGAACAAATAGGGGAGGACTTTTATTTCAGAATGTTTCTGGCTGCAGTGATGGAGCACTCTTGGAGACCAGTGTTGGATCTTAATTCTCTCAAAATGTTTTCCTTTCAGTCGGTGTTAGCTGTGATCCCAGATCAGAGCTTTATGGTAACTCTAGAACTCAAAAATGCTTACCATCACATTCCAGTAGCAAGCAACTCTGAGATTTCTTAGATTTTTGTGTGTTTGGGTCACATTATCAGTTCTCTGCATTACCCGTTGGGCTGTGCACTGCACCAGGAGTGTTTAGCAAATGTCTTGGCCCAATCGTGGCCTACTACAAGGATGGCGCAGTGATGCAGTGGTTTGCATTGTTGCCTCATAGCAGGAGGTTCACTGGTCCGATTCTCAGCCTGGGTTTCTTCTGTGCAGTCTCTCCATGTCCTCCCTGCATTCATGTGTCTTTCCTCTGGATGCTCCGATTTTCTCTCACGTTACAAAGACTTGTGTGTCTGGAATGTTTCTCCCCGGGCCTCCTCTGAAAATTGGCTCGTTCCAAGTTGGACCTTCCCAGTAAACAAATGTTAATAAATACAGATTGCAGGGTATCCACATTTTCCATATTTAGATAACTTGCTTATTTGTGCTGAGTCTTTTCCACATAGGCAGCTGTCCTTAACAAAGTTAACATCCTTTTACAACATCTGGGATTCCAGATAAACATTCAAAAATCCTTCCTCACTCCATCACCCAGTGTTGTGGCTTTTCTTCCTCGAGAGAAGGTGGATTTGTATCTGGAAGTCTTTCTGAACTTTTCCTGCCAGTCACAAGATGTGGCCATAGAATTTCTTGGGATATTAGGCCTCATGGCTTCTATGATTTTTATGATTCCCTTTTCCAGGCTGCATATGAGAAAGATTCAGTGTTACCTCAAAAATATGTGGACCCAACAGAAAATTATATATTGGCAAGTGGAAGAGATTTTCTAGTTGGTGTCTAGCCAATGACCAGGGATACATCAAGGATTCTGTATCACTGGTGCTTAAATATTTGTGTGGGTTAATATCCTCTGGTCTGTCTTATGCTGCTATAAAGGTACAGCTTGTGGGCATTTATGCATGTCTGCCCAAGAATCCTCCTCTTTCTTCTTTTAAAAACTGTTTGACAATAAAAAGAGGTGTTTTACACCTGAGACCTCCTCGAAGACAGGTTCCTCCTCCTTGAGATCTTAACTTTGTCTTAGAAAAGCTGTGTCACCATTTGAACCTGGCAGACTGTTTTAATATTCATCACTTGGAAAACTAGTGCTCTTATTGCTCTGGCATCTGCTAGAAGAGTATCCGAGTTGCAGGCTTTCATGGTGGAAGAAACATATCTAATTTTACATATAGACAGGGTAACTCTGCTCACAATCTCTTCTTTTATGCCCAGAGTTGTTTCAGAGGTTGCATTGAATCTGGCTTCGATCTACTTGTTTTCTATCCAGATCCTAAAAACTGGAGAGAAAAGATTATACACACTCTTGGTGTGCATAGGCAATGCAGGTTCTATCTTGATGAAACAACATCTTTAGGAAAGCTACCCAGTTGTTGGCTTCCTATTCTGGGACTGGAAAAGGTCAGTCCACGTGTAAACAGAATTTTGCCAGGTGTTTGCTATCTGCTGCTGTTTTTTTTTTTTGCTCTCACCATGGAAAATACATTCCAGGCAGTGTTGAGGCACTTGCACTAGAGCCTTAGTTTCTATGGTGGCATACTTAAAAGGTGTGGGCCCTAGACATATTCTATAGGCAGAAATTTGGTCCTTCATACATACGTTTGCAAAGCACTATAAACTGGATTCCTTTTCCAAGTCCAGAGCAGGCTTTTCTAGGGGCATCTGGACCATTATTATGCCTCCTATAAGCTATGTTAGTCTGCCAATAGGGTACTGCTGCTGTGATAATGATGAGCATAGTATAGTTGAGTAAGTTGCATTTATCTATAAGTGTATGTTCGAATTCTTGACTGATGCAGTAGTTGCCCCCACCTCCCCCCTCCTAGGTTCATAGGAGGTTACTAGGCTAATGGCCCTAGGGTATTTACACACCTAGCCATTTAAAAAAAACCTGTGTACCCTAATTCACCAGAGTTAGATGGTCATTGTTAGCAGAGTGATTCTGTGATCAGCACCGACTACCCCTGTCCATAAGGGGCATAGGTGCCACCCTGGGGTGAATTTACTGTTACCCATCCAGTTGTCAGTGTTGTATTTAAATAGGGTCGTTGAGGAGCTCTGCTTTACGTGAAGTGGGAGGTTTTTCCAGAGGAGTTGCAATCTCTGGGAGATGCATCTGTCTCTCCAGCATGTTTTGTTAATGTCACAGGCTTGGTTGAGATCCTTGGAACAAGTGACTCTTGTCCTATTTGATTTGCGGATGTGAAGCATTTCCATTAGGGCAGAGTCAAAGACTGCTTTGTAGGCAACCACAGGTTGCCTGTCAGCAGCCTGTATGATAGAGTACAGTGACAGGGCTTTCAGTCTTTTAATGTAAGCCACATTCTGGAGGCCCTGGATTCTCTTTGTTAGAAACCTCTGTGGTCTCTTCATTTCCTGCAGGTGTTTCATGAGATACATTCAGAAGGGAGCATTGCACTCAATTAGTGGTGTGATAAGGGTCAAGTACAGAGGAGTTATAACCTCCTTAGTCTTGGATGCGATGCTCTAATTTATGAAATGCACAGTGTAGATGGCTTTCCTTACCACTATGGGCACATGGTGATTGAAGTTAACATTGCTATCAGTCTGTGTTCCCAAGTCTCAGACCACTAGGTTTGAACTTAGAGGGATACTATTGATGTCATAATTAGCAGGGGCTACTTCTTTGCCAAAGGGGATAATGAGTTTTTTTTGCGTTTAGTTTTAGTCTTGTGACTTTGGCACCAATCATTTGTCTGCATCAGTCCCTTTTGTAATATGTTTACATCATTGGGGTCTCAGTGATTGCGCCCAGTTTGCAGGCCATCTGCTTTTGCCTGGACCTCAGAGATAATAGATTCCATACAGTAGAGGGTCCAACACAGGTCCTTGTGGTACCCCACTAATAACTGGTCGACTGGTGGAGGTGGACTCCCCAACTCTGACGGTATGCATTCTGTTGGTCAGCCAGTTAGCTGTCCATCTAGTGACATGTGGGTTAATCCCCCGCTGGGAATGTTTTTCAATGATCCCTAAATGGTGGGTTGTATCAAAAAGATTTGGCTAAATCAGTTTAGGCAGTATGTACTGCTTTATCCTCATCCAGGGCTTTGGTGACATTCTCAAAGAAGTCCACCAGGTTTAATAAGCAAGATCTAACCATGACTAAATCAAACTGGGCCGGGTCAAGAGTTTGAAGGTTGCCTGTGTCCTTGTTGATAAGGTCCATGATGATTCTTTACTTGGCCTTGCAGATAATGCTGGTTAGGCTTATGGGTCGATAGTTTCCTGGGTTGGCTGATGGACCCACTTTGTGCAAGGGGATTACTGTTGCTGTTCTTCCCAAAATTATTGCCAAATCTGTCAGCTAACAGGTTGGCAATTTCCTCAGGGTTCAGTTTGAGTGGTACTGTCCACTATAAATTTGGCACACAGCTGCGCATTCCCTTTTAGGTTTCAGATGTAGCTAAAGAATGCCTTATGGCTGTCTTTAGCAAGGATTGCTAATTTAGGACTTTACATGATATCTGATTTGCTTGTTCAAGCTATTCTTCCTCTGTTGAATAATTTCCTTCTTGTTCTTAGATATCACTTTCTTTCTTTTGTTATATTACTTATTTATACTTCAAATCTACCAGGGTGGCTTATTTTTTCATTAGAACCTGGTTTTAGTCCTGTCAGGTACAGCTGAGTCAATAAATTTGTTTAATTGGTTATAGAGAACATTTGTGTACTCTTCAGCATAGAAGTCATCGTTGGCTGTGTTAACAGGGGCTTTTAAACTTTTTATACCACCGCTTAGTAGACTATAGTTTGCTTTTGAGAAGTTTTTCATTTTTTTGGTCCTGTGGGGTATCGGGTCTGATCTTTACTTCAAATGAGACTGATTTATGGTCTGACCTTATGGGGGCAGCACACAGGGAGTAGTGCACTGACCCCTCCCCCCAAATGTTGGTGAGCAGTAGGTCTAGGACATTTGAGCCCCTTGTGGGGGTGCAGATCAGCTATTGCAGGGCATTTGAGTTAACAAAATCCAGGAACCTCAGAGTGATTGTGTTTGTGCTCATATAAGCCACCCAATCATTGGAATGATAGTTGAAATGTCCCATGACCAAAGTGTTTGGCTGCATACTGAGTGACTCTAGCAAGTGGTGTGCTTCTCCTGGTTCATGGTGGGGGACCAGTAGCTAGCAGTAATGTGGTAGGGTATTTTGCCTATAGTTATTTGGACCTGAAGTAGCTCAAGAGAGTTGTACTGTTTTACCAGTCTTGAGGTGTACTTGGATTTAATGAACATGGATACACTGCCATCTTTGGTTCTTTCATGTTCGTTTTGAGGGCTGAATGTTTGAAAGGCATTGTAGCCTTGTATGACCAGGGTGCTGTATGTGGCCTTGAACCAAGTCTCAGTGACGGCACAGATGTCAGCATCTTCCAAGGTGATGGGTGCTTCCAGAGAGTGCAGTTTACTGCTTAGGCTGCTAGCATTAAGTAGCATGACTAGTTTGTCTCTAGTAGATTTCTTTACATCGGAAATTTTGTTGTTTTGACATTGCCTTAAAAAGGCACTATGGGGGAGGCAAGCATCTTTGCCAGTATCCAAACGCCTTGAGGAGACAGGTGAAGTCCATCAATGGCAAGCAGTATGGTCTGTCAGCCATGTCTTCCCAGACTGTCAGATACTGGATCCCCTTGGAGTGACACCAAAAGCTAAGTCACTTATTGAAATAAATCATTTTTTTCTGTATTATGGCATTATCCTAGGTGAAGGTAGAATGCTACTTAGGGCTTGGCATGTACCCACCTGGGATACATAATCTAAGCGTTCAGTCATGTCTCTCTTCCTGTAGTCCAGAGAGGCACATCTCAAGTCATTCACTCCAGCATGTACTATGACAGAGTCATAACAGTAATTGTTGCTGAGAGACTTGATTGCATGTGTGAAGGATCCTAGCACCCGACAGGCAGATGACAGTGACCTCCTTGTCCAACCTGGTGAGAGAAACATCTGCCTCTCTCATAGAGTCGCCTAGGACATTAGGTTTTGAGGTGTTTTGCCTTAGGGGTTAATTGTCGAGACAATATGTGTTATGTGTAGTGGTGGATTCTGTTCTTGTACCAGTATGTGTAGGTTGTTTGTGCTTGGGAGGTCTCTGGTCTCTTGGTAGGCTCTTTGTGAGTACCTCATAATACATGGGTTTTTGTGCTGGCCTTATCTGTGTGAGTGGAGAGGTGTGTGCGCTGACAACTTGTTCAATGTCTTGTTTATCGCTACATGAGACTGATTCTAGTCTCATGGTGTAGGTACCCCTCTCACATACTGTATTTGTTTGCTTTAGGAGCAAGTGGTTGTCAGTATACATGAGGTAATTGCTACATTGCCTCAGGATGCCCATGTCCGTCAGGCTGGCTGCAAAAATGTTGGGAAACTGACTGTCCATAGTAGCAGGTAATTCTCAAGTACTAGTTTGTGAGAGGGCAAATTATATCAGCTGTTGCTCTGGGATTAACAAGGGCATTTATTCTATGGAAGATCAGGGATGAAAAGTGGCTTGACATTGTTCAGTGCACAGCTGAGTTGACTGCAGAGCAGCATGGAACTTGGGAGGGTTTCACTGACTGATGTCCAAGAAAAAAATAGTTTCTAGGCATTTGAGTCTATACAAGACACCGCTAACCCGCGTTGAGTCATGCACAGCTGTTCACAAATGCAAAGTTTATATACAGGCAAAATTAAACAGTTTTAAACTAGTTTGCCAATGGGAAGTCACACATTGATCCTTCCTCCAGCATTCCCCAGCTCAGACAAGGGTATATCAACACTTCTACCACAAGAGTGCAGGGGAGCCCTTCATAATGTAAGATGGCTGGATTTGAGTTCAAGTGGGTGAAAAACAGGCTAGATTCGGCAAGTCTGGATGTAGTCTATGCTAATTATGCAATATTTCAGTGCAAACAAGTTGCAGGTAATAAGCAGGCACAAACAGTAAAAACAGGCAAAAAGGCAGAAATTAATGCAATAAAACGGAAAAATACAGATGAAAAAGTGCAGATCAAACTCAAAATAAGCTTAATTTCTTATTCGTAGCATTGGGTGGCTTGGATTTAAGCAGAAACACTCTGGACCTCTGGCAAAGAATGCGAAACGCAGAGCAGCTCTATAGTTAATTGAGCCAAAATACTTGCAAATGCCAGACTTATATAAAGGCAAAATTAAACCGTTTAAACTAATCTGCCAATAAGAAATCACACAATGTTCCTTCCTCCAGCAAACCACAGCTCAGACAAGGCTATACCCACACTCTTTTGCCACAAGGGTGCAAGGGAGCCCTTATTTATGTAAGATGGCTGGATATGAGTTCAAGCATATGAAAAACAGGCTGGATTCAGCAAGTGTGAATCTAGTCTATGCTAACTTAGCAATATTTCAGTGCAAAACATGTACAGGTAGTAAGCAGGCACAAACAGTAAAAACAGTCAAAAGGCACACATTAATGCAGTAAAACAGTAAAATACAGATGAAAAAGTGCAGATCAAGCTCAACATAAGCTTAATTTCTTGTTAGCTTTGGAAGACTTGGATTCAAGCAGAACCACTCTGAACCTCCGGCAGAGGACGCCAAACACAGAGCAGCTCCAGTTAATTAAACTTAAACCAGAACAAAGGCAGTTAGAATAACAGGCACAGTAAGCCTTCAACCAGCAATTCCCAGCTCAGAAGGGAAGAGGCTACCCTCTCCTCCACCAAGAGTGTAGACTGCAAACCATCTTTATGTAAGATAACTAGTTTGAAGCCCAAGTGCTTACATCAGAACTAAAAGACTTAGAGTAACAGTTACTATTTAATCAGGCTACTAACAAGCAGTAAAAAATGTAGTAGAATAAATGCAACTGAACACTTTAAGAACAACAGCAACTGAACACTTTTAAGAACAAGCAATAAGCAAAATAAAGTAGGAAGAAGCACAGATATAGTTTTGGAGGGATGTAAGGTTAGATTTTGTTGTTATCTTGATCTCGGACCCCTGCTTTTCAACATTTTCATTAATAACCTTCATGCAGCCATCCCTGATACAACAGTTATCCAATACGCTGATGACTCTACCTTAGTCTCTCTCGCTAACCTACCTGAACTCCTGACTAAAACTCAAGTAGCTTTTTCCACTACCGAGAACTGGATGCACCACAACCATCTCTCTCTCAACTCTAATAAATCTAAAATACTTCTCTTCCCTCCCACCAGGGCTTTCTCTTTCGACAAAAATGCTTTCAAAGTCCTAAGCCATAGCAACACTGCCATAGAAGTGGTCCCTTCTGCAAAACTCCTTGGCATTACCATAGACGAACACCTTAAATTTGATATCCACATCCAACAAAACATAAAGAAAACCCACCAAAAGCTAGGTATGCTATATAGAAATATCCGCTTTCTCTCCAACTCCTCCAGGCATACTATAGCAACTACCTACTTCCTTCCTTCCTTTACTATATGGAGCCCCTCTTCTAACTAACCTATCTTCTTCCAACATCTCTAAACTCGAAATTTGCTATAATAAAATCTCCAAATTCACAACTAAAACCAAAACCTCTACTCACCATTGCCTTTACCCTACAATCTCTGAACTGGCTGGAACTGTCTAACCACCTAGACTATATCCAACTAACCTCCGCTCACAAATTTATATTCTCTCCAGGTAAATGCCCAGCTTTAACAAACACTCTTCCCCCTTGCATCCCAACCAGATCTCTGAACACCAAAATTTAATCTCTATCCACAAACCCAAACGTCCTGCAGGCCAACTCCTTCTCTCTTTCACTGTAGGCAAAAAATGGAACTCTCTCCCGCCTTCACTTAGGACTGTACCTAATTCTGAATCCTTCAAGACCCAACTTTACTCATACCCATCTATTAAACATAAATGTTCCTGCTTTCACACTACATAAATTCATAGAAATTTCCCCTTTGAGCTCTCCATACTCCTGCTCCTCACTGCACTATAACCTCTTTTTTCTTTTTCCCCTAAAACAAACCTAAGCTAACATCCTCAGATTAAGCAAGTTCTCTCTCTTGATTCCAAGTATGTATATATTGTAAATATCAAGTAATCCACAGATGCTTACTTTTCAGACAGTTGAAACTTATTGCTCTGAATGTAAATACCTGCAAACTGTGCTACTTTTGTCTAAATTGCATTATAATGACAATTTATTCACTTGCTGTACCTGATTGTATGAATTTATATATGCATTTTACATTTGCATTATATAACCTTTTGTAATCGTGTTGCTTATTGGAGCTTTTCTCCCTGGGCCTCCACTGAAAATGGACACACTCTGGCCCAGTGGACTTCCCCGGTAATCAAACTGAAATAAATAAAAAATCTGTTCAGAATAATTTCCCCATTTTTTGTGGAGGGGCAAGAAAGTCCTGAAGATTTTTAGTCACTATGGCTGTATTCATAGTTCCCTCCAAAAGGGGCTCAGCGTATAGACAGCCAGTTTAACAGGGTGAGTGGATGAAAACTCTTGGAAGCTGGCCAGCTGCTGCATTCTTGTCAGGATACAACCCATAGGCTCCTATAACAATGAAGAATTTGAATATTTGCTATTATAGGTAAGTGCAGTTTAAACAGCTACTTTCTATCTGCGTCATAGTTCAGATTTAAGTCATGTCAATTGTGTATTCAATGAAATATTAGTTATAATGGGATATGGAGCCATAGTGTTTAGTTTATGGTGAATTAATTTTGGATAGAACCCAAATAGTGTATTTTTTTCCTGATATGGCTTTAGCTTCATTTTACTTTCTTTATAGCAACCCTTAAAAATGTAGCTGGCAGTTTTTAAAAAGGGGTGAATCTGCAACATAGTTGCCACATGCCAACAACTAGATTGGTCCAACAGTTTTGCATGTGGATTCAAACAAAACAGAAATAATTTCATACCATCTGTTATAGTATATGGACCAGTGCAACAGTTACATGTATTTTATATAGACTGATAATACTGTTCCTAAAAATGACCAAGTCCAGACGCAAGAGAAGTACAGTTTGTATTGGATGTTATGGCTCAGAGCTTGTACTGGATGTTATGGCTCAGAGCTTGTACAGAGCATTTCTTCCCTTTTCATCTGAGCCATCATAGTTTATATTCATTAGTGTTAATATGTTAAAATACACAGCCCAAGCTTGCTCCTTTGTTCTCAGACATGTTCTAGGCAAGTCAGATTATCTATACTATTTAGATTTGCATAAAGCTTGGTTCCTGTTACACCAATGGTTCCAGTAATGATGTTTGTGAAATTCTCTTTCCACTGTTTTGTTTTTCAGGATTATTTTCCAGTTTATTTAGCATGTTCTGTATATGAATGTTACAGATTGCGCACTGCTCCACTTGCTATTAAGTTTGTCACAAACACAACTAAGGAATGCAAGAGAGTCCTGTTTGAACGTCTGAAAGTCATGAATTTTGATATAAATGAAGATGACATATTTACATCTTTGACTGCTGCCAGAAATCTACTAGAGCAGAAGCAAGTAAGACCTTTCCTATTGGTAGAAGACAGTGCACTTGAGGATTTTAAAGGTATGTTAATTTAAATAAAATTCCCTTACTGTCAGATTAATTAGTGCCACATGAAGGTCTTGGCCTCTGATGCTTTTGGATGATACAGAAAAAAAAAACAATGCAAATAATGTGATCCTGCTTTTTTATAAAATTCTAGTGCTCTTTAATGTACTTCTCTAATTGCATTTATTTGTTTTTCATTTGTGCATAATATACATACAGATCATTAGTCATGTTTATATCATTCATCTATCACACTGAACATGGGTAACATAGTAATTTTCCATATATTTTCCATGTAAATGTAAAATGGATTGCTGGAAAGCTGAAGTATAACAACGTATTATCTTACCAAGATTTCCTTTTTATTTGTAAAAAGAAGGATACAAAAAAGACACTTGGTAGTTTTCTATGTCAAAGCCTATCTGGGGAATTTACTGATCTAGGTTATTGAATAGGTCACACAAAAGCTATGCCTTAAACACGGTAATTATAAGGTGTTAGCCAGACTTTTGCAAAAGGAACTGCAGTAATTTGCAACTAAGGATGCCTGATAGTTCATGGCAGATTAGGTATTGCAGTGGGAAGAGGAGAGTGGTTAAGGGGAATCATAGGTTCCTAAATGAATACTAGACTGTCTTGAAGGGCCATCTTAAGCTTTGCAAATAATTCAGCACAGAAGCAAACCCTGTACATTGTGTCTCTGAGGTGAAGACTTTAACCATTATGCCAAATCCAACTTCCCAGATAAATATCCGATTGATCACTGTCAGCATCATTAAAAGTTGAGGTCATAGCAGGGTAGGAAATGCATGGCCATTTTTCATTTGTCTGTCTCTTTCAGCCCATTCGTCTGGCCCTTGTATCGTAATTGTCTTAATACCTGCTGCATACATAGATTCATAGGCAAGTACTAGGCTAGCTGTCTTTGCAGGTGACATAAGCCCTAACCAGTTTCTCTTCAAAGGTGAGAATCAAACCCTGTACCTTTTGTCTGTGTGGTAAACACCTTAACTATTATGTCAGCCCCTTTAATAACACACACTGTCCTTTGTGAAGGCACTAGGTTTCTCCTAGAGGGACTATTGACACTGACATGATCATATGGGACAGAGTGCTGTCTGTTGGTACAGTTAGTATTGTTGAACACCAGTAAACATATGTTGCCTGATGTTGCACAGTTTAGACAATACTGTACTAAAGAAACATTAGTTTTGACTGCAGATAAGGACTGCTTAGCCCTTCTAAGCTGCTGCTTGATTTCCTGGATAAGCTGCATGTCTTGTTTAACATATGTATCAGATGTGTAAGGAATGGCCAGACAGCTGGTTTGGACAGTCTGCAACTATTACTAAGTATTAATCTGTATCAGGTTAGTGACAGTTGCTGCTGGAACCCATACTCTTATATTTTAGAAGAAAGCTTTCTGCCACAGAGTTTTCTAGAAGCTAAGTAAAGAAATAACTCATTCTGCTACTGGTTGAGAATTGCACGCAAAGATTTCTAGCTCACTTGGCTTACTGACAGTTGTTTTCAAACATGGAGGATGAATTGATAGTTTTATGTAGTAAAGGTATCCCATCCAGTAGGTAGGGCTTGTATTTTTAGTTGTATTAACAGTTTCATCCCAAGTGTATATGGAATTCTTTGAGTGACGAGACTGAGTCTGCCTCACCCCCAGCCTTACTCAGTTGTGGAGATAGCACCATTCCATTATGTTTGCTGCTCACTTCAAATCTCTTGCTTCCCCCACTACCTCCTCTCCCTGGTGGTACTGTGTCTTGGAGGCTACTCTGGGCATAACCCTTCAGTGAATGTATGTCATGCTTCAGGAAAAAGAAAGCCTTTCAGCCATTTTTGTTATGAATTCCCACCACATCTGGGGAGAGGTCCAGAGAAACTGGGACCATCAAAGCATGACCACTTGAGGTTTTCTGTTTAAGCCCTACCTTTGTGTTGACAAACTGGATTAATGTCACTTAAGTGGGCATGCAATGGCTGCATGCAAGAAATGCCCCTACTGTTTTGTGACATGTGCCTCTTTGCCTGCCCATCTACTGTAGCACCTTTTTTTTTGCCACAGTCCCAGTGCCATGACTTAAATTCAGAATTGTGTGATCTGACCACTTGTCTTTCCAACACACTACCACTCCCTTCTTCTTCTTCTTCTTCTTCTTTCGGCTTTTCCCGGTTAGGGGTCACCACAGCGGTACATGTGTCCACTCATGATTGGCTGTGGAGTTTTATGGTGTCTAGTTGGCAGCCCAGCGCCCAACCTTCCACAGAAGGCACGTACATGCACACACTCACACCTAGGGCCAGTTTAGAGTGTCCAATCCACCTACTGCATGTCTTTGGGATGTGGGAGGAAACCCACGCGACCACAGGGAGGACATGCAGACTCCGCACAGAAGGCACCCCAGCTGAGAATCGAACTGGGGAACCTCTTCCTTCCTGGAAAAGGTGAACAGGCAATGTGTCTTCATTCCTCTTCCCCCACCTACCAGCTCCAATACGTGCCCAAAGTTTTAGTCAGACTTTGGTCACTTGGGTTGTACTGTGAATTTTATCCCTGTATGCCAGTAGAGTAGGCATTATTTCATATTTTCTGAACAATTTGAAATGTGGTGTGGGAAATTTGGTGTGACATATTCAAAAACAAAATGACAGACATTTAGTTTGTGTATGAAAGCTTCACATTCATCAGCTTTTATTAACTTTTCAAAAAAAAAAAAAAAAACAACTTCCAGAATTTAAAACAAACTTCTGTCAGTGCCAAGGCCATTTTACTTTCAGGCATTGTCATTTAGGATTGCTAATATGAAGTGTCTTGCCAGAATACAAAAACAAAAACATAATTTTGGTTTGTATTCCAAAAATGTGTGTAATTAAATTTTTGGTTGAAAATATGAAACAGGTAAGGTGTGAACTTGCAGTTGTGATGCTGAGCGCATGGTCATAGTTTTTGATAATTTCAATTTTCCTTTTTCAACCATGTCTTATTTACACACATTTGTTTATGTACGTACATGTGTGTGTGTGTGTGTGTGTGTGTGTGTGTGTGTGTGTGTGTGTGTGTGTATGTGTGTGTATTTACTTATTTGCATTTGTTTACTGGTAAAGCCACTTTTCTTTGGAGGTCTGGGGAAGAAGTAAAATCTCACAGAATTATAGAAACAACTTTTCATGAAGCTTAAGCATCGAGATGAATAAGTAGTAGCTTATGATGTTATAATGATTAAGGTGTTTACCTGATAATCACAAGGTATAAGGTTTGATTCTCATCTTTAAAGGGAAATTGGCCAAAAGGTCAGTTAGATTAGTACTTACCTGTGAACCTATGTGAAAATAGTGCATGCATGATAAGGGCACAAACATTTAGGTATTCCATTTGACTATATAGGACAAACCCGAGCTACAGATCTCATGTCAGGTATGAAATAGGCTAACACTGATATAATACAAAAACACATGCATTTATAACATATTTAAGAGCAGAGGGCGCTTTTAAAAAGACGGAGGGTATTATAAATTCAGTGGAAGAATGAAGTGGTTTCATTTTCCATGGAAATATAACATTAGCAGTACATATTTGTAAGCAGTGCATATAATTTAGATGAATATTTACATATAAAAAGACAATAAGAATACACATTATTTTGTGGCAAAAGTACAGTGGCAATACCAGTTTGTTTTTGGTGTTTATGTAATGCAGCTTTGAAATATACAAGACCTGAAGACAGTTTAATAAGTATTGTGATCTGTTGTTTTGATACATATACAAAATATAGTGAATCCCCATAAAAATATGATTTTTGTGTAAATGTTAGATTCTGGTGTAGAAACCAGAATTGTTTACATGGTGTATACTATTAAATTATTTTGCTTATGACAAGTCATATTTATGTTCGGTGCGAGATATTATAGGCAATTTTAAGATGATGGTGCAACAGAACATTGGGTATCTCTAGCTAGTCAAGGTTGTTTTTTTTTTTTGTTTGTTTTTTTTAAGGACAGGAAGAACTAACATCCTAGAAAAATGCTATGGTGGCTGTAAAACTTAGAGTAAATAAAACAAATGCATTTATGTAGGGGGGCAAGCTCCCCACACCCATGCTACTTATATATATATATGTATGTATATATATATGTGTGTGTGTGTATATATATATATATATATATATATATATATATATATATATATATATATATATATATACACTAACTCTGAGATCGCACTACAGTGGTGGAAAGGGAATATTCCCTTATCCTCACTGTACCACGATCTGTAACTCTTCGGTGTAGTGTTATTCACGAAGGTGCATTTTCATGTAAACTACTATGTTCTGTAGTCCTGTCTCGCCTTCATTCTTACTGATGGGATCAAAGCCGATCCACTGCTCCAACTCGGCCTGTTTACAAGCTCGAAGTCTTCTAGTTGGCTCGTGGCTATGTAGGTATCCCATGGTGCACCAGTACAGTCCCCAGATCTCATTTGCCGTGTCAACAAGTTCGGATGTGCTTCTTCTTGGCCGTGGCTAAGTCTTACACATTTTGTTCAAATATTTGGATAAATCTTCTATTTTCACATTTTGATAGTGTTATATAGCATTGTATAGCTATAGTTAGTGTAGTGTTTGCAGTTAGAATAGTTAGCGTTTATTAGAGCGCCCTTTGTGTGCAATTTCTTAAGTACAGTTGGCCGTTGGCCTTATAGTACTTGGTATCCTGTGTGCCAGTTTTCACTTGGTTGATTTTTTATATTTATATATTTATATATATATATATATATATATATATATATATATATATATATATATATATATATAGACTCCTATACCTATATTACTGTTTTCATACTTTTGATATTAGTAGTTGTAGGCGCCTTTTGCGCGTAGTTTAGGCTGTGTGTGCTTGTTTAAATACTATAAGCATAAATTTTTGTGGCACTTTCTACTTGCTGATTTTTCCTGTTATTAGTGTTGCAGACAGAACGAGGTTCTGTTGACCTTGTTCCTTGTGTTTTCCACAAATTAGAACTGTATTCCTGTTCTGTTGTGTGTGCTAGTCTATGTACTTGTTTCTGTACCCCCTAGGTCCATTTTAGTTAAAGGACCTAGTTTTCCCTGTCTTTCCTACCCTGGTAGGCCCATTTAAGTTAGAAGACCTAGTCCTCGTGGTGTTTCTTTACCGGTTCCTATAGGGCTAGGCCCGTTTAAGTTAGAGGACCTAGTCCTCCCACTTTCTTTCCTCGCTGTGTGTGTGTGTGTGTGTGTGTGTGTGTGTGTGTGTGAGTTCATCTTCTGTGAGATGTCTAAGGAAGGCAAGGACCATAAGCCATCTGGCTTTAAAAAATGCATAAAATGCTCACAGAAGATGTCCATAACGGATGGCCACAGTAACTGCGTTTACTGTCTTGAGGCCATCCACTTACAGGAAACTTGCTTATTTTGCCAATCTTTTAGTGCTAGGGTCTTGCAAGAAAAGAAAAATAAGCTCATTCTAAAAGGTCTCCTAAAGCCTTCTTTTGAGGAAGATCTGGCTAGGTCTTCCTCCTCTGCTAGATCTCAGTGATCTAAAAAGGAAAAGTCCAAATCTTCTAAGAGCCCCCCCCCCCTTGTCGCCGGCTGGTGTCTTAGAGCCGCTTCTTAAAATTACTAAGCCTGACAAAATTACTGTCTCATCGGCCCCACTGAGTTCGGAGCCAATTGATAGTTTTACTACTGTGGTTACAGGGTCGGCACCAAGTAGTTCGGAGCTGACCACTGAGAGTGTTCAACAGAGCCAGTCTATGGACCCTTTACCGGTCTCCCCTATATTAAAGTCACCCATACTGCAGAGATCACGTTCTCCTACTCTGTCCTCCATGTCTTCCAGGAGTTTATCGGAAGAAGATATGGAGAGGGTAGTGTTGAGACTTCTGAAGTCTCTGCTGTGCAGAGAGAGTAGGAGCTGAGACAGAAGTAAGTGCCCTAGGGGGGAGAGTGTTGGTACCCCTGGTAGGAGCTGATGATCGGGGCAGCACACTCCTCATCATCTCAAATGCCAACCTCTCCAGCTCCGAGGAGGCTGAGGATGCCATCGGTTCCAGAGCCATCGGCTCCGAGACAGACGTAGGGTCCGAGCTCACCCTCACCAACTGCCTTACCTAAATTATTGTCGGCTCCGACCCAGTCAGTTCTGGGGCCACTTGAGTCTGTCTCCCCTTTGATGATTCCTCCTCTGAGCTATGCTGGTCTTTCAGAGCCGGAGTGTTTGGTACCGCTGCTCCCCCTGAGGTTGTTTCGGAGCAGAGTTCCGCTCTGACACACTGTGTCGTCCATGGTGTCTAGGAGCCGAAGCTCCCTGGTAGGCCCTGACAGGGACACCTGGAACTGAACCCCTTCGGTTCCAAGCCTTCCTCTCGGAGAGTCGGAGAGGGTGAGCTCAGACCCTACGTCTGTCTCTGAGCCTCTGGAACAGATGGCATCCTTGGTCTCCTCGGAGCTGGAGAGGTCGGCATTTGAGATGATGAGGAGTGTGCTGTGCCAATCATCACCTCCTACCAGGGGTACCGACACCCCCCCCCCCCCAAGGGCACTTACATCTGTCTCAGCTCCTACTCTCTCTCTCTGGACAGCAGAGACCCACAGCCTCAGGAGCCACCTGCTGGTGGCCCCCACTCTTCCGAGACCTCCTCTGAATGTCCTTCCGAGGAGCCCCCATGGAAGAGAACATGCAAGAGGAAGCATGTAGATTCCCGGGATGAGTCTCTTACCTCAGACACTGACCTCAAGGAGTCAGAAGGGTCCCCCAAGTCGTCCTCTGATGATGTTTCCTTTGTAGACATCCTGGAAATCCTTAAGCAGAGGTGCGGCTGGCCCACTGTCACCCCTTCTGATGAGGAGTCAGTGTACCTGAAGGCTTTCGGGTCTCAACCATCAGCCTCTTTGGTGTCTCCACCCTTTGAACTGATTGAGCTAGTTAGTCGGAAGGTGTGGGATATTCCTGATGCAGTGGAGCCAGTCCCCAGGAGACCAAATAAGTTTCTTTCTGCACCCAGGAAAAGAATTTTTGGCTAAAGGTGTTCCCGTAGATGCCATGGTGGTGGCGGCAGCCACTAAGAAGGAGCTAGCGGAAACTTCTTCTGCTCATCTGCCGAATAAGGAGTCTCGAACGATGGACAGATATGGAAAGCGTATCTTCTTGTCAGCGGCATTTACTTTTAGATCGCTGAACTACCTTACACACTTCACGAGGCTTCAGAGAGATCTCCTTAAGGAGTTAGGAGATTCTCTACAAGGTACATGTACTGAGGGAGTCCCTGACAAGGTGTCTGCCCAGTTGTCCACCTTGAACTCTATTGTCAACTCGTCCATGAGGCTTATCTCGTATGTAGCCAATGGAGCGAGTGGAGCAGCGGGTTCAGGAATTTCCCATAGACGTCATTCCTGGATGCGTTTGTGTAATTTTGCGGAACTGTTCAAGTCTACCTTTACCAACTCCCCTTCGACGTTTCTTCATTGTTTGGACCCAAGATAAAGGACACACTCACTCAGTGCAAGCAGGAGGGAAAAACACTCTGCCGTGGGAGTTCGTTTTGCTGTCCCCTCTAGACCATACCCTAAGGGTCAGAGAGGTGGTAAAATGTGGTTCAAGAAGTCCCAGAGGTTTTTCCCAGATGCACAGGGTGACTCCTCCTTCAGAGGCAGAGGAGGAGGAGGAGGAAATGATAGACAGCGCCCTAGAGACAGGGGCGGACTGCAAAACCAGGGAGGCAGTGATTCATTTTGGGCCCGGCCTTACCAGCGCTCCTGGGTCCCGACTGCTTCTCTGGAGCCAGTCGGGGGGGGGGGTCACATTTCTTTGTATCCAGAAGCCTGGCTAAGTATCACTCAAGACAAATGGGTACAAAAAAATATTACCAGAGGTTATGCCATACCCTTTTCTCTGCCACCCTATGTTCCCAAGAGGATCCCGGATGTTCCACCCAATCACAGGGATCAGGCAACTGTGGAGGCCAACAAGTTGCTGGCAAAAAGAGTCATCCAAACCGTCCCAGCAGACCAAATAGGATCCGGAATTTACTCCAAATTCTTTTTTGTGCCAAAATGTACAGGGGACTGGAGGCCCATCTTGGACCTCAGCAGATTGAACGAATCAGTAAAGAAGCACAAGTTCCGGATGGTGACACTGCAGTTTATTCTCTCATTGCTAGGAAAAGACACTTGGATGTGCTCAGTAGACCTCCAAGATGCTTACTATCACATAAAAATGGTCAGGGCGTCAAGGAGTCATCTACACTTCCGGCTGGGAGCCTGTCATTACCAGTTTCGTGCTGTGCCTTTTGGTCTCACCACAGCCCCCAAGGTGTTCTCCAAGTGTATGGCAGTAGTGACAGTTCACCTGAGACATCGAGGATTCCAGGTGTTTCTGTATCTGGACAACTGGCTCCTGACCGCCCCCACCAGGCATCTACTTCTTCAGACCAGGGACACTACCATTCAACTTTGTGCCTAGTTGGAGATTTCTATCAATTGGGAAAAATCTGCATTACTGCCCTCTCAATTTGTGAATTTTATAGGCACAGAGATAAGCACAGTAGACATGTTGGTTCATCTGCCAGTAGAAAGGGCACATAATCTGGTTCTTCAAAGTCAACTTCTTCTCCCCCTATGAAAAGTCAAGGCCAAGCCTATTCTGAAGCTTCTAGGGACCATGGCTTCCACCATACTACTAGTGCTGCCAGCCAGACTACACATGAGAGTTCTTCAGTGGCTGCTGTCATCCCAGAGGTTTTTTCAACACCTACCATTATCTCATCACATATTGCTGACAGACTCTTGCAAGAAGGACCTCATTTGGTGGACTCAACCCAACCAGTTAACCACAGGCACTTAATTTGTCCCTCGCCAACCCATTGCCACTATGACCATGGATGCCTCACAGAAAGGGTGGAGGGGGCATTATCTAGGCAGGACTATCCAAGGCACATGGCAAGATCATGAGGCTCACTTGCATATCAACGTTCTAGAGATGAGGGCGGTGCTCCTGGCGTTGCAAGCACTTCACGACCTTCTGCCTCTTGGGACGATTGCGATACAATCAGACAACATGTCGGTAGTGTGGTATATCAACAAACAAGGCGGAACCAGATCATACCCACTTTTGTCGAGAGGCCATTCGGGTTTGGAAATGGGCGATATCTTCCCAGCATTTTCTGGTGGCAGTGCACATTCCAGGGACAACCAACGTGATAGCCGACAAGCTCAGCCGGGCAATCTTGATGCCTCACAAGTGGTCTCTGAAACAAGAAGTAGCGGAGCAGATTTTCTGCAGATGGGAACAGCCTTGCTGCGATCTCTTTGCCAGCCCGATCAATGCCAAATGCAGCAGCTATTTCTCCCTCATCCCTCCTCCGGGGGAGTCACTGAGAGACACACTTGTTCACGATTGGCCCCTGGGTTTCCTTTATGCTTTTCCTCTCCTACCCAAGGTTGTTCAAAAAAGCGAAACAGCTGGGAATCAAAACTGATCCTCATTGCTCCTTACTGGCCTCGTCAGGTTTGGTTCCCCTTTCTCAGGCCTCTTCTCCTAGATGATCCTTGGATTCTGGACGCAGTGCCGGATTTCTTGACGCTCCTGTCAGGCTCACTTCATCCCGCGTTACACACCCTCTATTTGACAGCTTGGCTACTCCAGTTCCATCCCTAGTCAGGCTTCACGACTTCTCACCCTCCATTACTCATATCCTAACGTCCTCTCATAAACCCTCCACTAGGAGACTATATTCCAGTAAATGGAGGAGATTCTCTATCTGGACTGAGAAAAAGAATGTTGACCCTTATACTGCCTCCATTCTGGTGGTTTTGGAATTCCTGTCTGAGCTTTTCCACCAGGGATCTGTGGCTGCCACTATCAGGATTTAATTGGCAGCAATTTCTAATTTTCATCTAGGCATACAAGATTCTAATCTGATGTCACATAGGCTGTGCAAAATTTTCCTCAAAGGTGCCACTTTAAGACCCCCATTTCAAGAACCTGTTGCTTCATGGGATTTGAATTTTGTGCTTTCCAAATTGTCGTCTCTGCCCTTTGAGCATTCCCATTCATCGCCTTTGAAATTTCTGTCTTGGAAGACTTTGTTTCTGGTGGCTGTCACATCTGCCAGAAGGGTGTCCGTTACAAGCACTATCTGTAAAACCCCTTATCTGATTTTTCACAAAGACAGAGTATCTCTTCGTACTAATCCATCCTTTGTCCCAATGTCTGTTCCCATAGCACTTTGAACCAATCCATTGAACTTCCGGTGTTCTTCCCAAATCATTCCAATGCAGCAGAATACAGGTTTCATCAGTTGAATGTTCATAGACAATTATGTTTTTATTTGCACCGGACTAAGGAATTCAGATCAATTATTTATTTCCTTCTCTGAATCCAGGTCAGGTTTACCAGTGTCCAAAGTGACCCTCTCAAATTGGATACCTAACTGTATAGCTTACATTTACACTGAGGGTAGGCCTTTACCTTTCAAAATCAAGGCTCATTCTACGGGATCTCAGTCTGCCTCTGCAGCCTTTCAAGCCAGGGTCCCACTTGAAAATATCTGTGCAGCAGCAACTTGGGCTACCCCTCACATATTTATTACTTATTACAAATTGGATTTAACCTCCAGGGATAGAGCATTCTTTGGTTCCATGGTACTCAGGAGTATTTTTCCTTGAGCCACCCAAGAATAAGGTGCTAGGGACGCTGTCCCATCAGTAAGAATGAAGGCAAGATAGGACTACTCACAGTTCATCTCACCCTTCATTCTTACGAACCCACCCTCCTACCCCCATCCTGGAAGTACCTGGAGACAGAACAATATTGTTATCTTTATTCACTGGAGACCTTTTATTATTGGCTTCTTTCTGTATGTTTGTTATTATTTCTCCTAGTTAGCAGCAAACAGATCTGGGGATTGTACTGGTGCACCATGGGATACCTACCTAGCATGAACCAACTAGAAGACTTCGAGCTTGTAAATAGGCCGAGTCGGAGCCGAGGATCGTCTCCGATCCCATCAGTAAGAATGAAGGGCGAGATGGACTACAAACATGGAACGTTATGGTGAGTACATAACTTCTTTTTTGCTAAAGTTGCCTCATTTGTCTAACATTCACTAAAGCATAATTTCGATGGGTCGAAGTAGACCCATATATGCATACATATACTGAATGAAAATAAACGGAATGTTGTTATGGTTTGTTTTCTGTTCTAAGTAATCCAAGGCACCAGGGAATGTAGCCAGCCACTGATCAACCAAATTCACAACTTTATTCAGCCAAAATAAACAAAACATAAATGATCTCTATGAACAATACATTTTCATTTCATTTTATTGTTTTCTATTCTATTTTTGTATATGGATCTATGTATTTTTTAAAAAATATGTAATCTATAATAGACAGTTTTTTTTTTTTTTTTTAAGTATGTTGTAGTCTATGCTTGAATGCCCTAGACAAAAATAGTAATTACTAGACATGGTCCTGGAGACCACTTAGGACCCTAGCCCACTTTCCCAATTGTCTGGTTAAATGACTTGTCTAGAGTCACACAGCAGGCAAATGCAGGATGAGGGGATCAAACTGTGGACCTATCAGAAGCAGCTTGTAAACAGCTCATAGCCTCAGTCTTCTGCTCCAGCTGCCAGACTATTATTCATATGTAATGCTTTTTTCAGTCTCTATATTTTTGGTATGATACAAACTGCACTTTTTGTGTACCTCATCCATCTGTCCCCTTCCTTGTCAGGAAATCTGCCATGAAGAACTTCACAGGATAATGCAACTGTATAGGATATAAAGAACTAATTTATGTGCATAGAGGAAAGAAGGTAATTTTTTTAATTCATGTCTGGAAGAAAAGATAACAGATTTGTTGTTCTCCTTAAGAGTCTGCATCCAAAATCCCAATCTCAACTTATTTCTTGAGCGTCCTGCCTGGTGTCATCATCATTCCTTTCCACTTTGAATGATAGTTTTTTGCTTGTGCTATGTATAAGAGCCTTAACTGTGTTGCTCTAAAATACCCCTTCAAATTGGGCTATCCACAGCTTCTCCTCTGGTTGATAAAAATATGCCTGACCTGTGTATAAGACTAAAGGGACTAAAAACATTTTAATTGCTTGTATCTTAGTATTCATATCCATATGAAATGCTCACTGTTTTCAAACATACATTGCTTGCCTCTTTGTCCCCCAAAAGATATTCAACTTTTGTATACCCTATGAAGTTAGCTTGTGATGACAGTGATAGAACAAATGATTGCAGTAGCTTATTTTAGCTTGTATCTGTCAGACATTATACATTATCCCCATCTCCCAGCAAGCCACAACAGTGATCACTTTTACTGTGAGCTACTCAACTGCCCTTTTATCCATAGAATTACCCCTCCCAAAAAAAATATAAGCCACAACTGGTGATCACCTTTAATATCTGATTGCCAAAAGTAGTGTAAAAAACAGCTACAGTAATGTATTCCGTCTTACTACTATAGGGCATCCCACTTCCATCCTGATCATTGTAGAATGAAAAATAAAGACATAGGAGTGAACTGTGTTGTGGGCAGTGTGTATTTGTATCACTTCCCATGGATCTGTATGGTTAATAGACTAAAAATAAAGAAAATTGCATATATGCAAGTAAAAACTGGTCTTTAAAGATTGGACAATCTGCTATTCTCTTTAGTCTTTAGTAAAGTGACTTGAGATTTTTCTATTCCGTCACCAACCATGGAACTATAGTGTACAGTAGTGCAACCTTCCAAACATCAATCCATCTGTCTCAAATAAAAATATCAGTGCAGCACTCAAACTTTTGAAAGCAATCGAGGAATAAAGTCTGCATGAATACACTCACATTTTCATGACTGTCGAGATAGCCTTAAGAAATTCAGGAGTTGAATATGCACTTTTATGTTCCAAATGTGCTCAAACTGGCTATAACTTCTAATCACACTAATGACATGTTATCTGTTAGGTGATGGCATGCAGCCACTTGCCATGCAAGCCCTCAGCTCCTCCACTGTATGTTGTTCTCTTGCAAGAATTGACATGAGAACAGAGAGATCTGTAGCCCTGACACCTAAGAGGCACTTCAATCTACAGTGCCACACTTTCACAGAATTTTGAGTACAGTGTAGGAACAATGCATTGAGCTCAAAACATTCCAAAAATTGATAAGAAATAAGGGTGGAAAGTTCCAAAACGCACATAAAACAAACTGGCACAGATAAAAGAACGCTCCACATTAACGCTATTCTCCCAATACGTTTTCGTCATATAACTGACTTCATCAGATCAACACTCTAACCCCAACCTTTCTTTATATATATATACACACACACTAATTGCTCACATAAATCAATTAATAAATTATCAATCAATAAGATTTAAATTTAAAACATTTTAAATAAAAATAGTTTCTGTTAGAAACTTCTTGTTAAAAACACATTAATTTCCCTATTTTCAATTAGGTTAACATTAAACAATTATTATACATTTGCATTAAAATTAATTATAAAATAGTAATGAAAATGTAAAATAGATATATATATTAGTATAGCCCCCATTCTGAAATTAAGAGCAGCAAAATTATGAATAGATTTAAGTATTAGTTATTAATTTTCAATTAGACATTTGTATATTGCCCTCTTTTCTTGGTTTTCCATATACCTTGTGTGAGCAAAGGAAGTAAACTTTCTGAATTATAACAGTTTTCACATAATTTTATACAATATTTAAGAGTTTTTTAAGGTGAGAGACAGATTACTTTTGAAGAATTGTTCTATTGTATGGAATTTTAACAAACTGCCACTAGAGGGCATAGTTACTTCTTTTTCATGTTCTTTTAGAATGAATAAAATGTATCTATTTTACATTCCAAGGTTATATCTCTTGAGTATGCACACTCATAGCTGTCCACTTTCTATTACCATAATGTGGAACAAAAGGGCCAAATGTGGAACACTTATTAGCAGCTAACTAACAGCTTCAAATAGCAAGCTCACAGGTTGTTTAAAATGCGTTACTTTATAATTTGATATATTAATATGATTCGGTGTAATTTACAAATGGATATCAGTTAAAAAAATGATTTTAACACTGAAAGTGTTACAGAACTTTTCAGGGGGGTGCAATGAGTAACACATATGGTCTTCTTAAGACTCCTCATAAATGTTCCTTGTAATGAGATATATTTGAGAGGTATTTATTTTATTTATTTTTATTTATTTTACATTTGTTGACCGGGCTAGTCTAACTGGATACATGTCCATTTTCAGTAGAGGCCCGGGGAGAAAAGCTCCAAGCATAAGAATAACAATATAACAAAAGCAAATAAGTAAAATAGAGTAATAAAGCAACAGTACCATAGTAACATAGGTAAAATGAGAAAAGCAAATGGGACTAACAAACAGTGACTAGAAAATATTTAGGCAAAAGCTAGACCAGACATAAGCAAGCAAATGCACTAGACAGCACCAGGGCAATTGCAGAAAGAACAAAGGGGGGGGGTAGGGTTGAAATAGGAGTGAAATACAAGTTTCAGTCTGGGTTAGCACAAGGACAGAGCCACTTAGTTTTTAGATGTTCTTTTATTTGCTTTTTGAATTGAGAAGCAGATGCTAGGGTAGATAGTTCAGGAGGGAGCTGATTCCATTTTTTCCTATAGTGTTTGAGAAAAGAGAGTCACCAGCTTTGTTGTTTGATTTAGTTAAGGAGACAATTAGTTTATTTGCAGAACGTAGTGTAGCCAGGTTTTTATATGGAGAGATCAGATTAGAGAGGATGGGGGTATTGTTAGGGTGGTATAGGATCTTTTGTGTCATAAGTAACTGTTGACAGAGTGTATGGTTCTGTAATTCTAACCATCCTAGTTGTTTAAGGTTAAGGCAGTGGTGGGTTTTAAAGGGAGAGCATGTGATGAATCTAGCAATGCTATTATAGCAGGTAGATAGTTTGGAGATGTTGTTTTTTGAAAGGTTGGTATATATAGCAGAGGCATAGAAAAGGGTAGAAATGAGGTAAGTTTGTGCGATAGTTTGCCTGGCTGAGGGTGTAAGGAAGGGTTTGATTCTGTAGAGGGTACCAAGTTTTTTGTTAACAGTCTTTATGGTGGAGTTAATATGGTCATCAAAGTTAAGATGATTGTCGATTGTGACACCTAGTAGGCGGGTGGTAGTATCTGGTGCTATATTAGTAGCATTATTGGAGGTTATAGAGAAGAATGGATTGGGTGACTTATGAGTTGGTGTAAAAAGTAGTAGTTTTGTTTTCTTTGGATTCAGGAGAAGACGATGTTGCATGAACCAGTTTTCTACTTTTTGGAATACAGTTTGGGTTAGGGATTGGAGTGAGGGTATATTATTGGTAGTACAGATTAAGGTAGAGTCATCTGCATATTGGATGCAAGTGGCGTGGGGTATGTTCAAGTGGAGATCGTTAATAAATAAGGAAAAAAGAAGTGGACCTAAGATCGAGCCTTGAGGGACTCCAATATTAACAGGAAGTAAGGAAGACAAATTGTTATTCCAGAGTACAGCTTGCTGTCTATTTTGAAGATAATATCTGAACCATTGTAATGCTTGTAGGTCGAGAAAAAGGTGCTTTAGTTTTTCAAGAAGTAGGGTATGATAAACCATATCAAAGGCTTTTGACAGGTCTAAAAATAGTGCAGAGGAAAAGGAGTTATTATTGCGGTTTTTGTTTATAGTGTCAGTGAAGGAGAGAAGAACAGTAGTAGTACTATGAAATGGTCTAAAGCCATGTTGGCAGTTGGCTAGTAGATTGTTTTGTAGAAGGTGGTTAAGTATTTGTTTGTGAATACATTTTTCCATTATTTTGGCTAATGGGGAGAGTAAAGCAATAGGTCGGTAGTTAGAGAGGTCAATTGAAGTTCCACCTTTGTGTAGAGGGATAATATGTGATATTTTCCATATGGTAGGGATTTTGCCTTCAGTGATGGTTCTGCTAATCAGGATAGATATGGGGTAGTCAATGGCTTGTGCAGCAATTTGTAGGTATTCAGATGGGAGATGGTCAGCGGATGGGGTACAAGGTTTTAGTTTAGTAAGAAGTTTGTAAATAAGAGATGTTGGAACAGCGTGTATATGAAAGGTTGGGGAAGAAGTATTAGAGGTATTCAATTGTGAAGCAGGTAAAGGTGGTAGAGAGTTTGCTAGAGATTGAATGGCTTCTGTAAAGTATTTATTAAAGGCATCAGGGATTAGGTTGGAATTATTTTGGTTGAAACCTACAGGGGTGGGAGTATGTGCTCACTGTTTATTTGATTATCTTTTTTTGGCAGAATTCTGCTTGTCATTATACTGAAGTTTTGATTATTTGATTAATCTCAATTGAGATGTAGCTATATATACATATGTAGGTGTGTGTGTGCGTGTGTGTGTGTGTATGTATATATATATATATATCTATATATATATATATATATATATATATATATATATATATATATATATGGGTTTGTATTGCTTCAAGTTTTCAGAAACTCGAAATTCATATGGTCGAGACCATATGATCAAGTTTCCAAAAACTCTAAAAAATAAATACATCTACATTTTTCTGCAGGATGGCAAGCCCCCTGCACCCATATGGGACCTGTGCTTACCATACCTTCTACAAATTATATATATATATATATATATATATATATATATATATATATATATATATATATGCAATATCTGAGTTGTTTGGCTTCTGCTGAATACCTACAATCAACTGCATTACTAGCTGAGTTAAGTACAAACTTGCAGTGTTAAACATTGTACTGCATTTTACTTTTCTGTCTATTTAATTGTTTCATTGAATATTGTGGTCTGTGCCTCTCTGTAGTTATTTATTTTTCTATTCAATTGTTTCATAGAATACTGTGGTGTCTCTGTCTCTGCAGTTAGTTTCCCGGCCACCCTCCCTGTTCTTGTTGTGCTATTAATCTTGGTGGCTTTGGAATTGCCCTCCCCTCCTGTAAATTTGTGTTTGAACACTCCTCCTGGGTCTGTTTCATTTGCTCACTCAACCGAGTACAGTGAGATAATGTTTTGACTTCAGGCACCCCTACCAGTCCCATCTGTTCAGCTTTCCCAGCTCTATTCCAGTCTAGTGTCACAAGCTCATTCTACATAATACAAAAGAGAACATTTGTGAAGGTCAAGCCACTTAGGTCCTTAATTTTGAATTATCTTCTGTTTCTCCTTTCTTCCTTTCAACTCTCCAAAAAAAAAAATTTTTTTCTAAGCTTGTTTCCTGCCTTTCGTGTAACTAGTCTAGTCAAGGTACAGATTTGCTGTAACCAGGACTGTTTGTAAGCTTCTGAGCCCCTAAAGCCTTTCTGTGCTGGAGGGAAGCCTTCTAGCTTATCATAGGAGTGGTAGGCACTTTGTAGCCTATCTACCACAAGAGTGGTTTCTGACCCAGAAATTGTAGTTAATTGGCCGTTTGGGCAGTTTTTTCATCTCTTTCAACTTTCTGGTTTAAAAGCCCGCGTTTGTGCTTGTTTCCCACCTTTCCTGTAACTAGTCTAGTCCAGATACAGATTTGCTGTATCCAGGACTGTTTGTAAGCTTCTGAGCCCCCCAAGCCTTTCTGTGTTAGAGGGAAGCATTCTAGCTTATCAGTGGGAGTGGTAAGCACTAGGTAGCCTGTCTACCACAAGATCCGGGTACAGATTCTTAGTTTTCGCACTTGAATTTGCTTATTAATGCTCAGCACTTGTTCAGAACTTGTTAGCACTAAATAAGCTACAAATTTCTACAGCACTCAACCTTTCTCTTTACCTAGAGGAAAACACTTTTTGTACTTACTTTCTTCAGTTGCTTAGAGAAAAACAGCTCTTATACTCACTTTCCTCACTTGTCTAGAGGAAAGTAGTTTTTTATTCAGGCATGTCCAAGGGTCAGCTCCCAGTGTTATCTCCTGTCTATCTGATGAATCTGGACATCTTGGGGCAATGTAGCAATTGCCTCATATACACAGACAACCCTCTCCTCCTACCACCCAACACCACAACCTGTGAGAGATGCACTTATCTAGCCAAACTAGAGGTAAAGCTGTCTCCAACCAAGACTGAACTTGACCGTCAAGAGGAGAAGGTAAACACTTGCACCACACCACACTCATCACATAGTCTCACTAAACCTACACCAACAAAACCCACAAATAGAAACACAAAAACATTCAAAGAGGCTCTCAGTAATAATCTGCTCAAGCAACAGAGACCTCCAAAGCAGAAATGCATGCAGCCTCCACCCCCCCCCAACACAACCCAAATGATACATACCCCACAGACTCAGTGTGCCAATAAACCACAGCCCATAAGGCAAAACAACGTACCCAACATACACTAGTCATAGGTGACTCTATAGTCAGGCACACTGATGTCCCACTCACCAGGCTATAAACAAGGAGAAGGTTACTGTCAGCTGCCTGTTGGGTGCCAGGATCCGCCACATAACCTATGCACTCAGGGCACTCCACAACAAGTACAAATATAACTCTGTCATTGTCCATGTTGGTGTGAACGACCTGAGACGTACCTCCCTGGACTACATGAAAAGAGACATGGAAGAGCTCTCCAATCTTGTAGCCCAGGCAAGTATGACCGTAGCCCCGAGTAGCATCCTGCCATCACCCAGAATGATACCGCAGTACAAGGACAAAATGATTGACTTCAACAATTGGCTAAGCTTCTGGTGTCATTCTAAGGGGATCCAGTATCTGTCTGCCTGGGACGACATGGTCAACAGACCACAATGCTTTGCCAGAGATGGCCTGCACCTGTCTCCCCTGGGATTCCGGATACTGGCTAAGGGTCTTGCCGCCCTTATAATGCCTTTTTTAGGCAAGGTTCAAATGACAAATTCACCACCGTAACAGGAACAGGCAAGCAAAAACCTGAGGGTAATGCTACTCAGTTCTAGAAGTCTAAATCTCAAAATGCACTCACTCAAGGCACTCCTTAAAATGGAGAACATCAATATCTGTGCAGTGACTGAAACCTGGTTCAAGGCTCTAGAGAGCACCTCTGCATTACCAGGCTATCACTCATACCACACTTTCCGGCCATCTAACCTGACCAGAACACCAAAGGCGGAGGTGTGTCCATATTCATTAAGGATATCCACACCTCCAGGCTAGTTGCGCAGCATAATGCATCCAAGGTTATCCAAGTGCAACTAACTATGGGCAAAACTGCAACCCAAATTGTAGCTTGCTACAGATCCCCCACCATGCCTCAGGATTCCCACTCCTCTTGATATACTGAAAAATATTAGGATTCAACCAAACACCCTAATAATGGGTGATTTCAACTACCCCAGCATTAACTGAGAAAACTACTCCTGTACCAACTCCTTCGCTCAACGCTTTCTGGAATTCATAAATTCCAATACCCTGGAACAACTTATCCACACTCCCACCAGGGGCAACAATATCCTAGACCTAGTCATTACCAACATGAGTGACTGGTGTTCCACACCTGACGTCAACTCCTCGTTGCTCAGATCCGACCATAAGCTAATCACCCTAGATATCTGCACCCCGCCCCCACCCACCATTAAGGAAACCACTGTAACAAATTTCTCCAAAGCCAACTTCATGCTTCTTAAGGCAGAAGTGGCGAACTTCATGACACCCATGCAGATGGGCAGTGCAGTTATGACTGCTGAATCCTACACAAATGCACTCTTTAAGCACTTGCATGAGTGCATGGATCATGCTATCCCAAACAGAACCAAGATGCTACAGAACCAAGATGCTGTCCTCCAAAAAAAGGAAGCCAATCTGGTGGTCCCCTGCCATAAACAAACTCTACAACAGAAGGAAGAAACTGTTGCAAAAGAGAGTAAAATCCCATGAGTGGAGGAGCTCCCTGGTCAGCCTCAGTAAGAAGCTGAAATCCCTTATAAGATCCTCCAAAGCAAGCTACGAAAACAAAATCGCTACTGATTCTAAGGGCAACCACAAAGCATTCTATAGCTATGTCAAGAATCTCAATGGCAACACCCAGATCTGCTCTGAGATACAGCACAACGGCACAAAAATTACAGAACCAACTGATATTGCCAACATCCTGACAGGTTCTGTACTAACTTAACCCCCCTCTCACCCCCTAAAGTGCCCATATCTATACAGGAAGACTGCAGAGTCCCTGTAATCATATATATGTAGGTAAAAGCTGCACTCTCTAAAACCAAAAACACAACATCCATGGACCGGACAACATCTCAGGCTGTATTTTTCACGAACTTCAGAATGAACTGGCTCCCCACCTAAGCACCGTGTTCAATTATAGTCTCACGTCAGGCTTTGTGCCCACTGAATGGCGCATAGCAACAGTTATTCCACTCCATAAAGGGGGAGCCACCACTGATCCTGGGAACTATTGCCCTATTAGCCTGATGAGCCTGGTCTGCAAGGCCATGGAATGTATCATCATTGAACTCATAAACAAAGACATCGGTAACCTCCAAACTCTGGACCCCACCCAGTTCGGGTTTGTGAAAGGCAGATCATGCCTTCTGAGCCTGATCAACCTCTTTGAGGCAGTCACCAAAGCTGTAGATGAGGGTAAGGTGAGGTGGTTCACACAGCCTATCTTGACCTTGCCAAGGCTTTTGACACCATCCCCCATTCTGGAATTATACCTAAGCTCACTAAGCTAGGCATAAATCCCTACGTCACAAGATGGGTTACCAACTGGCTCACTGACAGAACCCACACTGTAAAAGTTGCAGACTCCAAATCTGACTTCAAACCAGTGACAAGTGGAGTACCACAAGGTTCACTCTTGGGACCTCTCCTGTTAGCCTGTACTTCAGAGAAGTAGATACCAAACACAGAAGGCCTCTGGCTAATGAAGTTTGCAGATGACTGCTAACTAGGAGCCATAGTCGAGTCCCCAAATGATGTGGACATCCTACAGAAGGGCCTCCCTGAGACAGATGCCTTGTGCCAGAGGCATGGCCTCAAGCTCAGTGTCAAAAAGTGCATTGTCATCCCCTTTGGTAAAAATGCTGTACCCATGAACTACCACATAAACGGCAGTCTACTTAACGCCAAATATATAAGAGACCTTGTTACCAGGTGGACAGTAGTCTCTTCTTTGATAATCACATTGTCACAGTAGTCAGGAAATGCTTCTATGTGGCACACCTCATCACAAAAGGGTTCTCATCCAGGAAAAGAAGAGGTCATTGTTCCCCTCTACTTGGCACTAGACCCATTATAGAGTACAACGCCCCTTTTGTAATGTACTCCACAAGACATCTGCAGCAGCTGGAAAGGCCACAGAAGTACCTCACAAAGAGGATTACTGGCCTCAAACAGATGCCCTACACTGACCATCTCAGAAACTCCAGCTTTACTCTGTAGCATATCACCTACTCTGAGGAGATCTCTACCTAACATATAAAGCTATGTTAAACCCAGAGCTGTTGGATATGCTACAACTAAAGAAATCCTAATCCCTCCGAGCTACATGCTCTAGGGACCTAAACCTTGTCACCACAATAAACAGGACATGCTGGAGGGATAGATTCCTGTCCCAGAGACTTACTGTACTCTGGAACAAGCTACCCATCTATGTCAAGCAAAGTTCCTCATTAACAGGGTAGCTTCTACCTTTCCCCAGGTAATCTTTCTCCCTCTCTGGGTACTTCTCCTTCTCCCCCTTGGTTCCGAACCTCTCCAGATTGGCTCCAACATGCAGGGTTTTCTATGCACCAACTCTCGAAGCCATTCTCAGTGGCTTTGTCTGTCTGGTCATCCAAGTTGGTGAGCAGTATCGGACAGTGAGAATCTGCAGCCGCTGTTGCAATCCTTTTTACAGACACAGATGCAATTAGGCCTCTGTTCTTTCAGAAGTCCTCCCTTTGCCCCCTCTGATCCAAGTTTGTTGAGACCAGTGGAGTTTCCACCCTCTGATCAGATCCAGCAGTTGGCATGCTTTGGATCCATCATGTTCCTTGGTCAATTCGAGTTTGACCTGTTCAGGGCCACATGGCTGGAACTCCGTGATTGGGGTCGACAATGTCAGTGTCTGGTTCATCAGTCCCCCTCAGGGGTGTCTTCTGTGCCTTTGGGTTTTGGGACCCTCTTATCTGGTAGGCCAATTTTGTTGTTGTAGGGGAGGATGTTCTCAGTTAGAGAGAAGGGTCAGATATCTCCATCTGGCATGCTCTCCCATTTTCCATCTTTGCCACAGACCAGTCATTAGGCTTCTCCTGGACAGCTTGTGTGTATGGGTCTCCAGGCTATCCCCTCAGAAGGGCTAACCCACTCTTCCCCTTCTCTGTATTGTTGGAGCAGGAGGTTTTGGGGAAAGAGAACGTGAAAGAGGAAGCACTTGGATTCTTTAGAATAAACCCTCACCGAGGATGCTAACCTTGAGGAAGGAGAGGTTTCCCCAAGTCCCCACCAAAGCCTCCTCTCCAGCAGAATCAGACTTCCTGGATGCCATTATAGATTTGGTATCTCTGAGGGCATGGAAAGAGCTGGGCACAGTAGAACCAATACTCTGTAAACTGGGCAACGTCCTTGCATCTCTCCAAGGACAGGCCTGATTTGAGCAAGGGTCCCAGCCATCTATGCCATAATGGTGGCAGCAGCCACCAAGAAAGAGATTTCCAAAGAGAGCTGCTCAGTCCACCCCCTGAACTAGAAAATGTTGGCTGCTGCATTGATTAAGGAAACAATCCTATGCCTCATCCACCTTTATGTTGAGAGCTGTGAATTATTTATCTGACATCACAAGTATTCATCGAGACCTGGTCTCCAAAGAGTCAAGCACCCTCAAGACACAGCAGTCTCCAGATACCCAGAGAAAGCTGGAGACACTTTTGGCCACCCTGGTGTCCACAGTCAGTGTTTCTCTGAGATTTATTTCAAATGTGGCTGATGAAGCGTGTAGAGAGGAAGGTTCCTGTATTGCATTGAGGTGCCACACCTGGATGCAGTTGTGCAACTTTGTGGATTGCTTCAAAGCATCCTTTATTAAAATGTCCCTTTTGATGGCAGGGGTCCATCCTTGTTTTGACCTAAGACTAAGGGATCTTTAACAAGGAGTGAACAGAATGGGAAGACACTGTGCACTGTCAAAGTCTTCTTTTCCACCCCCAGCAGTCAGAAAACTGAGAGGCATCTCTTGTTTAGAAAGTCACAGATTTCTTCCCAGGATGTTCCCCCATAGGATTCCTCCTGTGGGCGGTGGGGATCATAGTGGACACTACCCCAGGGGCAGAGGTGGTGTGCAGAATCAGGGCTTCCATGGGGCTTTTTCTGGTGGCCCCTTTCAGTGATCCTGAAGTGTTGTCCAGCTGCTTGCATCTGGAGGCAGTTGAGAGGATATCTAGCTCTCTACCCCAAAGCTTGGGAGGCCATCACCTCAGACACCTGGGTATTGAGTCATATCCAGAGGGTATGTTATCTCCTTTATAGAAATTCCCAAAGGTCTCCCAAAATGTATCTCCGGTGTTCCACCCCATCAGAGACTTCCTGCAATGACAGAGATCAGCAAGCAGCAAGAAGACAAAGGACCACAGATCTGTCTTAGGCCTGAGTAAGTTGAACCAGTTTGTCAGAAAGACCAAGTTCCAGATGGTCAGTATGCAGTCCATATTTCCTCTTCTGAGGAAGGTTGATTGGATGTGTTCAATAGACCTCAAGGTCACCTACCATCACATAAAGATAGATCAGCATTCTCGGAGGTTCCTTCACTTCCAGATTGGGTCCAATCATTTTCAGTTCAGGGCCCTGCCATTTGGTTTCACCCCCCCGAGTGTTTACCAAGTGCATGGTAGTGGCTGTAGGTGTTTCAGTTTTTTCAGTACCTGTACTGTTAGGTCTCACCACCCCCACAAAGGCTTTGTTGATATTGGCCAAGGACTCCTTGGTCCAGTTATGGGAAAAACTAGGCAATGCAATCAGTTACCCCAAATCGAGCCTTCAGCCTGTGCAGTTCTTAGAGTTCATAGGGGTCATTTAGACACAGTACACCAGATTGTCAAGCTTTCATCCTCCAGAGTTTTCAGTCTTTGGACTCCGGCCTTGTTAGTGCTTGCGATTCCCAAACCTCCATCTCATTCTGTTCTGAAGCTTTTAGACCATATGGCAGCATCGATAGTACTAGTTCCTCCGGCAAGGTTTCATATACGGTCTGTGCAATGGACATTGGCCATACAGTGGTCTCTCCTTACTCATCCTTTGAATTTCTTGATTCAGCTATTGGGAGCCTGTCCCGAGCAGATTCAGTGGTGGTTGCAGTCTCTTGTTAGTTCTTCAAGGAAGATCTTTTGTACATCCTACCATGGATGTGTTCCTTCTGGGTCTGGGGGATTTTGAAGGGAAAACTGTTCAAGGGCCTTGGTTTTCACATCAGTTTCCTGGAGATGAGAGCCATCTTCCTAGTGTTGCAGGCTTTTCAGGGCATTCTTGACAGAGTGTAATCACGGTCCAGGTGAACAACATGTTGGTCTGATACCTCAACCAACGGGGGAAACACAGTGTTATTACTTTTGTTGCTAGGCCATGAGGGTCTGTCAATGAGTGATCCTCTCTCATTGGTTTCTGGTGACACTGCATATCCTGAGGAAGTCCAGCATGCTGGCTCATAGTCTCAGCAGGAGCAGAGTGGTCCCCGAATCCAGCAGTAGCAGCTAAGATTTTCAGCGCTGGGGCACTCCATGTTGTGACCTGTTTGTGTCCATGTCCACACCAAGTGCAACAGTTACTATGCACTTGTCCAAATAAGACAGGTACCCAGAAACATTTTTTTTGCTTGGCCCCCAGGTCTCCTATACACACATGCCCCAGTTCCCCTCATAGTGAAGTTTGTTTAGAAAGCAGCCCATTGCAGAGCTTCCATGATCCTCATCGCCCCCTTTTGGACTCTCCAGGTGTGGTTTTCCTTTGTGATCTCTTCTGAAAAACACCCCCCTTGGGTGTTGGATCCCATTTTTGGTCTTGTCTCTCATCCAGCTGAAATGGATCCACCCAATCTTAAGTCCCTTAAGTTGTCCATGTGGTTCTTCTAGTTCCCTTGATGGCCAGGAATCCCAGGCTTTCCAAGGCAGTGGTGCATATATTGTCTTCTTCGCAGAAAGAATCCACTAAGAAGGTGTACACTAGTAAATGGAAGAGATTTGTTTCATAGACAGAGGCTTGGGGACTTGATCCTTTCTTGGAGTCAGTTTTGGACTTTTTAGCTGAGCTGTTCAGTTCCAGCGCTAGCTTTTTTACTGTCAAGGTTCAGTTAGAATCCATTTTGAACTTTAATATTGGTGCAGATTATTTATTTATTTATTTATTTATGGATTGATTGATTGACATTTGTTGACTGGGAAAGTCCACTGGGACATTGACCCATTTTCAGTGGATGCCCGGGGAGAAAAGCTCCACAGTAGTACAGAGAAATAAACGTTTACAAAACTTGTTATTTGAGTACATTTGAAAGCAGAGATGACAAATGCAAAAACTACAAGAGAACATTATGCAAAGGGTCCATCAGGGCTAAGTCTTGGCTGAATTAAGCACAAGTCTTCGTTACCAATATAAGATATGTATAAAATATATATGCAGAGATCAGTCACAAACAGTATAGTACTAGAGCGCAATATTAATATACAAGTCATGTTGCATTATAAAAGGAGAGTATATATGTGATATCAAAGGTGTGCTTTACACAAAAAATCACCAGTAAAGGGCAGTAGTAACTAAACATGGTGATTGTAAAGTGAAGTGCAGGATAATATGTCCTTGGCGTGCGTCTCTCAAGATCTCCAAAGCTTTTTTGAAGGGTACTTTTCTTCTTCGTCCTCCAGTATGGGATCTGATGCTTCCCTGGGATCTGCCCCTTGTTCTTCAGGTCTTAACTGATCCTCCTTTTGAACCTTCAGCCTCCTGAGATCTGAAGCTTTTGTCCTGGAAAATGTTGTTTTAAATGGCAATTACTTCAGCCTAAAGGGTTTCAGAATTGCAAGCACTTCATTTTGTCTCTACCTTATTTGTTTTTTTATAAGGACAGAGTGCCTTTTTGTACAAACCCTTCTTAGAATAACCTACACAGTGCAGTTCATCTTCCTGTGCACTTTCCCAACTTTTCCAACAAAGAAGAATGCATTTTGTATTGTTTGAATGTGGATAGACAACTACGGTTTTATCTTGACAGTACCAAATCCTTCAGAAAATCTAGTCAGCTATTTGTTTCCTTCTCAAAATCTAAGGTGGACTCACCTGTTTCTAAAGTAAATTTTTCCAAGTGGTTGCCAGATTGTATTCTGTTTGCATACTCTGTCAGAGGCAAATCTCTTTCACAGAAGCCTAGAGGCCATTCTACTAAAGCTGTAGCTAATTCTACAGCTTTTCTTTCTTTCAAGAGTGTCTATAGATGATAATCTGTGCTGCTGCTACATGGTTTGGCTGTCATACCTTTGTGTCGCATTATAAACTGGATATTCATTCCAGGTCTGGGTCTTCTTTTGGTTATACTGTGTTGTGGAATATCCTTCCTTAGTTCCTACCTAAGAATTGTCAAGGCTGGGGATGCTGTCCCACAGGTTAAATCAGATGGAGCAGAAAACATTGGATATGATAATTATGTGCTCACAATAGTTGATGTGGGAGCAGGGAGTTTTGGGTACTGGAGGTGGAGCCAAGTCAAGCTGAAAGGCTTTCGAATAAGCCAGTGTCAGATCTGAAATCCCACAGGTTGAACCAGATAGAGACAGACAACATGGTTCTATCATAATGGTGAGTACATAACTTCAGTTTAAAACAGCAATAAACTTCTAATGTTGGCCATTAGTGCAACAAGACCTGATTATATGGAATACTCCATGCGTATATTAAAAGGTTCATTCTTTTCTAATTATTCAATACAAAGTTGTATTTCTAAGGCAAATACTGCAGACATTTTACATATTTCTGAATGAGATAAATGTAAAGATATAATTGCAGAGTGAAGTTAAGAAGTTGGGTACTCCTAAATATGACTTAATCTTTTTTTACCATGCTACATATCCGTCAAAAATATTAGGAGAGAACACTAAATAGCATGTATATTTAAGTTTTATTTCACCTCTAATTGCATAAATGCAAATAGTGTGGCATAGAATGGTTTACACAAAATAGCCAGCAAATATGTAAAAGCTTGCAAAATGGCTACCAAAATTCAAGAATAAAGCTTCAGAATTTGTGGAATGCTGGAAATCATTCTCCAGTTTTTGTCATAATAGTACGTAAAATGGATGTATGATTCTAAATTCAGATTTCATTGTAATATATATCATTTTGTCATTGACATAATTTTACCACATGAACCGTATCAAATTAATATATCATTTTATCTTGACTATTTGTTTATGCAAACAAATGAAACTGTTTTCATAAAACGTTCCTTTCCATACATTTGATACCATTTCATGTATTCTCGCAAGTTGTGTATATAGTTCAGACTGGATGTTTTATTTCATCTTTGTTTCTTAATACTGTTTAGTTGTATTATTTTTTTTTAATGTAAAAATAATTATAATAGAGATTTTGGACAAAAAGTAGTCAAATTGTCGATAGAATGAACATCTTTCCTAAATTTTTTTTTGTAAGTTCTTTCAGCCAGTAATGAAAAACAATTATTTAAGAAGCTTCATAGTTATTTAATAAAATGTGTATGGTTTCCTAAATCTGTCATGATATCCTACCACAAATTATCAGTTCCTAAAACTCTGAATGATGTTAAACTTAAAACTTTTACTGATATTTTCTTATTCATAGCTTTTCTAAGCTTTTAATGCCTCAATCTCTCTGCTAACTCTTTTCTGATCTTTGGTTAACTAGATGGCACAAATTATGCAATAAATGTTTCCCTTTTCAAAAATGTAATCTTTATGTTCTGCTTTTCTTCCATTTAACCAACTTTTCTTACCAAGACTTCATAAATTAGCAGTAAAAACCAGGCTCTCTCACCACGAAACAGTTGGAAGCAGCTGGAGTATTCAACAAACAGCCCAATGTCACCAAGATAAAATTGAGTAGGTCAGCATCAATTTTCAATATAAACTTAGCCGTAGACCAGGATAAATTCAGCAAAAAAGAACATTTATTTAGATGTGAGCGCTTTCGCGTAGCAACTACTACGCTTCATCAGACAGTACATTAACATTTAAAACTTCAGTTTATATAATAAAGAATAGTAAAAAGGCGCCAAAATTAAAATAAGTAATTAGTTCATTAGGACAATTAATCAATTAGACAGAATAACATGATCAGACATTTCCAAAAGACCTTAGATTTAAGCAGTATCGTTCAAAGTCAGACAGTACTGTGTCATTTGTTATTTCCTTAATAATATGAACGTATATAAACGCAATTAAGACAAAATGCTTATCAAATAGATAAATAAATAAATAAATAAAGCATTATATGTTCTGTGCGAAGATGTATGATATTTATTAATAAAATTCTGTGATTTATAAAATTTTAGGTAAAAATGCAGATGTTTTATAATAATAAACGCATAGATACACATGTATATGTGTATAAATATGTATAAATACAAATATGAATATAAATGTAGATGAATAAATAAATGAATGAACAAATATATAAATATATAAATAAATATATAAATATATAAAAGGTATATAAATAGGTATATATATATATATATATATATATATATATATAGTTATATATATATATAGTTATTTAATAAAATGTGTATGGTTTCCTAAATCTGTCATGATATCCTACCACAAATTATCAGTTCCTAAAACTCTGAATGATGTTAAACTTAAAACTTTTACTGATATTTTCTTATTCATAGCTTTTCTAAGCTTTTAATGCCTCAACCTCTCTGCTAACTCTTTTCTGATCTTTGGTTAACTAGATGGCACAAATTATGCAATAAATGTTTACCTTTTCAAAAATGTAATCTTTATGTTCTGCTTTTCTTCCATTTAACCAACTTTTCTTACCAAGACTTCATAAATTATTATTAAATTTTACCAAACATCTCCATCCCTACTTAAGAAATTAGGACTCTGTGAAATTGGACAGTTTGTTCAACTTATCCATCTCAACAAGCACAAATGTTTTAATAAGTGGATAAATGATTGATTTCCATGATTGGCTTATCTCTTGCTTCTTTACTGTAGCTGAAGTTCTTCAGTTAGCCTCCAAAATTTGTTGCTACCACAAGTTGCCATTAAGATATGTGATGGGGGGGTGGCATGGCCAAGATGGTGAACAGTTAACATCACTGTTTTTTTACCTCTGTTTCATTTTAACACCTCTGACAGGATTTTTACTAAAAAACTCAAATAGAACATTTCAAAGTTTGATGGATTTATAGTTAAATAATTTGCTGAAAGATTTACTACAAAAATAACAAGTCTGAAGCTCTTTTTAATTGCTTATTCCTGTCCAGAAAACTAGAAAGAACTAATTGTGTCAGAATGAGCCACTCTTAGCCCAGTGTACAGGACAGTACAATGAAAAAGATACACAGGCTATACTAAGTATCATCAACGAGTTATCTGTAAAGATAGATAAATTAGAAAGCAAAATGGTCAATTTTAAAGATGAGTATAAAAAGTAAGTTGAAGTGCTGAGTGAATCACTTAAACAACAATCATCACAAATCTCAAGCATAGAAGAGGCAATGTCTGATTTTCATTGGAAGATTACTTGAAAATGAGAATAACACTGAATTTCTTCTGAAACAAAACAACTTATCTGATGATGTTAATCTTCCTTCCGTTCCTCACAGATATGTTCAGTTCTGAGCTCTCGGAACCATGTCAGCCTATTACCAAGCTCGCGCCAGCCAAAAAACTCTTGAGCTAAGCTTCTACCAACAATGTCCTTCTCCTTGTTACCCGAGATCTCGTTTGCCGCATAACCGTAAAGCCGCATTTCAGCCGAGCTTTCGGCCAAGTGGAAATTTTTTGATATTTTGTGAGAAAGTTGTTTGACTCTCTTATCGTTGGTGATTTATATTCATTGATCTTCACTTTTATAGTTAGATTTACCCCATTTTCTCTTTCCTTCTACCCGTTTGGTAATCTTTTAAGTACCATTGGTGGTACGGCCCTCTCTCCTTACCCTTGTGGTATTCCTTGAATACCATAACTAATATTCCTTCCCTCTCTGTCTAGTTGTGTGTTTCTGCTTTTGGGTTAGATACTGTGTATTTTTGTTTAGTTTTAGACTAGGTTAAATCGGATTTGACATTGTATTTGAAGATTTTGATTGTTGTTAGCTTGTCGTGATGTCTGACAAGAAGGGTACTTCAGGTTTCAAGCACTGTACTTTGTATAAGGGTAAACTTCCTAACAGTGAATCTCACGATGATTGTGTTTATTGCTTGGGGGTGCCCCATCTTTCGATGCAGCCTCCCTGTGTAATTTGCCAAAGTTTTAGCCAGCGCACACTGAATGAGCGCAAGAATAAGTTGATTTTAAAGGGCCTGCTTAAATCGCCCTTTTCAGAGGCCCTTTCTGCGATGGAGGACTCAACCCCTTCTAGGAAAGATAAAAAAAAGGTCCCATTTGGTTCTTTCTTCATCCTCGGTTGACCAGGGCATGTCTGTCAAACCTAAGGTACAAAAACTTTTTTCGGAGCATAAGTCTGCCTTGTTGGCTCCGACATTATCTGCTCCAGGCACTGTGACTGTTACTTTATTGGTGCCAGCTTTGGCTCCGATACAGTCCCTGGCACTGACCATAAACCTGCCTATTACGACTTCAGCACTGGGTGCCACTTTGACACAGAGCACGCCTTCGATGCCTATCTCTGCAATGACGACTCAACCTGCCATATTGGCTCCGAGTGCTCCTTCAGCACCGAGCTCTATTATGGCTCTGACTACAATAGATTTGACTCCACTGCTTCCGGTCTCCAAACTTCAGACGTTGGTGCCAGTAGACCCTGCACTACGGACCCAATACTCTCCGTCCGTAGATCCATTCCTAGGCCAAGTGTATAGCCCATTCCTAGATCAACCAGATTCCCCATCGGGAGTATCAACTAGATCCACCAGGAGTCTTTCAGAACTCGATGTGATGTGTTATGTGGACCAGCTGCTGGCAGCCAGGGGATACCCATGCCCTCCAGGACTCATCCCCCTCCGGGATTTGGGTTGATCTCTCCACGGACTCCATCCTATTCTCCTCCTTTGACCGCCTTGGTTCAAAAGGCTTCTGCTCCGACGTCTCTCTCGGAACCCCCCACCCCATTTCTGCTCCAGTAGTGGACCTCACTTTTGTTCTGGGACAGTCCCTTTGGTCCTCAATTCCTATTGAACCAGTCCTTCCTGGTGGCTCTTCTGTTGGTGGCAGGGTTGTGAGTATTTCTTCGGTTCTGTCCTCAGTAGCAGGAGCTTTGTTTGCTCTGATTCTCCTTGAGGCTCCATCCTCGGTAGTGGATTCAATGGAATGAGGTGTGACCCCATTTCTGAGATTATCTTTCTCTGTTCTGGGCTCCCATCCCTCTTCATGCGAATCTGCTTTCCGTGCGATGGAGAGGGCTGTTGCTTCTGGAAGTATTCTGCCGATGTCGGAACCCCAGTTTTCTCTCCCTGAGTTTACAGCTACCACAGTTCACCTCCCCGGCACTCTGGGCGGGGAAGCTGCAGGAACCCACTGTACAGGGTACCCACTCTTCCGAGTCCTCCACAGAAGCCCCCACTGAGGAGCCCCCGGAGAAGAGATTGTGCAAGAGGAAGCACGTAGACTCACCTGAGGACCAGAGAACATGGATTTCGATAATGGTGAAGGGTTCCTACGGTCACCTCCTGATGATGTCTACTTTGGAGACATCCTTGAAATGTTGAAACAGAGGGGTGACTGGAAGCACACTAATCCTTCTACTGAGGTGTCTATGTTCCTGCAGACTTTCTGCTCCCGGCTTTCTACCTCTTGGGTGGACCCTGCCTGCAGATGAGCTAGTTCAGCTCATAGTGGAGCGCGCCTGGAAGAACCCTGACTCTGAGGCAATCCCTCAGAGACCTGACAAAATTCTCTCCCCATCTGAGGAACACCCACATTGGTCTAGAGGTTTACCAGTCGATACTATGATGGTGGCGACGGCCACTAAGAAGGACCTAGCTGAAGAGAGTCCTACTGTCCACCCGCCCAACAGTGTGTCCCGGGCAGTGGACAGATTGGGGAAGCGAGTTTTTGCTTCAGCGACCTTTGCCATATGGTCCCTGAACTACTTGGCACATTTTATGAGGCTACAAATAGACTTTATTTCCAAACTCTCTGGAGCATGTGCAGGACAGGTGTCTGAGGGTGAGGGACAAAGTTGCCTCGCAGCTCGCAACCCTGGAGTCGATGTCCAGTTCGTCCATGAGGTTACTTTCACATGCAACCGAAGGAGCGGCTAGAGCTGCAGGTTCAGGCATAGTTATGAGGCGTCATGCTTGGATGTGCATTTGTGACCTCACGGATCCCTTAAAGTCTTCTTTTTGAATGCTTCCATTGAAGCATCTTCCCTGCTTGGCTCCAAGGTAAAGGACACTCCGGCCAGGTGTGAGCAGGACGGTAAGACCCTGTCTGCCCTAGGCGTACATTTTTCCAACCCTAAACATTCCTTCTCCAGGAACCAGAGGAGTGGGAAAATGTGGCACAAAAAATCTCAAGGTCCTTTCACTGCCACACGATATGATACCCCCAGGGGCAGAGGGGGTAACAATTCCGAGGCAGAGGGTGGTCCACACAACTAAGGCTCCAGAGACTCCTTCTCTGGACAGCCTTACCAGCCCTCCTGAAGAGCGTCCCGATTGCTTGCATCTGGAAGCAGTCGGGGGTCGTTTCCTGGCTCTCTATCACCACCGATCGTTGGGTGCAGATCATTACCAGAGGTTACACCATTCCTCTCATATCTTATCCAAAACTTCCAACAGAACTTCCCGACGTCCCACCCAGTCAGAGGGAAAAAGCAGCTTCAGATGTAAGGAAGCTGTATCAAAAAAGAGCCATCCAACTAGTCCCACCAGACCAACGTGGATCTGGATTTTACTCAAGATTCTTTTTGGTGCCAAAAAAGACAGGGCACTGGAGATCCATCCTGGATCTCAACAGTTTGAACAAACATGTCGCCCAAACCAAATTCCGGATGGTCATGGTTCACTCCATCCTCCCCTTTCTCAGGAAGGGCAATTGGATGTGCTCGGTAGATTTCTGGGATGCGTTTTACCACATCAAAATGGACAAACACTCTAGGAGTCTGCTTTGCTTCCAGCTAGGACCCAATCATTAGCAGTTTCGCGCCCTGCAGTTCGGTCAGTCTGCAGTCCCCAGAGTATTCACTAAGTGCATGGCAGTGGTCACAGCTCAACTGAGACTGCAAGGATTCTGGGTGTTTCCTTATTTGGATGATTGGCTCCTTACCGCCCCCACCAAGCATCTTCTGGTAACAGCCCTGCAATACACCCTTTTTCTGGCAGAAATTTTGGGGATAACTGTGCACTGGGAGAAATCCAACCTTGCTCCGGCCCAGCAGATAGAATTAAACGGGGCAGTCTTCGACACTCGATCCTGTTTGGTGTCACTGCCAGCTCACAGACTCCAGAGGTTGAGGCTTCAGCTCTGGGTGATACTCTGTCAGAACAAAGTCTCGGCAAGAGAAGTTCTTCAGGTCCTAGGATCCATGGCAGCCTCCATACCAATAGTCCCTTTTGCGAAACTGCATATGCGAATCCCCCAATGGCTTCTTCTCTCTCAGTGGTTCCCGAAACATCACCCCCTATATTTTCGGATCTGGATAACAAACTCTTGCAAACAGGACCTTCTTTATTGGATGTGGCCAGACACAGATCTTTGGAGCCTCCCATTCCAACCCCATCAGCCCAAATCTGTTGTGACCACGGATGCTTATGTGATAGGGTGGGGAGGGGCATGTCCAGGGAAAGATGGTCCAAGGTGCATGGTCCATGCTGGAGGCTGACTTGCATATCAGCGTTCTGGAACTGAGAGCGGTGCTGTTAGCGTTGCAAGCATTCCATCCGGTCCTCCCCTCTGGAACGATTGCAGTTCAGTCAGACAATATGTCAGTAGTCTGGTATATTAACAAGCAAGGAAGAACCAAATCCTACCCCCTGTGTCGAGAGGCCATGTGAATTTGGCAATGGGCGATGGATTCCAACAGCTTTCTGATAGCAACGCATATCCTGGGGAGCTCCAACGTGATTGCAGACAACCTGAGCAGATGTATTCTCTTGCCCTACGAGTGGTCTCTCAATTCCAAACTAGTAGCAGAAATTTTCAGCCATTGGGGCCAGCCTTGCTGCGACCTCTTCGCTTCCCCTTCAAACAACAAATGCAGCAGCTATTTTGCCCTATTCCCCCTGAAGGGGGAGTCCCCTAGGGATGCTCTGATTCACGATTGGCCCACAGGACTTCTCTGTGCCTATCCCCCCATTCCTTTGATTCCACAATTCTTAAAGAAAGCCATTCAGTTGACATGCAAGCTGATCCTCATAGCCCCATTATGGCCTCAACAAGTCTGGTTCCCCTTCCTTCGGCCTCATCTGTTGTACCCACCGTGGATTCTGGGCCCTATTCCAGATTTGATCTCTCACCCCCAAGGGTTGACTCATCCAAATCTGTCCAGTTTCAAGCTGACAGCTTGGTGTCTCCACTTCTGCTAGTTGTCAGGCAGGATGACCTCCCCTCTCCTGTGCTTGATATAATTCTGGCTTCTCATAAACCATCCACCAGAAGGCTATACCAGGACAAATGGAAAAGGTCCTCTATTTGGTCAAAGAAAAGGATGCTAGATCCATATTCGGCTCCAGTCACAGCGGTCTTACAATACTTGTCTAAGTTTTTTGAAGATGGAGCCACAGCCTCTACCATAAGAGTACATCTGTCGGGAATTTCTAATTATCATAATGGATTGAATGGTACTCCGCTCATATCACTGCGTTTGTGCAAAACCTTTCTCAAAGGAACATCTCACATTAGATCCCCAATCAGACAGCCTATAGAGCCATGGAACCTCACACTAATCCGCCAGTCTTTGACCCAACCCCCCTTCGAACCCACAGCGAATTGTGACATCAAATTCTTGGCATGGAAATCTCTCTTCTTGGTAGCCATCACTTCAGCCAGACAAGTTTCAGAGTTGCAGGCGTTGTGCACCAGAATACCCTACCTAATTTTCATAAGAGCAGAGTATCACTCTGGATGAACCCATCCTTTCTTCCCAAAGTTGTTTCTGTGTTTTCCATCAATCAGTCTATTGATCTTCCAGTATTTTTCTCTAACTTTTCTAATAAAGGTGAATACTGCCTAAATTCCTTGGATGTACACAGGCAATTGCAATTCTGTTTTGACAGAACCAAAACGATTTGTAAGACTGACCAACTGTTCATTTTCTTCTCTGGGCCTAGAATGGGAAACTCTGTTTCTAAGGTCACTTTATCAAAATGGCTAATGGACTGAATATGTTTCATTTGTTCATTTGCAAAAGAACCTATGTCTCAGAATATTAAAGCCCATTCCACCAGATCTATGGCAACTTCTGTAGCCTTCCATTCCAGGGCTTCTATGGATGACATTTGCGCAGCAGCCACTTGGGCTAAACCCCACACTTTTCTCAATCATTGCAAATTGTACATGGTGTACAAAGGGAGAGTTGCCTTCGGTCCAATGGTTCTCAGGAACATTCTTCCACAAGGGCCACCCAAGGATCATAAGGTAGCTGGGGATTCTCTCCCATCGGTGATGATTGGAAAGAAGAATAACAACATCAGATAAAGAAGATGTTCTTCGTCTCACATTGCTGCAGTCATAACCTGTGGGGTAGTCTGCTGTCCTCGGTCGGCCCGAATACCAAAGTGTTAGGCTGGCGTCGGTCATAGTCGCTCTGATCTGACGTCAGTACGCAGTGGTACTAAAGCGCATGACCGACGCCATATCCTCAGTCTTTCTTGCCGCATGGTCCGAAGCAGAAGCAGCGTTTGCAAGTGCCGTTCGGCGTCCTGAAATTTTCGTATTTTGAGTTTCAGACCGAAGACCAAGTTGGGCTAAGTACCCCGTTGGGGAATATTTTTGTCTTTTCTTGCCTCAGTTAAATCCGGATGTCAGAAAAAGTTAATAATTGTATTTCTTGTGGGAAACAGATACTCCTAGGGACTATCACTCTCTCTGTATTCCTTGCTTGGGGCCTGAGCACGACGTTGTCGGGTGTCACTTTTGCGCTAGGTTTAATAAGCGCACCATTAAACGCAGGTTAGATTGTGCTAGACTTGTTTTTGGTAAGCGGTGCAACTACAACATGCCGTCGGATCCTCCGACGCCTGCTACCGCTAAGAAGCGAAAAGAGAAATCGTTAAAGTCTAAGCGGGATGGGTCGTCCGTTGCGGACGCCGGTTCTTTGGAAACTACGGTGGAATCTGTGGATCCAGCCGAGGTTTCAGCTGAGTCTCAGGGGGAGCCTTTAATATTGCAAGAATTGGCTTCTCAGGAGTCAGGTCAGGCCGAGGGGGCCTCTCAAGTTTCTGTAGTCCCTTATTTACATAAGGTTGTTAGGCCTTCTACTTCTGTCACTAAAGCACCTTCTAAAGCTAGACCTGGTCTTTCTGGCACAGGCATCAGCCCTAGTTCTGCAGGCTCTGTTCCTAAAAAACATATGCTGAAAATGGCAGAGGATTTGATTACTTTAATCAGAGGTTCTATGCTCCCTCCAGATAAGAGGCCTAGGGTAGAGACAGAGGGGGAGGGTTTGGAGCATTCCTCAGATTACTCTGAGTCTTCAGCTGAGGACATTCAGGATTTTCCTCCCTATTCTGATTCGGATGCAGAGGACTCCTGTCCTTCTGCTTCTCCTCCAGAGGATTTTTCTTTTTCTGAAACCCTGCATTCTATGAGGGAGCATTTTAAGTGGGAAGGTCAGGATTTCTCCGATTCTCGTAAGAGGCTTAGGGAATTTTTGTTTTTACCACAGCATAGGCCCTTGGCCATTCCCCCTGTTTTAGATGTTGTTCAGGATGTTTTTTCTGAGGCTTCCCTTAATCCTGATTCTTTACCTCCGGCCCCTGTCAAGCCAGACAGGTATTACAGAGTTCCAGAGGCTCATAAATATTTATATAAGAGTCCTAGAGCTGACCCAGAAACTATTAGCCAGGGACCTAAGGGTGTCAGGGCTTCTGTAGTTAAGAATCCAGTTCCTCTGGATAAAGATTCTAGAGCTTTGGATAGGTGGGGTAAAAAAGTGTATACCTCCTCCACACTAGCTATGAGGGCTTTGAATTGCCAGTTTCATATGCTGAAGTACCAGAATTTTCTGTTAAGTCAGTTGAAATCTAAGGTAGATGCTTTAGCTGAGGGTATAGAGTGTAAGGAATTGCAGGATTTAGTTCATGCCTCTGATCAGGTAGGTAAGCATTCCTTGCAGTGTGGCTTTGATGCTCTTCAGGCTTCTTCCAGGGTGGCGGCCACTGGTTCAGTTATTCGTAGGCACGCCTGGCTTAAGGATCAGAATTTGTCAGAGCATGTTAAAGCTCGAATTTTGGATGCTCCCCTCCAATCTGAAGTTCTTTTGGTTCTCCTGTGGAGTCAGTTTTGAAGAAAATGGAAGACAAAGCTAAGTCCATGCAGACAGTTAAGGAATTTTTACAAGTGCAGCCCCCTAAGTTTAGCAGAAATTGGCCTGCAAAAGGTTGGGCATATCCTTCTTCCGATTACCAGTCTAAGGGCAGATCTAGACGTGGTAGGGGCAGAGCTCATGCTCAGGGTTCTTTCAGACCTAGGACGTGGAGTTCTCCTGCACAATCTTCTGGTGAGGGCAGGGGTCAGCCTTTTCGTAAACAGACCCAATGACCTGTACCTCCAGCTGCCGGATTCCTCCTGTCTGGCAGCTCCTCTAGGAGGAAAGTTGGCACTGTTCAAGCAAAATTGGCTTTTGGTCACCCAGGACAAATGGGTGTTGGACATTATAGTTCGGGGCTACAAGTTTTATTTTCACACCTTGCCTCCTTTCAAAGGCATGCCGGATGTACCTCCTCAGCAAAGGCTGGAGGCTCACAAACAGATTTCTTTACTTTTAAAAATGGGGGCTATTCAGGTGGTACCTCCGTCAGAAGTAGGCCTAGGATTTTATTCTCGCCTGTTCCTTGTGCCAAAGAAGGGGTACACTTGGAGGCCAATTCTGGATTTGTCTATTCTCAACACATACCTAGACATCCCAAAATTCAAGATGTTAACTTTACAGCAACTTCTGCCTCTGCTAGGCAAAGATCACTGGATGGTAACTCTGGATCTCAAGGAGGCTTATCTTCACATTCCTATCAGGCCCAGTTGCAGGAGGTTCCTGCGTTTTCGGGCTGGTACTTTTCATTATCAGTTCTCTGCATTGCCCTTTGGCTTATCTACTGCGCCCAGGGTGTTCACAAAGGTCCTGGCTCCTGTGATAGCCTTCTTCAGACTAAGAGGAATACAAATTTATCCTTATCTGGACGATTGCCTGATTCTTGCTCAAGACAAAGTCACGTTACTTCAGCATCTACAGTATGTAATGGCAGTGTTAAGGTGCCTAGGGTATTCTGTGAACGAAACAAAGTCCAGTCTAGTACCCTCTCAGGACATGTGCTTTCTGGGTGTGAGACTGAATACAGCCTCTCAGATGGCTTTTCTGACCCCGGACAAACAAAGAAATCTTTCCCTATACTTTCAGCAATTATCCCTACTGTCCAGGCTGACTGCAAGGACAGTCCTTCAAGCCTTGGGGTTCATGGCATCTTGTATTCTGGTGCTTCCCAATGCCAAACTACATATGAGGTAGCTACAATGGCATCTCAAAAGCGTATGGACTCAACACTGCCACGATTTGGACACTGTCATTCAGATAATACCTTGCATCCAAAGGGAGTTTTTGTGGTGGGCTCAGGAATGTCACCTAAACAAGGGACTCTCTGTGACCCGACCAGAGGCGAGTCAGATCCTAACGACAGATGCCTCGGACATGGCTTGGGGAGTACATTTCAATGGGAGATGGGTTCAAGACACGTGGCCTCCCAGACTACAGCATTTGCATATCAACATGAAGGAGATGTTAGCAGTCCAATTTGCTCTGATGGCTTTCAAGGATCTACTTCACCCAGGACAGGTGTTGATTCAAACAGACAACACAACAGTCATGTGGTACATCAACAAGCAGGGGGGAACCCATTCGTACCCTCTTTGCAGACAAGCTATGATTTTGTGGGAGACTGCTCTGAGTTTGCACATCACTCTTCAAGCAAGGTTTCTGCCAGGAGCACAGAACTCCTTAGCAGATGTTTTGAGCAGGCAACTGGTGGACCCCCACGAGTGGAAATTGGATCCTCATGTATTTCAACAGTTGACAGTGGCTTGGGGAACTCCAGGCATAGATCTGTTCGCGTCCCCACAAAATTTCCAACTGCCAAAATATTGCACAAAGATGTTTCACCCAGAAGCTTGGAAAGTGGATGCTCTATCTTTCAGTTGGAACAACCTTCACGTCTATGCCTTTCCTCCTCTGCCTCTCCTTCCCAAGGTGCTCTTGAAGGCCAGACAGGACAAGCCTTGCATGATCCTTATAGCTCCAGATTGGCCACGTCAGCACTGGTACCCCTTGCTGAGGAGTTTAGTTCGGGAGCCTCCTTGGCCTTTGCCAACAATTCCAAACCTTTTGTCTCAAGAAAGCAATCATTTCTTCAATGTCAGGATACAGTCCCTGCATCTGACAGCATGGCATATTCTGTTTTAGCCCCTAGGGGGTCGCAGCTTCCTCAACAAGTTTTAAATGTCATTTTGGAAGCCAGGCGGCCTAGTACAAGGAAAGTTTATGCTGATAAATGGAGGAGATTTTTTCTTTGGAGCACAGCAAAGAGCTTTGATGTTTCATGCCCTAATTTGAGTGTTACACTACAGTACCTTACAGACTTACTAGACAAGGGTTTGTCTTTCTCCTCCGTGAAAGTTCATGCTGCAGCCATTTCTGCTCACTATGACTGTGATCCACCATTATTTTCTCACCCTTTGTTTAAGCAATTTCTTAGAGGGCAAAGAACATAAGACCCCACGTAGAGCTCCTACTCCTTCCTGGGATCTCAATTTTGTGTTGGAAAAGCTGACTTTACCTCCTTTTGAACCTGCAGCTACATCTGAGTTGAAGTTTTTGTCTTGGAAGACTGCTTTTTTGTTGGCCATTACGTCCGCTAGGAGGGTATCTGAATTACAGGCTCTAATGGCAGTTGAACCCTTCCTAATATTTCATAAGGATAGGGTATCCTTGCGTACTAACCCTTCTTTTATGCCTAAAGTTGTTTCTGATGTGGCCTTGAACCAATCTATTCATTTGCCTACTTTTTATACTGATCCCCAAAATAAAGGGGAAAAAATTTTGCACACTTTGGATATTCACAGGCAGTTACGTTATTATTTGAGCAGAACTAAAGGGTTCAGGCAGTCTCAACAGTTATTCATTTCTTTTGCCTTGGGTTCACAAGGAAAACCTGTTTCAAAGCAAACTATTTCTAAGTGGATTAGCCATTGTATTGCTTTTTGTTATTCTCATCATGGAAAGGAGGTTCCGGCTGGGATTAGACCTCATTCCACTAGGGCTACTGCCACTTCTACTGCTTTTTTGAGGGGAGTAGCTACTAAGGATATTTTGGAGGCAGCTACTTGGAGTTCAGTGCACACTTTTACTAAACATTACCATCTCCCTCTTTATTCCAAGTCTAGGGCTGGGTTTGCCACTGCAGTTTTACAGGGCATGTTAGCAGCTCCTAGTACTTTTTGATTTTTCCAACCTCCCTTACCTTTGCTTTGGGATTCTACCCACAGGTTATGACTGCAGCAATGTGAGACGAAGAACATAGTACAGTTTTGTACCTACCATAAATGTAGATGTTCGAGGATCCACATTGCTGCAGTCTAATTTACCCTCCCTCCTTCCCCTCTGTAGTTTAGGGTTGCTGTGTTGCTTTTGGGGTAATTATTTTGTCTGTAATTGGTGGTTGGGTATTTTCTATTTTTGGCTATGGCCTTTTTATTTTAGGCCTTCTGACATCTGGGGCAAGAAAGACTGAGGATATGGCGTCGGTCATGCGCTTTAGTACCACTGCGTACTGACGTCAGATCAGAGCGACTATGACCGACGCCAGCCTAACACTTTGGTATTCGGGCCGACCGAGGACAGCGGACTACCCCACAGGTTATGACTGCAGCAATGTGGATCCTCGAACATCTACATTTATGGTAGGTACAAAACTGTACTTTATGTCTTACCATAACGTTCCATCTGTGTTGTTCATTTTCTTTCATTCATCACTTCTCACCCTCCTTCCCCTTCCAAAGGCTCCTGGCAGATTCTTTGGGTCCTAGTGGTGTCTTAGGGTATTTGCATAGAAATGGCCTCTGTTTTACTTGTATGACATGGGCAAACTCAATCTGACTCAACAGGGAGAAGGGCAAACTCAATCTGACTCAACAGGGAGAAGGGCATTGTGGGTAGAAGCTTAGCTTGAGAGTTTTTTGGCTGGCGTGAGCCTGGTAATAGGCCGACTCGGTTCTGATGGCTCGGAACCGAACCCATCGGTAATGAATGAAAGCAGGTGAACAACACAGATGGAACGTTATGTTAAGACATAACTTCTTTATTCCAGGAAAAAATAGAAGACATAGAGAACAGATCTGGAAAGAATAACATCAGGATTTATGGGATTCCTGAATAAGAAGAGGGAGACAATATGATTCAGTTCCTTAATACCTGGCTGCCTAAAACTTTGAACCTACCTGAAGCTTTTTCCTTTGGCGTCGAAAAGGCATATAGATCAATTTCAAACTCCATTAAAAAAAAAAAAACCTTCATCAAGGTCACTGATCTTAAGATTTTTCTCGAAGCAGGATAAGGATTTAGTCTTAAAAGTTGCACAGACTAATTATCCAGTTAAAATGAAAGAAAATACTATAAGATTTGACAATGACTATTCAACATTAATGATGTCCAAGAGAAAACAATGTCTGCCACATGTTAAAAGCTTAAAGAAAAACAACATTAAAGTACAAATCTTGTTTCCAGCAAAAATAAGGATTCACCTTTCAGAAGGAAAGAAGATTTTTTAACACTTGGAAGATGCAATCAACTTTGTACGGAAAAATAAAATCCTAAAAAAACAGAAGAAATTAACTGGAATCAATCAACTTCTTTGAAGAGAAGTACAACAAGAGATGGTTAGTTAATAAAAGACTAAAACAATTACAGACTGAAGGACAAATGAAAATCGATGTATTTCATAGTTATGAATTCTTATTAATTTAAAGGAGTGCTTGTATACATTTGCTGCATATTACTTTTTCCAAGGTAAATCATTTATTTTTTTCTTTCCCTACTTCAAATGGTTAATAGTTTCCTTTTAAAAAATTAGTTTGATTCTTTTAGCTATATATGAAATTAAAGCCACTTATTTTCATTTAGAGTTTAAAGGGTTAAACTAGTAATCTTATTAAAAGTTAATCATTATTATGATGAAACTTGTGTTAGGTGGCACACTTTCTGACATCCTGGCATAGTTGAGTAATGTACTATTAAATATAATACAAGATGCAACAAATGACAGTAAAGAGTAAGCTGCATTCTGGGTTCTTAGAATGGTTGAGTAGTGTAATACTGATAGTATACTTGACATACCGTAGCATCCAGGAAAATACATGCTATGTTATAAGCAAAGTATCAGAAGTATACATTTTGATATACATAAAAGTTACTATTGGAACAATGTCAAATAATTAGAGTAACATTCACACTTTTTCAAGTTAAACCTGGATGACACAACTATCATTCTTTTAATGCAGGTTTATATGCTGCATCTCCTTTATATTAAACATCTCATATAAATAGTGCTTACTGAATCATTAACTGTTATTTCTTTAAATATAATAGCTTTTTAGTGGTTAAAATATGTTGAAATGTTTTTTTTTTGTTAGTTTGGAGGAATTGATGTGTGGTGTGGCGGAGGCTTAGATTCACTTGCTAGGGTATATTGTGTGAATTGTAACTGATGGACTGTTCATTTTCAAGCCCTTATTATGAAAACCAGGTTGAAACAACTTAGAGTCATGAGTACTTGTGTGATGCTGAGGGAGTTCTGAAAATTCTAAGAACTGTCTAGTTTACTTCTTCCTGTCTAAAAGTAAATAATCATAGTATTTTGAATTGTGTGCTAAGAAGTATAAGAATGCAAGTTAGATCAGCAAAAGACAGTGAATTGCATTCTAAACCACTGTCAATTATTACATAATTCTGAATGATTGCTTCTGATAATATACTTGACATGCAATAGCACCCAGGAAAGTTATGCTGTGTTATAAACAAAATATAAAATATAGTTTCTTACATATATAAAATTTATTATTGGAATGTTATCAAATAATTAGAGTAACATTCACACTTTCCAAGTTAAACATGGATCACACATAACTGTCATTCTTTTAATGCAAGTTTATATGCTGTGTCTCTCTTAAAAAATGACAGTCTGCTTTATTTTAAATATCCCATACAAATAGTACTAATTGAATGTTATTTATTTAAATACAATAGCCTTTAATTGTTAACTTACTTGAAATGTTTTTTGTTGTTTTAGTAGTTTGGAAGGGGTTAAGGGATTGATGTATAATGCAGAGGTGGCTTGGATTCACTTGTGAACTTTTTGTGTGAATTGTAGCTGGTAAACTGTTCATTTGCAAGCCATTGTCATGAGGACCAACTTGAATCAGCTTAATTTAGAGTCATGAGCACTTTTGTGATGCTGCAGGAGTTCTGAAAATCCTAAGAACTGTCCATGTTGCTTCTTCCTGTCTAAAAGTAAATAATTATAACATGTTGAATCGTATATCGGTGAATACAAGTTAGATAATAAGCAAATGAGAGTGAATTGCATTCTAAACCACTGCCGGTTATTAAATAGTTCTGAATGCTTGCAGTATGCCAACAAGTCTATAGAAAGACACTTCTGATAAAACATTAGGACCATGGTTTTTTTATTATTGTTTTTTTTTTAATTATAACAAAACTTAATATCTCAGAACTATTTATTGTTGAAAATTTGAATCTTAAAAGGGAAATTTGTTCAGATACTATTAGACATAACATTTAAGGAAAATAATAGGATTGATTCTTGCAGTAGTACTAGATTAAATAGTATCAAAAATATAAGGGTAAATATAAATGTTCTGTTATATGATATTCTTCACTAAGATTATAGCTAAAATATGAAGTCTAGAAATGTAGTAATATTATAAGACATAATTTACAAATAGAGATCAAAATAAATATGTATATAATTAAAGAATATAAGTATGTCTACAACAATGGAAGGTTGGCATAGTGGTTAAGTTGTCCACCTTGTAATCACAAGGTGCAGGGTTTGATTCTCATACGGGGTAATTGGCTGGGCTTGGAATGACCCACACAGGCAGTTAGCCTGGCGCTTATTTGTAAACTTATAATCCTATGAACAACTTTAGTAAATAAAACAGAACAAATATAAAATCATCTGACCTATAAATTAGTAAATATGAAAATAACAACTGATTTCTTCCCTGCAGTAGATCAGGGAAAGATGATTGTAGATGTATTCAGTTTGGTCAGCTTAATAGTAAAGATTCTGAACACCTGTTTAACTTTACTTATTCATAATAACTCACTGACAGCTTTTTTAAGGTGATGCATACTAAACATACGAGACACATGAATCAGAAGCATGAGCTAAGCATTGTTAGTCTAATGAAGAATTTGAGAGGTAGTTTGTTCATCTTTTTCAACAAACTACAAATACATTATTCCATGGTAGAATGTATTAGGGTTATATCATTAGGTAGTGTTTTATTTGTTTCAAATGTCTTGTCCATAGCTGAAAATTTCATATTGCTATATATAAAGTATATAAGAAGTCTCTACATAAATGTGATTTCATTATACCTGTGTTTTTAAATCTCTTGTATGTCTGATTTTAAGTGCATATCTATTGATAGTAATGTATTGAATAATCCAGTAGCTTTTACATAAAGCTCAGATATTATTTCTAGAGGAAGCACATTTACTTAAGATATAAATAAACTTTCATTAAAGAAGGTTGTGCTTTTAGCAGCTTCTGCCTTTTGAGCTAAAGGAAGAGACACCCACTCTCATTTTATGGAATAACTCACCAGTATTCCTAAAGTAAAAAATGCCTGTGTTGATAAAAAAATAATGTTAAGCATTGTTGTAATTGAGTGGAAAAGAATACTATATGCATTGGCAAATTCTTATTGGATTCCAGGGGATGGAGCTAAAGATGCAAAAATTTACTTAGATACTGTAGCCTATTACATGAAATGTGAAGTTGTATTGTCTGGTGATTTTAATGCTTTTTTTTTTTTTTTTTTTTAAGACAAAGCTAGAAAGCCGAGAATCACATCTTCAGCCAAACACTTAACACAGTTTTTAAATCTAATGAATTCAAAGAATATATATGAGCCAAGGAAAACAAATTCCATTCAGTTTTCCCATTATTCATATAGATGTGGAACACAAATTTTGATAAGATTTTTGTCTCAAACAATCCGTTATCACATATCTGGAAAGTTTCATGTCCATTATCAGATCATAATGCTATAATATTTAATATTATTTTAAAAACTGACCAGCATACATTATTAAAATAAAAGGATTCAAGGATTGGTATGTTAGAGATCAAAAATTTACTAGACATAAACATGAATGGTGAAGTATCTGACATTGTCCTGTGGGATTTGCCAAAGGCTTACATAAAAAGAAGAGTTACAAGCTGGTATATTAATACAACAAGAGAATGGGACAAAAATTGAATATACTACAGGCCAAAATAGACACACTAAGGTTAAAACTAAAACCAAATGACATTATCAGTCATTTTGAACTTAAAAACTTAAACACAAAATATGTTGAAATTCTAAATCATAACATTTCAATAAACTTGGAAAAACTTAAATGTCATGCATATTCAGTAAGCCCTCTAAGCTTGCATACATTTGCTATTAGATTAAAGAAAATGAATAAACTAAATTACGTCAAAGAAATTATAACACATATAAGTAATAAAAAGAAAGAAGAACAGATATTAAAGGTATTCTTGAGGAAGTTTTATGAAAATATAAATAATACAGATAACCTAGATAATGATGATATAGTTGAAACCTTTCTAAGGGAAAATATAAATAATAAAATAACAAGTGAATAAATAAAAATAGTAGACCATTCACTTTAGCCAAAATAAAAGATTAAATAAAAAAGTTAAAAAATAATAAGGCACCAGGCTTAGATGGTCTTATACCAGAACTATATAAATATTACTGGATGATGTTCAATATTAGATAAGGTCTATAGAGAGATAAAAACTGTTGACATCCCCCATCATGGAAATATTTCCTTATATCACCTATTTTTTTAAAAATAAGATAAAGATCCTACAAAGTGCTCATCATGCAGATCCATTTCACTTGTAAATGTGGACTATAAGATGTTCATGTCCATTTTAGCTAACATAAATAATCTACTTATACCTAAATTAACAATGAACAAACTGGATGTATTTTAAATAGACAGGATAATATAATAAGAATACACACATTAATAGACTATCCAAATAAAAATAAAAAATAACTTTCTCTCACTAGTTTCAGTTTACATATGGCTTTTGACTCGGTTCATTGGTCGTACCTGTTTAAAGCATTTAAAGTGTGTAATTTCTCACCTGAGCCAGTTGCATTAATTTCTGAGTTATATAATAACTCTTGTGCTTGTGTTAAAATAGGTTATTTTCTTTCTAATTCCTTTAAATTACAAAAAGACGCAAGACAAGGCTGTCCATTATCACCTTTACTTTTTGCATTAGCTATACAACCCTTTGCTTATAGTATTAGATGAAGTAAGAACATTAATGGTATCAAAATAAAAGAAGATTTCAGAGTAAAAATTCAGCTCTTTGCTGATAATATTTTACTATCAATAAGCAATATAGAGAATTCATTAGAACATATAATTAGTTTTGTGAGTTTGTTTGAAGAAATCTTGAACTTAATATTTAATCATAGTAAAACAAGTACATTATTGATTAATAAAAAATTAAAAAACATCAGACACAAATATTCTAACTTCAGTTGGAATGGCAGTCAAATGAAATACCTTGGTATAACCATTATGTCTGATAGTACAGAAATATACAAGCAAACTTATAACAGGTTGTTGATAAAATTTTAAGTTTAGTCACAAATTGGAACAAATTCTTCTTTACCATGGAAGAATGATTAAGCTTATTAAGATGGTAATTATCCCTACAATATTGTTTGTCTTACAATCTTTAGTGCTATCTCCAACAAAAAATGATGGAGATCAATAATAATAGTCTTAAAATTTTTTGACATCCTAATAAAGCAAGAGTTTCATTTGATTGACACAGAAAAGGTTGGGGTAATGGTGGAATAGGATTTCCTGATATTCAGTTGTATGCTACTTCAACAATTGTAAAAGTTACAGTGTTGTGACTAAATTCATCATATGATTCAAAATGGAAACAATGCATCAAGAAACATCATTAGTAAATAATAAATATACCACAACCAGTCATAAACAAATATTGCTTAATAGTTTTAGCTGATTATTAAAAGATTTTTGCATAAATGGAATGAAACCCTCTTCTCAAATTCCCTAGTAAAATAACATCATTTCCTCTTTCCAAAAGTTCACATATTCTAACAATTGTATTAAAAACTGAGTATTTTCTGTGCTTCTAATTGCATATACAAAAGACTGCTTAGAAACTCAAAACTTCAACAAAATGCTAGTGTTGACAAACTCACGACTTTTGGTACAGACCTGTATGTCAGCCGGTAGATAGCCAGCTGGCTCAGAGACAGGACCCAGTTAGTTAGAACTAGGGAATCTACCCCTACAAAGAGGCCAGTCACAAATGAAGTCCCTCAGGGATTGGCCCTTTGACCGATCCGTTTTGGCATTTACTTCTCTGAAATCAAGGCCAATCTCAGTGGTTTCTGTCTGTCCTAATTTAAAGATGATTGCAAATTAGGAGCTGTCACTCCTTCCTGGAGAACACTGACACAATGGTCTCCAGAAAGGGCTGACACAGACAAACAACCAGTGTCAGAGCCATGGACTAAAACTAAATGCCAAGAAATGCATAATAGTATCCTTCGGAAAGTCTTCTACCCCTGGTAACTGTCATATTGACAACAGTTCCCTTAGAGATGACCCAGAACTTAGGGACACATACAGACCGTAATCTAGCCTTTGACCATCACATGTCTACAGTAGTAAGGAAATCATTCTATGTTGTGCAACTTATAAACAAAGGTATGGCATCTAGGTCCACGGAAGTCATTGTTCCATGGTGTTCAGCATTCATCAGACCTATTATTGAGTACAGTGCCCCTTTGGTATGTACCTAACTAGGCATATCCAACATTTGGAATATCTACAGAGGTTCCTCACTAAAAGAATAGAAGGTGCAAGTAAAATGTCCTATGCAGACTGCCCCAAGGGCCCTATCCCTGTATTCTGTCTCTTACAGGCTTTTGAGGGGAGATCTGTCTCTGGCACACTGAGCATTGTTAGACCCCACTCTGGTGGACCTCCTGCATGTCTACAAAACAAACTGCATCAGAATTACCCATTCTAAAGACTTAAACTTTGCCTGCGATATAAATAGGACCTGCTGGAGATACAGGTATGTATCCCAGAGACTAACCCCATCTCTGGAACAGGCCCCCCCCCCCATCCATGAAAAGCAGAGTTCTTCCCTAACCCAATTCAAATGTAACATGGACAATTGGATGGGGAACAGGAAATTCATCCCTGGTGTGGCACCTGTGTGTCAAATGAACACAGGTAACCTGTAAATGGTTCGTCTCACAGACCCCTGTTTGTACATGTTTCATCTCCAAGCCCCTGCTTACACATATCAAGGGTACTAGAACTTGTCAGAGATTTGGGGTGTATGACTAGGTTTAAAAAGGCCATTGTGATCATTAATGTAGTGAACACCTATGAACAAAGTAACTTAATTTATTGGCATCATTTCTTAAATGGCATCTATCTGCTGTTGAAAATGTAAGGTCTAAATACAATCAAGATTCTGAAAATTGGCTAATTTTACCAATATTTAGAGACTTTGTGAACACAGAGATTAATAAGGTATTTAACCTAGATACAAAATTGTTCCCCAGATTATTGGAATTCTTAATAAATATCAGTAATAATGCAATGAAAAATAAATCATATTTGTCACAAATGTATAAAATTCTTAAGTTAGATTTCACATATTTAGACAATTCCTATTGGAACTACTACTCAAAATTTAATAATAAAGACCTCTCATAAGAATACAAGAAAATAATATTAAAATCTACAGATAAAACTACATCTTCATTATACCGGACATTTTCACTTGGAAATTTTTACACAGAGCTTCTGTCACTCCTAACAAATTACAATCCTGTGGAAATCAAGTAGAATTAAATGCTGGAGATGTGATTTTGAAATAGTAGCTGATTGGATGTATATGGGATATGAATGTGAAGTCATCTCCAAATTTTGGAAAGAAATTAATAACTTCTATCTGTGGTCAGATAGATGTAATATTTCTAAATCTTTAGTTTTATTTAATTCTTCGATTCTTAAAATAATTCCAAAAATGCAAGTGTGTCTTCTTTGGCCTGTTCTTGCTCTAGCCACTAAAGTAATTACTAAAAATTGGAAAAGTAAGGTTACCTCCTCTAGTGCTGAATTTATTAGTGTGGCAAAATTATTTGCAGTAGTGAATTGCATACTATAAAGATGAGTGCTTCTAATATTACACATTCATATAAATCTTGGCTTAAACTTAAAGACTTGCTTAAAAAAAATATTAATTTTTGATATGTATAACTTTGTATTGATCAGCTATGGATATATGTAGATAGTATTTGCTTGTTTTATAATTGATTTGTTTATTGTTTTAAAACCAAATTTTCTTCTTCTTTCGGCTGTTCCCGTTAGGGGTCTCCACAGCAGATCATCTGTTTCCATTTCTTCCTGCCCTCTGCATCTTGCTCTGCCACACCAACCACCTGCATGTCCTCTCTCACCACATCCATAAACCTTATCTTAGGCCTTACTCTTTTCTTGTTACCTGGTAGCTTCATTCTTAGCATCTTTTTCCCAATATACCCAGGATCCCTCCTCAGCACATGTCCAAACCAACATAATCTTGCCTCTCTGGCTTTGTCTCCAGACCTTCCAACCTGGGCTGACCCTCTAATATACTTTTTCCTAATCCTGTCCACCCTCGTCACACCCAGTGCAAATCTTAACATCTTTAACTCTGCCACATCCAGCTCATACTCCTGCCTTTTTGTCAATGCCACTGTCTCCAATCCATATAACATAGCTGGTCTCACTACCCTCTTGTAGACCTTCCCTTTCACTCTTACTGGTACTACTCTGTCACAAATCACTCCTGACACTCTTCTCCACCTACTCCATCCTGCCTGTACTCTCTTCTTCACCTCTCTTCCACACTCACCATTACTCTGAACTATTGATCCCAAGTATTTAAACTCATCCACCTCCGCCACCGCTACTCCTTGCATCCTCACCATTCCTCTATCCTCCCTCTCATTCACACACATATATTCTGTCTTAGTCCTGCTGACCTTCATTCCTCTTCTCTCTAGAGCATATTTCCATCTCTCCAGGGTCTTCTCCACCTGTTCCCTACTCTCACTACAGATCACAATGTCATCTGCAAACATCATAGTCCACGGGGACTCCTGTCTGATCCTGTCTGATCTTGTCTGTCAACCTGTCCATCACCATTGCAAATAAGAAAGGGCTCAGAGCTGATCCTTGATGTAATCCCACCTCCACCTTAAAAGCATCCGTCACTCCCACCGCAGACCTCACCGCTGTCACACTACCCTCGTACATATCCTGTACCACTCTTACATACTTCTCTAACACTCCCGACTTCCTCATACAATACCACAACTCCTCTCTAGGCACCCTGTCATATGCTTTCTCTAAGTCTACAAAAACACAATGCAACTCCTTCTGACCTTCTCTGTACTTCTCCATCAACACTCTCAGAGCAAACATCGCATCTGTAGTGCTCTTTCCTGGCATGAAACCATACTGCTGATCACTAATCATCACATCACTTTTTAACCTAGCTTCCACTACTGTTTCCCTTAACTTCATGCTGTGACTGATCAATTTAATCCCTCTGTAGTTACTACAGCTCTGCACATCACCCTTATTCTTAAAAAAATCGGTACCAAAACACTTTTTCTCCATTCCTCAGGCATCCTCTCACTTTCCAAGATTTTATTAAACAATCTGGTTAAAACCTCCATTGCCATTTCACCTAAACACCTCCATGCTTCCACAGGTATGTCATCTGGACCGACGGCCTTTCCATTCTTCATCCTCTTCATAGCTATCCTTACTTCCTCCTTGCTAATCCATTGTACTTCATGGCTCACTATCCCCACATCATCCAACCTTCTCTCTCTCATTCTCTTCATTCATCAGCCCCTCAAAGTACTCTTTCCATCTGCTCAACACACTCTCCTCGCTAGTGAGTACGTTTTCCTTATTATCCTTTATCACCTTTATTTGCTGCACATCTTTCCTAGCTCGGTCCCTCTGTCTAGCCAGTCGGTACAGGTCCTTTTCTCCCTCCTTAGTGTCCCAACCTTTCATACAACTCTTCATATGCCTTATCCTTAGCCTTCACCACCCCTCTCTTTACCATACACTTCATCTCCTTATACTCTTGTCTACTTTCTTCATCTCTCTGACAATCCCACTTCTTCTTTGCCAACATCTTTCTCTGTATACTCTCCTGTACTGCCTCATTCCACCACCATGTCTCCTTGTCATCCTTCCTCTGTCCAGATGTCATACCAAGCACCTTTCTAGCCGTCTCTACCAGCTATTTGGTAACTCTTTACTGCCACCCAGTGTCTGTTTTAACTCATCCCTGAACTCCACCTCACAATTAGCCTTTTTCAGTTTTCACCATTTGATCCTTGGTGCTGCCCTCACACTCCCGCTCCTCTTCTTGATCACCAACGTCATCCTACAAACCACAATCCTATGCTGCCTAACTACACTTTCTCTGGTCACCACTCTCCAATCTCCTTCAAACTGGCCCTCCTACATAAGATATAATCCACGTGTGTGCATCTTCCTCCACTCTTGTATGTCACCCTATGCTCCTCCCTCTTGTTAAAATACGTATTCACCACAGCCATGTCCATCCTTTTCGCAAAAACCACTACCATCTGACCTTCTGCATTCCTTGGTTTAACACCATACCTACCCATCACTTCCTCATCCCCTCTGTTCCCTTCACCAATATGCCCATTGAAATCTGCTCCAATCACCACTCTCTCATCCTTGGGTATAGTCATCACCACTTCATCCAGCTCACTCCAAAATTTTTCTTTCTCATCCATCGCACACCCAACTTGTGGAACATATGCACTAACAACATTCATCATTACACCATCAATTTACAGCTTCATAAACATCACTCTATCCGACACTCTTTTCACCTACAAAACACTCTTAGCATACTATTCCTTCAGGATAACTCCCATGCCATTTCTCCTCCCATCCACACCATGATAAAACAATTTGAACCCACCTCCGATACACCTAGCCTTACTCCCCTTCCACCTGGTCTCTTGCACACACAATATACCAACCTTCCTTATGTCCATCATATCGGCTAGCTCTCTCCCTATACCAGTCATACTGCCAACATTCAAAGTTCCGACCCTCACTACCACAGTCCTAGCCTTTCCCCTCTCTTCCTGCCTTCGACCATGCCTTCTGCCTCTTCTCCTCCTTTGGCCAACAGTAGCCCAATTTCCGCCAGCACCCTGTTGGCTAACAGTACTGGTGGTGGTCGTTGTTAACCCGGGCCTCGACCAATCCAGTATGTAAATATTTACTGGTGTCCACATGAATTATTTGGCAAAGTTTTATGCCGGATGCCCTTCCTGATGCAACCCTCCCCATTTATCCGGGCTTGGGACCGGTACAAAGAAATTCACTGGCTTGTGCATCCCCAGTAAATTAAAAAAGATACTTGACTGATCTAAATCCTTTTGGTCTTTGAAAACAATTTTTGTAAAGTGAAAAAAAAATATATATATATAGTATTATTCTTGAGCATTTGCTGTCTGCTGAGTGAATAGCAGTGTCAAGTAAAATCTTACTGAATTTTATTTATAAACATAAGTTTCCTTTAATTCTTCTTTTTGTAAAGATCTTGATCCTTTTCTCCCAAGTAACTTTGGAACTCTGCTTTTCAGAGTGTTCTTTTCAAAGCTGCTATATGTTCAGTCCATATAATGTATATTTTACTCCTTTAAGAAAAGCTGCTTATTTTCTAGGCTTTCTTTCATTCTGCTTAGCATGCCAGAATCTGACTACTGACGTTTTGCACATCTTTGGCACTATCTGTTTGGTCGTAATGCATGGTTTTATATTAGGGCATCCGGCGTAAAATTGTGCCACATCACACATGCAGAAAACTGTACAGAAACTCATACCAGATCGGTCGAGGCCCGGGTTAACAATGACCGCCACCAGTACTGTTGGCCAACAGGGTGCTGGCGGAAATTGGGCTACTGTTGGCCGAAGGAGAAGAAGAGACGGAAGGCATGCCCAAAGGCAGGTAAGGGCTAGGACTGTGACAGTGAGGGTCGGAACTTTGAATGTTGGCAGTATGACTGGTATAGGGAGGGAGCTAGCTGATATGATGAACCGAAGGACGGTTGGTATATTGTGTGTGCAAGAGACCAGATGGAAGAGGAGCAAGGCTAGGTGTATCGGAGGCGGTTTCAAATTGTTTTATCATGGTGTGGATGGGAGGAGAAATGGCGTAGGAGTTATCCTGTAGGAACAGTATGCTAAGAGTGTTTTGGAGGTGAAAAGAGTGTCGGATAGAGTGATGTTTATGAAGCTGGAAATTGATGGTGTAATGATGAATGTTGTTAGTGCATATGCTCCACAAGTTGGGTGTGCGATGGATGTGAAAGAAAAATTTTGGAGTGAGTTAGATGAAGTGATGATGACTGTACCCAAGGGTGAGAGACTGGTGATTGGAGCAGATTTCAATGGGCATGTTGGTGAAGGGAACAGAGGGGACGAGGAAGTGATGGGTAGGTATGGTGTTAAACGGAATGCAGAAGGTCAGATGGTAGTGGATTTTGCGAAAAGGATGGACATGGTTGTGATGAATACGTATTTTAGCAAGAGGGAGGAGCATAGGGTGACATACAAGAGTGGAGGAAGATGCACACACAGGTGGATTATATCTTATGTAGAAGGGCCAATCTGAAGGAGATTGGAGACTGTAAAGTGGTGGCAGGGGAAAGTGTAGATAGGCAGCATAGAATGGTGGTTTGTAGGATGGCATTGGTGATCAAGAAGAGGAGGATGAGTGTGAGGGCAGCACCAAGGATCAAATGGTGGAAATTGAAAAAGGGTAATTTTGAGGTGATGTTCAGGGAAGAGTTAAGACAGGCACTGGGTGGCAGTAAAGAGTTACCGAATAGCTGGGTAACTACAGCAGAGCTAGTAAGAGAGATGGCTAGAAGGGTGCTTGGCATGACATCTGGAAAGAGGAAGGAGGACAAGGAGACCTGGTGGTGGAATGAAGAAGTATAGGAGAGTATACAGAGAAAGAGGTTGGCGAAGAAAAAGTGGGATAGTCAAAGAGACTAAGAAAGTAGGCAAGAGTATAAGGAGATGAGATGCATGGCAAAGAGAGAGGTGGCGAAGGCTAAGGATAAGGCGTATGAAGAGTTGTATAAAAGGTTGGACACTAAGGAGGGAGAAAAGGACCTGTACCGATTGGCTAAACAGAGGGACCAAGCTAGTAAAGATGTGCAGCAGGTAAGGGTGATAAAGGATAATGAGGGAAACGTACTCACAAGCGAGGAGAGTGTGTTGAGCAGATGGAAAGAGTATTTTGAGGGGTTGATGAATGAAGAGAATGAGAGGGAGAGGAAGGCTGGATGATGTGCGGATAGTGAATCATGAAGTGCAGTGGATTAGCAAGGAGGAAGTAAGGATAGCTATGAAGAGGATGAAGAATGGAAAGGCTGTTGGTCCAGATGACATACCTATGGAAGCATGGAGGTGTTTAGGTGAAACGGCAGTGGAGTTTAACTAGATTGTTTAATGAAATCTTGGAAAGTGAGAGGATGCCTGATGAATGGAGAAAAAGTGTTTTGGTACCGATTTTTAAGAATAAGGGTGATGTGCAGAGCTGTAGTAACTACAGAGGGATTAAATTGATTAGTCACAGCATGACGTTATGGGAAAGAGTAGTGGAAGCTAGGTTAAGAAGGGAGATGATGATTAGTGATCAGCAGTTTGGTTTCATGCCAGGAAAGAGCACTACAGATGCGATGTTTGCTCTGAGAGTGTTGATGGAGAAGTACAGAGAAGGTCAGAAGGAGTTGCACTGTGTCTTTGTGGATTTAGAGAAAGCATATGACAGGGTGCCTAGAGAGGAGTTGTGGTATTGTATGAGGAAGTCGGGAGTGTCAGAGAAGTATGTAAGAGTAGTACAAGATATTTACTAGGGTAGTGTGACAGCGGTGAGGTCTGAGGTGGGAGTGATGGATGCGTTTAAGGTGGAGGTGGGATTACATCAAAGATCAGCTCTGAGCCCTTTCTTATTTGCAATGGTGATGGACAGGTTGACAGACGAGATCAGACAGGAGTCTCCGTGTACTATGATGTTTGCAGATGACATTGTGATCTGTAGTGAGAGTAGGGAACAGGTGGAGGAGACCCTGGAGAGGTGGAGATATGCTCTAGAGAGAAGAGGAATGAAGGTCAGCAGGACTAAGACAGAATATATGTGTGTGAATGAGAGGAAGGATAGAGGAATGGTGAGGATGCAGGGAGTAGAGGTGGCAAAGGTGAATGAGTTTAAGTACTTGTGATCAACAGTTCAAAGTAATGGTGAGTGTGGAAGAGAGGTGAAGAAGAGAGTACAGGCAGGATGGAGTGGGTGGAGAAGAGTGTCAGGAGTAATTTGTGACAGACGAGTACCAGTAAGAGTGAAAGAGAAGGTCTACAAGAGGGTAGTGAGACCAACTATGTTATACGGGTTGGAGACAGTGGCATTGACAAAAAGGCAGGAGTCAGAGCTTGACGTGGCAGAGTTGAAGATGTTAAGATTTGCACTGGGTGTGATGGGGATGGACAGGATTAGGAATAAGTATATTAGAGGGTCAGCCCAGGTTGGAAGGTTTGGAGACAAAGCCAGAGAGGTAAGATTATGTTGGTTTGGACATGTGCTGAGGAGGGATGCAGAGTATATTGGGAAAAAGATGCTAAGGATGAAGCTGCCAGGTAACAGGAAAAGGGGAAGGCCTAAGATGAGGTTTATGGATGTGGTGAGAGAGGATATGCAGGTGGTTGGTGTGACAGAGCAAGATGCAGAGGACAGGAGGAAATGGAAACAGTTGATCTGCTGTGGCGACCCCTAACGGGAGCAGCCGAAAGAAGAAGAAGCAGCATGGTTTTATATTAGTAGAGCTGATGATGCTCAGTTGCAAGATAAACTTAGTTGACAACAAGCTGTATTAAGTTAGAACTAATACAGTTGCAGTAATGATCATTATCTTATCATTGTAAGTATAATTACATTAGTGAAATTGTTGTATTCCTATGCAATGGGCCAGGGACTTCTTTCAAGATATTCTACACAAAAATGCACTAATGTGTGCACATACTACACACAGTCCTCAAAACAGCTGAGAGTGCAGTAGTGAGAACAACATGTGTGGGAAGGGAAAGTGATAGCAGATGTATATCCCCTATTTCTCCTAGACAAGACTTGTATTTTAACCAATTTTATTTATTTATTTTTTGTCTTTTCAGCCATAAACCTGCTTTTTCCTCTTTTATGTAATTGTGGTTTCTTTCACCTTTTTCTTACTTCCCCTGTAACATGCCCTCTAAACCACCTTTCATAATCCTGCATGTCTGTGTCGTGCATTTCCTACAAACACAATTTGCAAGATATGAATTTGTATCTCTATTTGTATAAAACATCACTTTGAAAGTGTGCCCAACATTTGTTAAGTCTTGGTCTTCCAATGGCTTACTAGTGTTGTAAAATTCAGTATGTTGGCACTGTCAGAATAGTTTTGTCACGTCACATTCTACATGAGAGAACAAAACTTAACATACATCTTAGATATTCATTTTTTTCATAGGCTAACTGCTCCTGTAGGTCATTTTAAGCCTAGCCAACTACCCCATTAAAGAATCAAACCCTGGACCATGTGTCAGTAAGGTTAACACTTTATCCATTATGCCAACCCCAACCCCTGCTTGTTGCTTGGCTAAACATACATGTAGCGATATGTGATTTCCAGATGTGTTGAAGTTTTGCATCTCATTTGGCAACACAAGGACACAGTTCACAGACCCGTTCTCATGTGTCTGTTACCACTGTGAGAGTATTGGCCCTGGAGTAGTAACAAACACTGCATGAAAATAGTTCCTCATTAGTTTTGCCACCTGGTTTTAATATCTGCCCAAGAGTCACCCCCACCCCCACACACACACACACACACACACACACACACACACACACACACACACACACAACACACATGGGTGATCTATCTGTCTGACCATTTTGCCCTTTTGGGCTCAGAGACAGATGTAAAAATCATAGCGATAGATATGAGAAAATTATAGGTAATACAGAAGGGCAATGAGTAGAGTGTCATGTAATTAGATACAGGCGAACGATTTTGTGATACACAACAACAGCCTGATGCAAAAATGCAACTGTTAAAATGAAAAGTGACTTGTTTATTTATCTATTTATTAGGTCTATTTTCAGAGAATAAAAATGTTAATTCCATGGTTAAAAAGAGTTCTTCATTTAAAACTGAATTACAAGGTACTGCAAGCTTAGAAACATAATTTAATTGCTAGTAAAATATTAAGTATACTTTGCAAATGTTCATTTTTTGTTTCAGGATTAAATACAGATGATCCTAATGCAGTGGTCATAGGACTGGCACCAGAGCACTTTAATTTTCAGACTATGAACAAAGCATTTAGGTAAGGAATATTTTTAACTTTGTGTTTGTAGATTGTAATTATAGTTCTTCAGAATTGTGTGAGGAGTTTCTACTACACAAATAGTGAGACATTTAAAGACATTTCTGAAAACTGCTTTTCAAAGCCTATATATTAATTTAAGTGATAACGACTGTCTGTGCCTCAGACAAGTGCAGCTTAAATTAATGTCCCTAAACCAGATAAGAAATACATGTGCAAAAAACAAAGGAGAGGCCTGACTTAACAGGGCACAAAAGTAAATTCAAACGAATTTCCTTACTTTTGACCATTTGTTTCCCTCAACATTTTTGTCAAAGTACTCAGTAGAATTTTTTTTAAAATCTGCCAGTTTGTTGTTTTCCCAAAAAGCATGTTGCCATTTACCTGTCTTCCACTTCACTTGTCCCTCTCCTACTTTGGACAGAATGGAAGAGACTTTGTGGGTTCTGTTCAAGCAGCTTTGTTTTATACAGACACATCACGATAGAAGTTTACTGACTTTAACTTAAGTAACTTCTATACAAACTAACTGCTGGAATCATACATGCTTACTCTCTGGCTGCGCTGTCAAAATGGCACTAGGAATGGCATGTGCTTGACATTTATACATCCACATTATGTCTTTGACATGCTTCTTAAAGATACAGCACACGGCCCATGCACTCTGATCTACATCCTCCCTCTTGAGAAAGTAAAAACATGCAATGTTATGAATCTGGCATACAGACACCACACACAATGCTCTGTCATGCATTTACACAAGATACGATATATATATATATATATATATATATATATATATATACATATATACAAACACACACACACACACACACACACACACACACACACACACACACAAGTCCATGTTGCTGCATATTTCACACTGGGCCTGGATACTCGTCCATATTGTGTGACATAAAACTGGGAATTGGACTTAACAACTGGAGCGGTCTCTCTAAAATGTTCGATCTTAGAATTGTCTGAAACATCTTCAAGAATGGAATCAGAGATAGGAACACACGCTGGAATGGGAACAACGTTTGGTTCACTCTGAGATGTAGAGTCAAACAATGCTGTGATGATGATTATGATACAGGAAGTAAAGGCCTGCAATTTCTCCTGTACTCCATACCCTCGGATTCTACCAGGTAGGATCTCGGCTCAGCACATATATCTGCAACCTGACCAATCCGGTTGAAACTTTTCGCCGTTTGTATTCTTAATATTTCTCCTTCCATCAACGGATGAAGAAATCTGCTTGATTTGTCATAACTGGACTTCTGGATTGAATGCTTCTTGAACTGTTGAGCCTTTATGGTTCTGTTGTTCTTCGCTTTAGGCATCAGTAAACTGGAACTAATAGGTAGCATCATTCTGGTTTGCCTGGAAAGAAGTCTAAGCAGGTGAACCAAGAAAATCGCCATGGGTTATGTTTCTGAGATTAAGTAAATTCAAATAAACATCGATATTGTCACGCTTTGACCTTTCAAGTAATTGCTTTGCACTCTGCACTGCACATTCAGCTAGACCATTTGACTGTGGGTATTCAGAACTGCTAGCAGCATGTACAAAGTCCCAATCTCTTGCAAATTTCTGAAACAACTGACTAGTAAATTGAGTACCAGTTTCAGAGATAACTTTGTGTGGACTACTGGGACTGAGAAATGACATTTCAGCTTAGTAATAACAGTAGTGGATGTTAGGTTAGCGAGTAAGTCCATCTCAAGCCAATTTGAATAAGAGTCTGTCAATACCATGTAGTGTTGATTGTACCACTCGAAGATATCAGTGGCTACTGTCCACCAAGGTGGTTCAAGGACTTGACTTAGCTGAAGTGGTTCTCTTTGCAAATGCGACTAGTACTATTGCATACTGCATAAGAAGAAAGTACTTTATCAATGTCTCACAGTAATGAATGCCAAAAGACTAATAATGTCGCTGTTCTGTTAGTGGATGTGGAACCTGGATAACCATGATGCAAAATCTGGATATATTCTTGTTGTGAGGAAGCAGGAACAACAATTTTAGGACCTTTGAAAGTAATGCCATCTTATATCAACATTTCATCTCTGTAAGGAAAATAGGTTTGATTTCAGTTGGTACACTAGATTGCTTTGATGGCCATATAACATTAATGTAGTGGTTGAGCTTTTGCAAAATTGAATCAGTCTTTGTGTGATCTCTTAACTCATCAAGCCTAATGGTAGATGATTATGCACTGCCATCACATCAAAGTCAAAATTCTCTGCATCAAGCTGTTCTGTTGCATTTCTGGGCGATCTGGATAAGGCATCAGCCAGATATAGTAGTCTGCCTTTTGTATAGACCATTTTGAAGTTGTACTTTTGTAATTTGGGCGTCATTCGTTGTAATCTTGCTGGAGTAGAATACATAGGCTTTTTTAGAATTATAACTAGAGGCTGGTGGTCAGTTTCAATCTGAATAGCTCACCCATAAATATAATCATGAAACTTGGAACATGCAAATACTATTGCCAAAAGTGCTTTCTCAGTTTCAGCATACTGCATCTCAGTTTGCAAGTGTTCTAGATGCATAAGTCACTGGTCTGCCCTCTTGAAGTATTACTGCACCTAGACCAAATTTTGAAGCATCACAAGAAAGAGTGACTGGTTTGTTCACATCATAGTATCGGACTATAGATGGGGTGGCATTTTTCTGCTTGAGGTCTTCAGATGCTTTCTGGTGGTGGTACAACATTGACCATGCAACATTTTTGCGCATCAGGTTTCTTAAAGGTGCTGTCAACTCACTGAAGTCTGGTGTAAACTTGCCTAAATAGTTGACCATGCCTAGGAAGTGCTGTAGAGCTTGAACATTGTCTGGTGCTGACATCTTAAGGATAGCTGCTTGCTTGGTCAGATCTGGTCTCAACCAGTATTGGTAAACAAATGACTTACATATATATGTAACTTCTAGTAGCCTGAATTCACACTTCAGAGGATTGAGCTTTAAGTTTACTTCACATGCTCTGTTTAGAACTTCCTTGAGGTTTCTGTCATGCTCTGCTTCACCATTGTCTCCAACAAATAAATCATCTACTATTATGGCACAAGGATACCCTGAAAAAATTTGCTCCATTGCATGCTGAAAGACTTCACTTGCAGAATTTATTCTAAATGGCATCCTTGGGAATCTGCATCTGCCAAACGACTTACCAAAAGTGGATAGTAATGAGGATTTGTGATCAAACATCACTTGCCAAAATGAAAGTTTTGCATCCAAGACAGAAAAAAACAGTGGCATTCAGTATTAGGGCTGCGACCTCTTTGAATGTGCACATTCGATGATGTGGTCTCTTCAATGCTTTGTTCAAATCTCTTGGGTCAGTACATATTCTTATTTCGTCTGAGCCTTTTTTGTGAGCTGCTAACATAGATGACACCCATTCATTTGGGTCTGTAACTGGACAAATTACACCTTGCTGCACCATTTTATCCAACTGAGCCTTGACTTTATTCTGCATAGATATCAGAACTTTTCTTGCCAGTCTGACCATTGGAGTGACTTCTGGGTCTAATTTCATAGAATACACAACTGGAAGTTTGCCCAACTTGTCATCGAAAACATCAACTTGCTCTAGGAAAATGGCTTCAGAAAAATTGGAACTTGGAGATGCATTTATGTGATAAACTTCTTTGGTAAGAGAAAGCAGATTCATTCTCAAACTATCTTTGAGTCCCAATAAAGACTGTACTGGCCTTTTGACTACATAAAATAACAAGTTGCAACAGTTCTTGGCCAAATAACACAAAAGCAACACTGAGACTTCGGTTTGAATTTCTTCACCTCCATAAGCAACAAGTTTTGCACTACTGGCCACACTGAGTTGTTCCTTAATTCCCACTTTAGTAAATGTGTCTGCTGATATAACATTTTGAAGCAGTCTTTACTTTAAGCTCTGTGGATTTACAATTGATCCAAACAGTGCAAAACACTTCGCTGTTTGCCAATAAATTCTCTGCATCAACTCTTTAACCAAGCACTGATATACCATCTACACAGAAAGTGGACTGCTGCGTCTATTCTTGATCAACTTGCTTTTTTGTGTAACCTTTTTTTACAACTGTGTGAGGTTTACTTGATTTGCAAAACTTTTGAAAATGGTTCCATTTTTTACACTTGCGACATTGCTGACCAAATGCTAAGCATTTCTCTCTCTCTTTTAGATTCATGATTTGCACCACAATTACGACAGTTAACAATAAAGTTGGACTTGGGTTTTGCTGATTCACACTTGTACTGCACTGAGGATGCTCCATTAACTGAACTAGCCTTAGAACCTGCTGGAAAGCTACATGACTGAACTAGCTGTAGAACCTGCTGGAAAGCTACATGGTTTCCCTGGTGAGCCAGCAGTGGCTGTGGCTGCCATGTGCTTAGGCCTACTTCTCTTTGCCACATGTTGCATACTATCTGCATTTGCACTGGAGCCTGCTAAAACCATGCTTTTGTCACTCACAAGCGTACTTGTGTGTTTTTCTGTCATTTCATGGACCTGACAAATCTCTGAGGCTTTACTCAACATTAAATCACTGTTACGAAGCAAGATCTTTCTCACAGCAGCACTATTAATACCACACACGAGCCTGTCCTTTAACTCATCTTTTAAGTCACCAAACTGACACATTTTAGCTTTGTTTCTCAGGTCAGTTATATAAGCTGCAGAAGTTTCCCCTGGTTTCTGATCTCTAGTGTAAAACAAATGCCTCTCTAATGTAATAATTGTCTGGGGGTTACACATCTCTCTGAACATGTGCTTCAAGCACTCCAGGTCTTCCCCTGATTCAGCCTGTACAACAATATGAAGATTTTCACTTTCTCCCTCATATACTACTGGTGCATACACAAATGAGTGTTCTCTTTCATGGCCTCTGACCCAGCTAAGTTTATGAAAATGAATGTCTTGGTGCATGCATCTTTATCTGAATAAGCTGCTTGTATAAAAATATCGTATTCTTTCTCAAATATTCTCCAATTGTCTGCAATGTTGTGATCAAATACAAGTGGTAAGGGCTTGCGAAATCCGTCTTGCCATATTAACTCATACCAGTGAAGTGTTTTGCAAATGAGCACAAATGCATACGGGTCTACTTTGTTTTGTTGAATCTCATTTCACCCCGACCACTTCGCTTAAAACACAAATTACTGAAAACTCATTTCACTGAATCTCATTTCACTGCACTGAACTTATTATATATGGCACTGTGTAGAGTACTGTAAGGCAAGTAAAAGGTACCTACCCTTTTCCCCACTGTAGTGCGATCCTGGAGTTAGTATATATAGTTAGGGGGTTGTGGGGGGCACCTTGTTTGTTTTATATCGTATTTTACCCAAAACTTCAAAACAATACATTTTAAACAATAGACCTGCATAGTTGCAACACCAATGACTAACTCGCTCCAGAAGACAATATGTATTCAAACTAAGTGGGGGGGGGGGCTACACCCCCCACACCACCCAATGTGGGGACCTGTGCCCCCTACACACACCCCCAACTATATATACAGGATCCACTACAGTTGGGGAAAAGGCATATACCTTTTACTTGCCTTGCAGTACTCTACACAGTGCCATATATACTAAATGCAGTTTAATAAAATGAGATTCAGAGAAGTGGTCAGGATTAAATTAAATTCAGTGAAATGAGATTCAACAAAACAAAGTAGACCCATGCATAAACATACACATGTGCCAGTATTTTATGCCAGTATTTGTAACTGTGCCCAGTGGCACAACAAGCCTCTCTACTACTGAACTTTGGAAAATAAGTTTCTCTCTGGCACCGAAATACTCTTGAAATTACTGTATTGCAAGAAATCACCTCTTATCAGTGTTAGAAACATATCAAACAACTGCATGATGCAAGCCTCTATGTAACTGGACTTTGCAAAATAAGTCTCTAGGGCACTGTAACACTCCTGAAATTATTGTCTTGCTAAAGTAATTTATCATTTTAAGAAACATTTCAAATAACTTCACAATGCGAATGAACTGAGCAAGAGAAGCTCAGAGTCAATAACATTTCAAAGTAATTGCACTTTGCGAATAAAATGTACACAACATACTGAAATTTCTCCAAAGTGGCGTTACCTTGCTAGGCAACTCTTTACAGTGCAAGAAACGCTCTGTAATGGTGGCACTTTGCAAATATACACACCCAGCACAAGAAACTTTTCAAAATGGTTATACTTTGACTGTACTTCACGAAATAGTTGCACTTTGCACACAAATGAACTCTTCTGAATACATTCACAGTGATAAGCACACACTGTAAGCACTTTTACACGCTTTGAGATACTTTGAATAACTTTAGTTATGCCCTTGATACAATACAAAGCCGTAGTTATGCCCAAACAACAGCATTTTGCTAAAAACACACAGTCGTTTGCTTTATGTACACTTAGTGTGCCCTTTTTGCTCTTTTTATATTTGTTTGGCTCATTTAATCTCTTTTCATGCCCATTGTACTTTTCTTGTGCTCGTTTTACTCTAAACATGCTAATTTTACTTTTCTGATAATCATTTTGTCAGATGTCATTTTAAACATTTCCCTTAGTTAACAAATTTTTTGTGCCTCCCACTTCTTTAATAATGCAGTTTGTGCCCTTGTAACGCTCCATTTTACCTTTTTTTTTATAAAACAAATAGTTTGTGCATATTTTCATTACCTTTGATTCTTTTCTGCCTCTTTTTCTTGCTTGTTTCTCTTAGTTTACCTTCACTGTCTTCTCTGCACCTCATGGCTCCAAATATTATTCTCTGCAATCCCAGTTCGGACACCATGTCGCTCTCCTACTTTGGACACAATAGACAAGTATTTGTGGGTTCTGTTCAAGCAGCTTTATTTTATACAAACACATCACAACAGAAGTTTACTGACTTTACCTTAAGTAACGTATATACAAACTAGGGTTACCATATTTGGTTATACGAAAAAGAGGATAAAAAAATATGTGCTGGTATTATACCAGATTCTTGACTGGCCGGGTCCGGACAAAATATCTTTCACACTAGGTGAAGACCAAAAAAAAAGAGGTCTGTAGTCTTTAACGTGGAACATCGCTCCGCATTAAAGACAAGTAGCTCCATGTTTGGCGATTTTTGATTGGCCCGTATGCCGGTATATGAGCCAATCAAAAACTTGCACAGCGGACCCACTTCTGTTCAGTGCAGAACATCAAGCAGTTCCGCATTGAACAGAGCTCCGTTTTTCTATTGTTTGATTGGCTCGTATACTGGTATACAAGCCAATCAAAAACTCGCACAGCGGACTCTCTTCTGTTCAGTGCGGAACAACCAGCAGTTCCGCATTGAACAGAGCTCCATTTTGCAATTTTTTGATTAGCTGGTATACGGGCCAATCAAAAAAAAAAAATAAAAATAAGCGGAGGCTGTTTTGCCGGGACTGTAACCAGCAGTGCAGGACTCGGGATCGACTGCCGATCCCGGGACAATCCTGCTGAAATAGGGACGTCTGGTCTTTGGAAATTCTGCGATTTGTCATGGTTTTTGAAAAACCCCGACAAATGGCAGAATTTTCAAAAAACGCCCGGACAGGAGCCCAAAAAGAGGACGTGTCCAGGGAAACCCGGACGTATGAATCTTACATGCTTTCTGTCTTGCTGCACTCTCAAAATGGCACTAGGAATGGTGCATGCTTGAAATTTATACACGCACGTTACGTCTTTGACATGCTTCTTAAAGACACAGCACATGGCATGTGCACTCTGATCTATATCGCACATCTATCATTTGCTGTCTACCCGAGTAAAAATCATCTGAAGTTGACTAGGGATATAGAAATGCCTGTGCAGACACTTTCACGCAAAATTCCTAAACCTTCTATGCTTTTTGTTGCATACTTGAGAGCCTTGTACATTTGTTCTTATTGTTCCTTTGTAAATTACCTTTCTTTTTTCCCAGTCATTTCTATTAAGATTTGAATTGCCTAGACACCTGAATAAGTTTAATGTTATTGTCTGCCAAAAAAAAGCAGCTAAAATAAATTAAAAAAAAATCTATTCCAATCTACTCCCAATTATAAGTGAATTTCTGGATGTTGTACTGGAGATAAAAGAATGGAGGTGGTGGTGTTTGGTGGTGGTGTTCATAGAAGTAAGTGGACTTTGTGGGAACAATACATACAGAATAATGTTCAAGAGGATGAATGAGGTTCAAGGGAAGGCAGGAATTAATTGAGCAATTTATGCAATGTTGGTATGAATGAAGATTGTTAGGAAGTATAAAGATATATACTGCAAGACAATAACAATGGAAATTGTTAATATGGTTTGTTTTCTGTTCCACTGGTATATGGAATTCCATGTTACAGAATAAAATGTGCTAATTTACTAGAGATGCTTAAAAATAAATAAATTCAGACTTACTTCTGAGACATTTTCTTTGAAGAGTCTGTACGCCCCCCCCCTCTTCGTTAATCGCTTTTAGCTTTCATACTGCTGCTTGTTTCTTTTTGAGCTCAAGCTAGAGCTCAGAAGATAAATACCCATTTTCCATCTTTTTGTTATTAATCTACACTGTTGTCTTTCCTCAGTCCCCAGGGGTTCAAACATTGAGTGCAACTGTTGTTTTATCTTTTGCTTTGCCTTACAGGGACATTTTGACTCTAATGCTGCTGTTTTTTTTCTTTGTACTGCATTGCTCCCATTGACGGTCATTTTTATTTTTTTTATTTATTTATTACTTTTGTTTTTATATTGTATTGTTATAGTTTTTAGAGTTTACCATTGTTTTTCCTGTTTTAAATTGTCTTAGTCTTGAATGATTTTGAACATAGCTGCTTTGGTTCTGCTTGAACCAATTCATTATTTTAAGTAATTCTTACATGGCTTACATCCTTTTGTCCTCCCACCAATGTCTGCTCACCCATGTATGTAACTCTCTAGGCATCTGCACCTTTTTTTGTAGGCATTTTGGCAGCCAGTGGGGACCAGCAAGAGTGGATACTCCTTATACACAAGTCTTTGTTGTTCACTCCATTTTCTAGTAGCCCCACTTTGGGCACTGCACATTAATGTGAGGTCAGTCCACAAAAAGTCTGGCATTATCTTTGACATGCCGCATGATGTGGACCTGGCTTGGTGAGAACTTTGACCGTTACCTAGCTGTAGCCATTCTACCAAGTCCTTGGTGATTCAGTATCCTCAGGAGGGCAAGTTCAATGTTTAGTGGTTCTGGGCTTGGGCTGACACAGTTTTCCTGTTAGGAGGCCAGCTCCTTTGAACAGGTCCTTATTGCAGGAGCATAATGTAGGTTTCTCCTCATCTGCCATCCAAGTTGTGTAAGGCCATTCCTACAGGAGTTCACTTCTCATGGACTTAGTTTTAAGTCACCATTGTGTAGTTGTGTTTGGTGACTTCAGTATCAGGGTTAAACAATGAATTCAGTGACTTTAACCAAGTAATTCAGGTATATTTTGAAAGGCTTTGGATTTGCTTAGGTTATTACCTTTGCAACTCCTAATCATACTTTGGACTTGATCTTACTTAATGTTAAGACATCAGTCTTGGTGGTGGAACTGGTGTTTTGCTCTGATCAGTCCCATGTCCACATTCACCGGGAGCTTATACAATATTATCCCCATAATTTTGAAACTGTTTAAATCAAGTAATATTACCCCACACATCTTATATTCAGCACTCCTTCACTTCATTCAAGGGGAGGCTACTAAATTGTTGCGTATTGCGACCTTGACCCTTATTAGCCCTAAGACATGTTCTCATGATAACTACTGGGAGGTGCAAGCGATGGTTGGACCAGAGGTCATCACTTTGTATGATGAGAAGGGCACAGGCTAGAATGTGATCACAACAAGGTAGGCTTGTGGAGTGACAAACCTGAACTGAATGATCATTGAGTTCAACATCAGGGAGAGGTCACTCATAAGACAGCAGTGTTCTGTCCAGTGAAATCTCTCCTCAGAGGCTAACAGGTTATCAAGAAGGTTGTGTACAAGCAAGTTGAGACCTGCTTAACAGTGTGTGGGCTCAAGGATCCTTTTCTTCACTCTTGTCATAGAACAAACATTGCTGTTGTCCAAGTTGTCATTGATTGCCTAGTGGCTCAAGACTAGTGGTACTATCCTGTACTGGTCCTCTTGGCTCTCTTTTCAGCATCTGATACTATAAATAACAATCTGTTGATTGAGCATATACATATTTATTGTGGTATCTCGTCTACAGTCCTAGAGCAGTTCTTGCCCTACTTCTCAGGTTACCCTCAGAAGGGTTTTTTTCTGCAATTAAGTTATCTTCTATGTACACCCTTAAATGTCGAGTATTGCAAGTCTCTGTCCTTTGGCTACAACTGTTCACAACTATTCATGCTTCCATTAAGATAGCTTAGAGAGTGTTAGCATACCACATTATGTCAGTGATACCCAGCTGTACCTCTCATTTCCACAAGATGGTATGGCAAGTGTGTGTTCCCTTGCTGATGACCTCACTACCATACTCTGGCTTAATTTTAAGCAGTTGAAGCTTAACATCTCCAACACTGAGGTCATGATCACTTAGGGACCAAGAGTCAATCATTGTAAAATGCTTTAATTTCTAAATATAAAACATTTCCAGGATTAAACACCTCTTATGTCATGCTTACTTCTCAGTAGTCGCTCATGAACTTGTCTCCTCCTGGCTGGACTACTGTAATGCCCTTTACTTGGGACTCACTCACTAATGGTGAGCTTGATAATCTGCAAATTATGCAGAATTCTGCCTCTTGACTACTGACTAGTACAGCTCAATACCAACGTATTACAACTATACTTCACAGTGTAAATTGGCTTCCTGTTTGGTACAGAAAAATGTAGAAGATCTTAAGGTATTTGTAATTTATGACTTTGCTCCCTTCTACCTAAAGGAGCTGTCCTTACCATACTGCCTTTTCCTGGGCCTTGCACTCATCCTCCCAAATAATGCCTTGGGTGTACCTTGAGACGTTTTGCCATTTGTTTGCCTTTCAGGACCCTCCCCTGTGGCACTTGCTACCTTAGTGGCTCCAGGAGTGTCAGATATTTACATCATAGGTCTCAACCTTTTCAGAAGCAAATGTGGAACACAGACCGTAGCAATGTGTGACAAACAGTCAAAATGTGGAACACCCTTTTTTCGCACTGCGTGAAAACGCACCATTTCCATGGGGCCTGATTGAAGTAGGCTTTTTGCCAAAAATATTAAGACACATGTCAATAAATAGCAGAAACCATTGATAAAATGCAATATACTCGGCAGAAAATAATTACACAACAATATTCAAGGGCTCTTTAGCACCTGCTTTTCCAACCCCTTCATATCCTCTCACAACTAAAAAAGGTAACTCATCCAATAAGGGACATCAGAAATGTTTAAAATATTGCTGCCATGACAGAATAAGCATATGTGAATTAATATACACTTTCTGAAATAAAAGCAGTCTGTAATTATTTAGTAAATGTAATGCACCACCTTTTCCTCCAAAAGTAACCAGCCCAGCTCTCAAAGAATCAGGGACAAATCCAGAAATAATCAGTGGACACTTAGTATCTTGACACATTGAGAGAACAGAGAATGTGAACAGAGAATTGCTGTTATAAAACTTAGCAAGTTGCTTAAATAACTGAATTTAACATGCATTTTCCTGAAGGACATGAAGTCTATGTCAGACTTTTAATATTCAGTAATTTGCCAGAAAACCACAAATTTTATGAGCAACAGACCAAAAGGCAAGAATCTGGACATTCTGCAAAAATCTGTAACTCCAATCTTGTCTGAAACAAAGTTTAATCAGTCCTGCACTCTCAGCCACTTACCTCAGCCCAGTAAGGGAACAAAGCATCTGCAGCTCCAAGTTCAGCAGTCCACATCCTCCAAATGCAATCGGGGATTAAAAAAATAAATCATCCCAGCGACAGCAGCACCACCACGACCATCCCAATTCCTGAATCAAGTAAAACGAATTGTAGTCCTCTGCCCTAAGGTTAGTGGCCCGGTGTACAGCCAAAACCGTACCTGATGAAATGCACTTCCACAGCAACTCCCATTCAGCAGGTGCCTCCCTGTCCAGTCTCTGTACCCCATCCCTCTTACCCACGATCATAACAAATGAACTGCATGAAGGTTCAAACAGTTCAGTAACAAGAGGATAGCGTGCATTCAGAAAAAAACAGCCGTAACTCTCAATGTGTTCTTTTCTGCACCCTGCAATATCCTTTTTGAAAGTATTGCAGTGGGGTGAAAACTAGTAGTGGCATGTGATTGGCCACATTTTGTGCCTCCCTAATGGCTCCCTTTGCAACAGGAACATATGCTTGATTGGCTTGTATGCCGCAATGCCGATTGGCTTTAATTGCGGTATACAAGCCAGTCAAAAATTGTAAAGCAGAGCTACCACTGCTCAAAGCGGAACTGCAGAACAGTGAGTTAAATCGATACCAAATGAAGAGCATTCCGCACAATCCGGAGCACTTGGCTGCCCAGATTTACATAGGTACTTTTTTTAGTTGATAGAACCTCTGGCAGTATGAAATTATTTGTTCTTATCTATTATCTGCTATTGTTTAATTATCTGTGTTATTTCTTTGTTACTGATGTAAACAGTGTTTTTAGATAAAACACCTTAATCAGTGGAAATACCAGTTGTTGATCTCCATCTCGGAAAGCCCAAGTGGGTTCATAGTCAAGTTGCCTGCTGCTCAGCATATGGTTGTGTTGGCTTGTAGCAGTTCATAGTATGTTGTGCTGTGGCAGAGAATGTATGCAAATGGAAAACACAAGCGTGTGCTGAAAAAAAAAACAGTAACCCACAAATCACAGCACATCAACCACTTCCTCTCTGTCTGGTATGCAGAAAAAAAAGGTGTTAAAAACCACAGTCATTTTAATATGGAAATCGTTTTCTAACTAAAACACCGAAAAACAACAAACAGTGTAATCTATTATTTCAGTTAAGCCCTTTCATCCCCTCTATCTGTTTGGACTTCAAGAGCACAGAAAAAATACAAACTACGTCACTTAAGTACAAAGTGAGTCTTTGGTGTCATTATTCTTAAAGGTGTATACACTTTCATCAAAAATACTTTCTGTAACTTCAGAAATTTATATATGGAAGGGATGTAACCGTACATCAGTAGGTTAAATACATGCTGCAACCAATCAAATACAATCAATTCGTAAGTAGTAAAGATATATTTACACCAAAAATACTAAGAATTTATACAAGATATAATTGTGTTGCCAATCTTTAATTAAAAAGCCCAATCAAATCCTTTATTATATAAGAAAGTTAAAAAATTAAATATTAACAAAATACATTTGCTGGAAGTACTGCTATAATTTAGCAACTCGTAGTTTAAGAACCAGGAGTATAGTTATATTATCACTCAATCCGGGGGGGCTGTGACAGCATCAGGTTTTATTTCCCAAATTAATTCCAGCTTATTTTTCCACACAACCCCTAGGATCAGGAGTCACAGTTTCCAAAGTACCAAATAAAAACATTTCAAAATGTGCACATGTAGAGCTGTGTTTAGATAAAACATTTCTCTTGTCCCCCTTTAAAATCTCATGTGTATGTTCATATATTCTTTACCTAAATAACCTTTGTGTCTTCCCATTGACAGAAGCAGGGCAAGAGGAGAATAACTAAATTTACTATACCCTTACTTCCACAATTCCTTTTTTGTAAGGTTGTAATACTATATTGTACATTTTCCAACTTTATCACCCAACAGAATAAACTTGCATTGTGTACAGACTCCTTAATGTATGCAAATGTCTGTATAGTGACATGCAAATTAAGGCACATGAAGCCATAATGATATGCAAATGGTGAATGCAGTCACTGTTTGTAGTCCTAATTTGTGGAAGTTGCTCAAGGTCTGTACCACAATATAAAAGAGCAAAGCATACTGAAAATATTAGTGTTGCCAGCAACAAAAGTGACCACAACAGCTTCTGTTTGTGCTATTCACACTGCTTCAGGTGGCAATGAAAAACAACACTGACAGTGAATAAAGGTCCATAATTTCATAGGCCAGAAGATTTGATCATTTCTGTGTAGATCTGGATTCTGTTCAGAGGTTGTTTGATATATTTTGCCCACATGCAGAGTCTATAGAAATGCAAGCCTTCCTCTCCTTGTGGAGGCAAAGATGTGTACAGCACTCACTATGCACATATTTGCTTCTGCAAGGACAGGAATGCAAATCTATGTAAAGCACTTGCTTTATCCAAGCTAAAAGGACCTTTCAGTGACCAGCAGGGGACTTGTTAATTACATCAAAAAAATACTGGTTCTGCATGCAGATGAGTATATCTGGTTTCCCAGCACTAGAAGAAAGAGCCACCACTTTGGATGGCTACTGTGACATTTCATGCCTTCCTGAGGTGCTGGTTGTCATCAACCCCTTGGTCCACATTCACAGGAAAGCCTACCATTCCTTGAACTGCCAGGTTGTGTAGGGGACACACATGGGATTATAAGCATGTGTCTGTACAGAAATATGTAGAATACGTGTCAGCTGTATTGCTGCTTCCTGTAAGATGACATTCCACAATGCCACCTAGATTGCAAATGCAGGCATTGTGAATAATTTAAATGTATGCACCTATATAGTGTGTGCACCTATGTCTTAACCTCCCACATATGTTGGCATTGTGTTGCCAGAGATGCAGATGCCCATTAGAGTCCAGGCTACTGATGATGATATGAAACTCAGTGTGTTGCTGTGACCACCATTACAGCATGATATATGCTGAAAACTGTAAAGTATTGAGCTTGTTTTGGCTGGCTCAAAGCCTGCTACACTTTTTTTGGTGCATCATGGGGGGTACACTGCAGTATGACTCTGCCACAATATGTTGGATGTTTCTAGCATTTGCCAAGACACACAGTGTGATTTTTGATGAGACAGGCAGGTCATCTTCATGGTATGAGTGCAGAAGGACCGCATATGCATCACTTGCACAGAAGATACAGTAACATAATTCAGTGATGATAGTAAACCAGAAGAACAGCCAGTATCAGCCACACATCAAGCTGCATAGACAGTGATTAGCACATTACACTGCAGTGCAGGTTAAACAACAATTTCTAATCCAGAAGTATGAGCTCTAACAAACACACACTGACATCACAGTGTCACACAGAGAAAATGTAATGCATGCAGTGTTAACAAGCTATACTTCCTGCTACATGATCGTGTTACACTGTGCATCATATATTACCACATAGACACAATATGGAGAATGGATTGAGTCACAGATGTCGTCCTGTACACAGGTGTTAAAAGACGCTAACACATGGGCTGTCCACACCTACCAAGTGAGGGAGCATTTTACAGAAGGCAGCAGTATGGTATATTTTGGTGTCATGGGATGCATGTTACAGAAACATCCTCCTCCTATTGTGATGGGGTTTTGGTGCATTTATGTGGCCACAATCTGTGGTCACTCCACTGGCTTGTTGCAGGAGGACTGAAGGCTTCCCATGGCAGGGATGGTGTGCAACTCTAGGACTGTTTTCTGGATGGAGTCTGCTGATAAGGTATGTTCTTGTTGGAGTTTGTCTCTTTTCGCCAGTCATCTTAAGGGGTGGCAGAATATTCACTTCTCATTGCCTGTAATTACTTTGTACCCTGTGGTGCCCCCCCATGCACACATGACCACCCCAGATATATACCCTGTCCTGACCACAGACAACACTGCTGGGCTAGGAAGTGATGGTAGCACTGGAAGTACTTTACACAAAGGTGTAAATGGAAGCAGTGTGTGCCACCATAGACTCCTATAAGACCAACCATTACATTGTTTCATTACTTTGGTATTTACAGAGCTGCTGACAGTGCTGGACATCATCATTATGAATGTCATGCAACAGAGTAGTTAGCTCTGTGTTGAAGTGGGCAGCAGCAGATTGTGCCTGGATGATACTCTGGTACATTTGCAGATTCATCCAGAGTGCTGCCTGTATGTCATGGGCCAGCTGTGGCACTTAATGACATCAGGCATGTATGGATATCTGCAAAATGGTGAGAATACACACATCAGACGCAGTGTACCTTGCTGCTGCAGCCGCAGTGGAGCATTGCTTGTGTTACAGATGTGGGAGACCCATCCCCTACAGGTGATAGTAAGCACACAGGTTGCACAGTTAATCTGTGCTAGAGAACACAACCATAACCCTGTTCTGTAATTATCTACCCTGGGTGAAGACTCAGTACCAGTATATTATCTGACTTCTCAGGCATATGGGTCTCATCATCGTCAGCCTATTGGCATACCCCAATTTGAAGTGGTCATTGCTGCAGTGGTCTGGCCTTTGAATTTGAAATATAAGACACACCAGTGAAAACATGACTGGGCTACAACTGTGGCCTGGCAGCATGCATGTTAAGAGTGTCCAAATATGGAGAATTATACCATCGAAACATACCTCAGCTGTAATTGTGGTGTAGTAAAATGCCTGATGTCCATATAAAAAAACATACATAGTCTATGCTGTGATCAAATTAGTCTGCATGTGCAATGGTGCAGTAAAGACGTCTGCTGTGTTTATCCTCCAGGAAATAGCAAGACCTCAAGACTAGCTCCAGATTTATCTGCTGCCAGTGTCCATTCTTCCTGAGATGATCCCAGTACCATTGCCCCCTTTCAGAGTCACCAGATTTCCTCTATATCTGTTAAAAAAAGTGGTCCCTGGTGGCTATCCTCCTGTCACCAATCTGTGAACTTCTGAGGAATATGCCATAGTATGGCGTCAGTTGGTGACATGCCTGTAACATTGATGCAGTGTGATTTGGTCCAACAACAGAATTTATGCTGTGGACCAGTGGCTTTGTCAAGGGAAGGTCATGCCTACTAAACCTGGTGAACTTCTTTAAGAAAGTCACCAAGGCACTGGATGAGAGGAAAACTATGCATACCTCCTACTTGGGCCCTGGTTAAGGTGTTTGATACAGTAACTAGCTGGATTGCCAGCCAGCTCACAGACAGGGCCCAGGAAGTCAGGATTGGTGCTACCACCTCCACTAAGAGACCAGTCACCAGCAGGATACCTCAGGGCTATTTGCTGAAAACAATCATATTTGGCATCTGCTTCTCAGTGGTAAAGTCCAATGTCAAATTCCTTGATCTGACCAAGTTCACAGATGACTGCAAATGCAGCTATTATGGATTCCTTCCATAAGACAAACATCCTATAAGAGGGTTTAACATGGACAAATGACCAATGCCAATGTCATGGATTAAAACTAAATGTCAAAAAACTCATTATAGTACCTTTTGAGAAAACTGCCAACTGGGCTAATTACTCCATTGATGAGACACCCCTAAGCATTGACCCAGTTGCCAGGGATCTGTGAACATATGTAGACAGTAATCTGGCCTTTGATGACCAATATGTGGCCGAGGTAATAAGAAAATCATTTTGTGTCACCCAACTTATAAGTAAGAACATGGCATCCAGGTCCATCAAAGTTTTACTGCCACTTACTCAGCCTTTATCAGACCCATCATTGAGTATAGTTTCCCCTTCAACATGTACCTGACCAGACATATGCAATAGTTGGAATGCCCTCAAAGGTTCCTAACCAGAGGAATCCATGGTATAAACACATTGTCCTGTATGATTGCCTTAAAGCCCTACCTCTATACGTGATCCCATACCGGTTACTGAGAGGCGATCTATGCCTGGTATACAAGGCATCCTCGGATCCAGCTCTGATGGACGTTTTGCACATTCACATAATTAAAAGCATCAGAGCTGCTATATCCAAGAATTAAAATTTTGCTTATGACATAAATAAGATATTGGTGAGATAGATGTGTCTCAGAGGATCCCCATGCTCTGGAACAGGCTCCTCATCCATGTGAAGCAGACTCAATCCCTAAACCTATTTAAGTGTAATCTAGAGCAATGGATGGGAAATTGGAAATTCAGCCTGGATCTGGCCCCTGTGTCTCTGATAGACAGAGGCAGACACTAATGCCCAAGCTAACAGACCCCCTCCACATAACCTCTAGAAACATCCTAACTAACATATCTCCTCTTACTAAACACCCATGATACATAGGGAAAAAGTTGGATTGTATTGCATGGCTAGGTTTGTAAAGGCCCTGGTGATTGTTACCCTGGTATATACTTATGAACCTAAAAGGTAATTGACACTTCCTCTCCCCAACAAACGCTGCTCATGGGTTCTGAGTGCATGTAGTTGTAGCAGTACTAGAACTGTCCAGCATCTGCCATCCACATCCACTTCCAGACATGCAGAAATCTGTGAGTACAAGAGACATAGCAATAGACTCTGTAGTACTAGGGCTGGTTGGATTTACAGCTACAAACACAGCGGTAATCAGTGGAACAGATATGGGAACATATACAGGTAGTGTCCCTGTTACACACAGGTTCATATGCAATTTCTACAGGGCTCAGTCTTTCTTTTAGGACGTATATGTATGTATGTATGTATGTATAAAGGAAGACAGTTATATAGTACTGTAGTTGGAGGGATACACATGTGACTTTTTCTGTTTCAGCACAAGAAGACTATGACCTTAACTGTGCCTAAGTCAGGAAGTGGTAGCAGCTAGTTACATTTGGCTGTACTCACACATTCTGATCTCTGTTAGGTAATTCTGTTACACTGCTAGGATAGGTTCACCTGCGGCCACCTTCCCATTATGTCTCCTTTCTATAAGTGCATACGATAAAGTGGTTCAACAGGTGCCTCAACCATGGCCTGCCCCTACTGACGCTGGTAACCAAAAGTCCTTGTGTGAAGTGCCAAGGGAGGACTGTACACCAGGAGCTAACCCATCTTCAAGGCAGTCAGAATCAATCCCCCCCCCCCAGTCTTACACCAGTCATGGCCTTTCAATGAACAGAAGCTAGACAGTGTAGCTTTTGGAGGGGAAGTAGTAGTTCCCAGGATGCAGTTGACGGTTATGTCACTGCTGACAGAGACAAAAATAGATGCATAAAAAATTAGAAAACTAGTCCAGTGGGATTAATAATTTTGTGGACTTTCCAGAGTTCAGCCCTGATAATGGGCTACAGTTGTTCTTTATAAAACATATTTAAAAAACACACTCCTCTGCATAACTAAACAGTTCCACAGTTTGACTTCATTGTGTTGGGAAACTGTCCATGTGATGATCAAAGGGGAGAGATATACACTTTGCTTTCTCATCCCTTTGCATCTGTAACTAAAGAACATATTGTGAAGGAAAGCAGAAAAAATTTGACTTATGAAGTTGCTGTGTTAAGTTGATTCCCGTCTAATTCTAGTGAGCATTATGAATGCCGACTGATTTTTACTGAATTCTGGAAATGTAGTGTTTGTAGTGCAACATATTTTTGTTACATGTCCACTCTGACCTTTTTGCTGCTGTTGACCATTCCCCATCGTGAACAGGAGCTGTACTGTGATGTACACCCACTCGCACTGAAAGACCCCCTGTGGATTTTGAACAGTGTTCATAATTGTGTCATTAGGTCCTTGTACGTATACTGCTCTAATTCTTCCAAACTTTCTGTATCTTTGAAACATCACAGAACTGTCCAAATCAGCTTTCTTGGGACCTCATAATATGCTTTGTCTCTGTGTAGGAATGCCCAGCTGAACTGCTGATTTCCAGCCTCCTCTCCATTTTTTCAGTGGTCGTGTCTTCATTCATGTTCTAAGTTGTAGTTTATAGTTACAGCACTTTTGGTTATTCTTCAGCTCCAGAGTTTGCCATTTTCCATTGAGCATTTTTTTGAAGTTTTTGAGTGGTTTTATTACTATCGTGATTTTATCTACTGCTACTTACACTGTCTTAATTTTCCTTAGCTCACATCATACTTTTTTCTTAGCGCATTTTTTCCCGCCTCTCTTTTCATAGGCTATGCTTGCAGCAGTAGAGCTTCTGCAGGGTTTCTTTCATTCAAATGCTGTTAAAATACTCCCTTCATTTATCCTTAAAGTCCTCAAGACTGCTGAGTGAGCAGATTGTTGCTGGCATCCTTTATGAATGGCATCTGCTTTCTGACTTATTTATCTTTCTGCCATTGCCTTACAGCCTGATGCAGCATCTTTGTGCAATCTGGTGAATCACTTTCCAGAAGCTGGTAGAGGCTCTCTGACACCTTGAGCTTTGGCACAGAGACTACTCTCTCAGCCTCTGTGTTAACCAACGAGCATTCCTTGATAGCCTGGTCTGTCTTTTCTGACTTCTACTGTTTGTTTTTGTAACTTCCTGGGCTTTTGCATCCCACCACCTGCTTTCCTTATATACATTATTTCCATACCTGGCCAACAAATTCAGTTCCAACTTTTCCCCCTCTCTACCAGTTAACTTTTCTTCTGGAAATAGCATCAAATATAACTCCCCCTGCTGTCACTAGGAATAGATCCTTAATTCTGTCTCTAAGGCCAAGAACACTGCATCAGTGGTCCCAGACAATATCCCAGGATACCTTCTAAGTAGCATGAAACATGACATATCAGGCCATCTGGAATTCCTATTTAACTGTAGCCTCCAAACAGGCTTCTTACCTCATGAATGGAGAAAAACAACACTCATCCTTCTACATAAAGGTGGGGGCATCTACAGACCCTGGAAACTACAGAACCATAAATCTCACTAGTCTTATATGCAAAGAAATTATCAATATTGATGTAGTAAACCTCCAGGCATTGAACCCAACTCAGTTTAATTTCATCAAGGGCAGGTCATGCCTACTCAAATTGGTAAACGTCTTTGAGAAGGTCACCAAAGCAATAGATGAGGGCAAAAAGGTTCTCACTGTCTACCTTGACCTGGTCAAGGCATTTGACACACAATACTCCACTCAGGCATTGTTGACAAACTCAAGAGGTTAAGTACAGACGCATATGTCACCCGGTAGATAGCCAGCTGGCTCACAGACAGGACCCATGAAGTTAGAATTGGAGAGTCTGTCTCTAGAATGAGGCTAGTCACAAGTGAAGTCCATCAGGGATCGGTACTTGGACCACTCCTTTTTGGCATTTACTTCTCTGAAGTCAAGGCCAATGTCAGTGGTCTCTGGCTGACTAAATTTGCAGATGATTGCAAATTAGGAGCTGTTATTGAATACCACACTGACACAAATGTTCTCCAGGAAGAGCTGCCGCAGGAAAAACAACTGTTGTCAGAGCCATGGACTAAAACTAAATGCCAAGAAATGCATAACAGTATCCTTCAGGAAGTCATCCACCCCTGGTAACTATCATATTGACAACTTACCCCTTAGAGTTGGCCCAATAGTCAGGGACTAACGGGCACACACAGACATGTCTGTCCTTTGACCGTCATGTGTCTACAGTGCTGAGGAATTTGTTCTGTTTTGTGCAATGTATATCTAGGTCCAAGGAAGTCACTGTTCCACTGTACATGGCATTCATCAGACCTATCGAGTACAATGACCCCTTTGGTATGTACCTAACCAAACTTATCCGACAATTGGAACGTCCACAGAGGTTCCAAACTGAAAGAATACAGGACATAAGTAAAATGTCCCATGGAGACTGCCTCAAGGCCCTATCCCTGTATTCTGTCTCCTGCAGGCCATTGAGGGGAGATCTATGCCTGGCATACAGGGCATTGTCAGACCCCGCTTTGATGGACCTCCTGCATATCTCCAAAACAAACACCAGAATTACCCATTCTAAAGACTTAAATCTTGCTTTTGCTATAAATAGGATGTGTCGGAGAAATAGGTATGTGTCCCAGAGACTACCTCCTCTCTGGAACAGACTCCCCGTCCATGTGAAACAGAGTTCCTCCCTAACCCAATTCAGTGCAGAAATAACCATAACAAGATCACAGGATGGAATCAGATGTTTAATCATAAAATATTTTAAGGATAGAAATAAGGGAGTTTAATGAAAACCAGTATGTGGTCATTCAGTTAAAGCATGCCATCAAGGAAGACTCCAAGTTCCCTCATGATACTCACAAATTAGACTATTTCTTGCCATAAAATACAGGGAAAAATGCAGAGCACTATGTGGCTGAATGGTAGTATGTGAAATCCTAGCCTCTCTCTTAACTGCATTAAATTTCAGACATTTATGATTTATTCAGTGATGTACTGATTTCAAGAAATTCTACATGATAGCAAAGTCTGACAGCATACCTCTCAACTGTCCAGCTTTTTGCAGAATATCCAGATTTTTGCTTCATATTTATGGTCTGTTTCTCATAAAATTTGTGGTTTTCTGTCAAATGCCTTAGGATTGAAGTCATACATTCATTTGAATTTCAGACTTTTTATCTTTCCAAAAATGCATGCTAATACAAATCCTATTATTCTAGCAACTTTTTAAGTGTGGAAGAGCAGTTTTTAAAATCTGTCCCTATTTTGGGGCTTTGTCACTGCATTATTTTGGGCTTTGTCCAGATGTCTTGCACTAGAAAGTTAAGGGGTATGGTCTGGCACATGCTTATAAGAGAAAGATATAACTGAATATCATCAACATGGCAGTGATGTTTCAATCCCCTCATAAAATTACTTCATCCTGTAAAATAGTGCCAGGTTCAAACCGTGAGGAACTTTGCAACAGAGAGTGACTGTATGGGAAATTCAGACCAGAGACAACCCACTGTCACTATCCCAGAAGGTAAGAGGGCAACCAGGGAAATACAATGTGTGTAACTTCACTGAGTTCACAGTTGTTTGATCAAAACACTGTGTCAGATACAGAAAAGAGATAAGGACAAAACTAAACTAACATTTTTGCTGTTTTCTGATAAGGAAGTCATTTATAACCCTTAAGAAGTCAGAATCAGTGCTGCGTGTATAGATCTAAATCCAGAATGTCAGGTATCCAGGAGACTGGTTTGGTTCAGACAAAATTCTTAATGGAAGTATGCTACTTGGCCATAAAGAAAGCTAGAAATTGCCTGGCAATTCTCCAGAGTGTTCTGATCATGAGATGTTTTTAAGGATTAGGTAGAATCATCACCATGCTCTTAAAATATCTGAAAACATTCTACCTCCTGAGAGGTAATCACAAAGTCGGTACCATAAATGGAACCTGAAAAACTGACAAGACATAATGAGCTTTCTAGGCCTAGAGAGCAGCTTGTAGTAGATTAGTTCATAGGTGTACTAGGCTAACGACCACTGGGGGCCTTTATAAGCCTAGCTGTGCAACCCAAATGTGATTTATATAGGTGGTGACTTACTTGACTGCCTTTGTCCATCAGAGACATAGGAGCCAGACCAGGGGTGAATTCCAGTTACCCATCCAATGGTCTTAGTTGTGCTTAAAAGGGACAGGGAAGAATTCTACTTCACATGGATGGGGAGAATGTTCCAGAGAATGGGAATTCTCTGAGAAACATGTCTGTCTGTCCAATATGTTCTGTTTATGTCAAAGCAAAATGTAGGTCTTTTAATCTAGTAGTTCTGTGGATGTGCAAAAGGTTCATCAAAAAGGATACAGAGATGCCCTGTATGCCATGCAAAGATCACCTCTCAAAAGTTTGTATGATACCTAGTAAAGAGACAGAGCTTTGAGGTGATCAGTGCATGATATTGCATTTACTCCCTGTATTATTTTTGTAAGTTACTTTTGTGGATGTTCCAGTTGCTGCATATGTCTAGTTAGGTACATGCCAAAGGGAGCTTTATACTCTATGATGGGTCTGATGAGGGCTGAGTACAGTAGTATGATGACCTGTCTGGACCTAGATGCCATGTCCTTGTTTATAAATTGAGCAACATAGAAGGATTTTCTTGCTGACTTGGACACATGCTGGTTGAAGGCCAGGTTACTGTCTACATGAGTTTCCAGATCCCTGACTAGTGAATCAACTTTTAAGGACAACGTATTGATGATGTACTTACCTGGGGTGGTAGACCTCCCAGAAAGTACTATAATGCATTTGTTGGTACTGAGTTTCAAGCCATGGCTTTGGCACCAAGTGTTTCTCTGTATTAGACTTTCGTGAAGGGTGTTCTCATCTTACGGAGTTCAAGGACTGCTGCTCCCAGTTTGAGGTCATCTGCACACTTGGTCAGCCAAAGGCCTTTGACAGAGAAGTAGATGTCAAAAAGAGTGGACTCAACACAGAGCCATGGGGGGACTGCACTGGTAACTGGCCTCTTGGTTTGTTGACAATGCCTGAGTGGTGTATCAAATGCATTAGTCAGATCTAGGTAGGCAATATGCACCATTTTGCCCTCATCCATTGCCTTAGTGACCTATTCAAAGAAGTCCACCAGATTCAGTAATCATGTCCTTCCTTTGACAAAGCCAAACTAGAATGGATTCAGTGTCTGTAGATCTTGTATCTCCTTGTTGATAGTTTCCATGGCTTTGCAAATAAGACAAGTCAGACTAATGGGTCTGTAGTTTCCAGGGTCTCTTAAAGGTCATCCCTTAAGAAGGGGGATGACTGTTGCAGTCCTCCATTCATGTGGCACAAAGCCTGTTTTAAGACTTTGACTCCAGAGGTCCTGATAAGTCATATTTTACACTATTCAAGAGGCATCCTGCAAGGTTATCGAAGCCCATTGAGTAGATGTTCTGGGCCTTAGTGAGTGCAGTCAGTACATGCTCCCTAGTTATAGCTGGAGGGGTTACGTTTGAGGGTATTTTTGGGGGGATGTTTGGAGAGGGGAGTAAAGTTAGAACTGAATTTGCCTGCTAACAGGTTTACTATATCGCTAGGCTCAGTGTATATGGCACCATTAAGCACCAGCTCAGCACATTGCTGTGTGCTGCCCTTGAGGTTTCTGACATAACTGTAGAAGGTCTTATGGTTCTGTTTCACCTGGGAGGCTATCTTAACTTCAAAGTTGGATTTGCTTGACCTAATTAGCCCTCTTAGATGACTATTTACTTTGAGAGTTTCTGTCTTTATGGGAATTACTCATCCTGATTTTTGCCATATTTTTTTCCTTTTTGTTGTATATCCTGTTTAATTTGGGATGCCACCAGGCTGGTTTGTTTCTAGGGCTAGTCCTGGGCTTACTTCTGGAAGGTACAGCAGCCTTTATGCAAACATTGACATGGTTGTACAGAGTTTCTGAGAGCAATTCAGCATAGGCTGCTGTTTTCTCTGGGTTTGGAGAGGCATTGAATTTTGACAATCCATCACTTAATAAAAGGTAATTTGCTTTGGAGTAGTTCAGAACTGTTACTGGTTTAATGGGATTACGAAGCTGATTTTGATTTCAAAGGAGAAAGAGTTGTAGTTGGACCTTACCAGGGAGGATGAGACATTTGGAGGGGGTGTAGCTTTCTCCCATATTTGTAAACACAAGGTCCAGTATGTTGGAGCCTCTTCTGGATGTATTCACTATTTTGTCAAGAGTAGTCCAGGAAACTCTGCTCCTGTAAATTTGAGGCTATGTAGGATTCTCAGTCTGTAAAGGGGTAATTAAAGTCTCCCTTGAGCAGGTGTTAGATTGGATAGTAAGTGCCACCATTAGGCCAGTATGCATTGTGAGCTTCATGGGAAATGGTGGGTGCTGGCTAGGATATGGTATGGCATTTTGTCTATGGTGACCTGCACATGTAGGAAGTCCAGAGTGTCATCCTGTTTGACCACCCTAGAAGTATGCTTCTTATTGATGTTATTGAGACATCTCCTCCTTTAGCCTTTTTCTTTACAAGTACTGGTCTAAAAGTATGGAAGACAATGAAACCTTGCAGTGCCAGGGTACTCTCTGCCACTTTAAAGCATGTCTCAGTGTGAGGAGGACTTAAAGGAAGTGTAGTTTTTTGTTTTGACTACTGGCATTGGGAAGTTACACCTTGAGGTTCAGTTGAGATGATTTTGCTATGTTGGTAGGTTTGTCAAGTTAACATTGCCTAAAAAAGGCACTATGGGATGGATAAGTTTTTAGCCAGTATTCAAAAGCCTAGAGGGGGAGAAAGCAACATGGTCTGTTAATCATGTTTTCCCAAGCTGACAAATATTGGACCCCCTTAGAACGATGTCAGAAAAACAGCCACTTATTGAAGTCAGTCATTTTTTGCTCATATTGTGGCATCATCCGCTATAATGGTTGTATACTGTTCTGTGCTAGGCTTATACCAGCCTGAGACACATAGTCTGAAAGCTTCATAATATCTGTCTTCATATAGTCCAGGGAGGTACATCTGAGGTCATTTACACCTACACGGATTATGATGGAATTGTGGTACCTGTGACGTAACGACTTGAGTGCATGCATGGTTTGGTGGATTCTAACTCCAGATAAGCAACTAACAGTTACCTTCCTCTTGTTCAGCCTGGTTAGAGGGGCATCAGTATATCTTACAATGAAGTTTCCTATGACAAGACTCCTGGCAAGTGTGGTTGCTTGCCTTAGGGGTTTAGTGTTTGGGGCTTCACTGAGAGTGACAACATGTGTGATGTTAGGTGTTTTTAATGTGTGCCTTTGGGCTTGCTGAGGCATAGCTTTGACACTGGGTGATCTAGGCAATCTTTTGTTTAGGAAGATTGCGTTTAAGTGCCTCAGCATACGTTAGTCTATGTGTGCATTGTGTATTGCGTGAGGTGGGTGTTGTATGCCTGGTTTTGACAAACTGATGTGCACTTGTATTCAAAAGTTTAACCTCCATTGTCATTGTGCAAGTACACCTGTCACATACTGTGTCTGCTTCTTTAAGGATTAAATGGTTGTAAGTATATATGAGACAATTTCTACATTGTCTCAAGATGCCCACATTCACCAAGCTGGGTTCAGAGAAGTTAGGCAAATGCATATCCACACTGTCCAGTGCTTTGATTTGATTGCTGCAAGGGGAAGGTGTATCAGAGTTAGAAGGCTATTAAGGGTGCTTTAGGAGAGAAGATTATGCTAAACAGTATTAAATTTACTATTTTTTTTGTTTACATGAAACTGAATTCAACTAAATCTGTAGGTGTTGCCACTTTACTCCTAACTAGCTGCTCTAAGCTTGTTGGGGAACAAGTTATTTGTGCTGTATTGTTGCTTTACAGGGTACAGTTTTATGAGTCATTCTTTCTAGGTGTTTGTTACTCTACAGGGCACTGCAAACCCATGAAAACATGTAAAGTTTCTAGCTGCACAAAAAAAAAAAACGGAAAACTAGCTGATGAGCCCTCTGACCAAGAAAATAACTACACTGAGTCCTTTTGTGTATTTCACTACTCAGACCAGTCAGATACCTTCTGCTACAGTGAGTAAACCCAAAAAACACAGTAGGAGACCCACAAGTGCAATACTACCACAAACCTCTTAAACAACTACCTGGAAATTCCTTGCTGAATGTAGTTTCAAGACAGTCTTACAGCAGTAACAGTGTGAGGAAGAGCAATTTATTTATTTTGCCACAAAAAAGAAAAAAATCAGTGAAGTGCACACACACAAGCTGGAAAAAGTGGCAATCACTAAACATAACAAGTGTGATTTAGCAATTAAAGGAACTTAACTGCCTGGATGGCACTGGGCACAAGTAAAACACTACTTGAATGCAGGGTAGAACTCCAGGTTTTGCTGAACTCCTGGAAGTTATCAGGAGACAATATTTAGTAAAGGAGGTTTACTCAAGAGCAATGCTGGTTTGCTGGATGGGCATTCAGTGTCATGGATCTATGAAAAACAGTGGGTGGGAAGAGTACATAAATGTCTTATACGGCAGCCTATGACAGCAATGATAGATAGGAGTGAGGGACTTTGGAAATCAAATTATTATAAGGTTTTTTTGCCAGAGACAAAAGCCTTATTATAAAACAATACCAGCAGAAAGGGTGGGAGGGTAGCGGAAAACCAACCAGACTAGCTGGAGAAGCATACAGTCAAATAATGGCATTATTGGAGCTCTTTCAGAAACTTTAGATTAATGTATTATTGCAGTATGGGGTGGATACCGAATGCTACTTTAGGCAGGCAAAAGATAAGCAATCTATAAAAGCAATGAAGCACAAAATAGAACAGAGACAATTCAATTACTTTTACCCTTTTACTACAGTTTAAGGCACCGGACAGTGCAGAAATTTGCCACTAACACTGTTTGTGGAAAAATGCAATAATAAATGACTAAGGCTCAGAATCTTGCAGTAGTTCACAGTTGTGCACTACTGTGAATTAAACTACAAGACTATGGGCCAGCAGGGTTTAAAATACAAATGGATAGCTTTTACAAATAATTCTATTTGTGGAAATGTAAGTGAGGAATAACACAGAAAAACAATCTTCCCATAAATGTTAATAAACAAGACTAAGTGCAATTCAAATATTTATACAGGTTTGAAATAATTAAAATAATTAAATTCTCCCTTTCCTTTTTTTAGAGCTAGTTGCAGACAGTTCACACCTCTCCAAGTCTTTTCATAGTCAGCATAAATTAAGTCCTTCCATCTGCATGCAGTTGGACAAGGGCATGGTATGGTTAATGTTTTGTACTGTGAACACAGATGCCTGTATTTTTTTCAGAATGTATTTGCTCAAGTTTGAATTGTGTATTTGTCATCAGATGATGATCTGCATATTGATCATTGCTGCAGTAGCCTCAGCTCCTTAGCTATATGGGTTATATCCTGCCAAGGATATAATGGCTGGCCAGCTTCAGGGCAACTTCCACATGCCCAAACTGTCAAACAGTTCAAGTTGAGCTGACTGAAAGACAAGTTTGGAGTGAAACCCTTCAGAACTTTACTGCCGCCTAAGAGTATGCTCCTCTGAAGTTTTTGAGAATTGACCTTGTGCTTTTCGTTGCTGGGAAGATAAGTTCCAGTTGGGGTAAAAAAAACTTTCATTTTTCTTAATTTTTGTTAATGTTTGATTACTTTCCTCTTCAAGAAAGTTATTTTATAGCTTGGAGTGTTGCCATATAACGGACTGTCTCGAAAGTGTACCATGTTTTTGAACAACGTATTTGTTTCTTTATGTCAGTTAAAAGCTAGTGTAAACTAAAAGCTAGTGTAAACTAATCGCAAACATATTTTCTGTGGAGAAATTGTGTTTATGTTACTCATAGCCGGCCTTAGGCATAGGCCAACTAGGCGGCCGCCTAGGGCGCCACTGTAGCAGGAGCACTTTTCCAGTATTTATTTGGTGTAGGTAGACCAGAATGGGGGCACCAGATGGTGTGGTAGGGGGCACCGTGGAGCCCTTTTGCCTAGGGTACCAGTTGACCTAAGACCGCTCTTGCTGTTTAGCAGCTGCCATAGTGTTTTAAAATGTTTCTGGACTGGTAGATGTTCTTCATCTCACATTGCTGCAGTCCTTACACTTGGGTAGTCTGCTGTCCTCGGTCGGCCCGAATAACAAAGTATAAGGCTGACGTCGGTCAAGGCGCATTAGACTGACATCAGGACGTCAGGGTACAAATGCGCATGACCGACGTCTTATCCTCAGTCTTTTTTGCCGCATGGTCCGATGCAGAAGCAGCGTTGCAAGTGCCGTTCGGCGTTCTGAAATTGTTCGAATTCGGAGTTTCAGACCGAGTCAAAGTTGGCTAAGTACCCCGTTGGGGAATATTTTAGTTTTTTCTTGCCTCAGTGGTTTACCGGATGTCATAAAAAGTGAATAACTGTATTTCTTGTGGGAAACAGATACCGCATAGAGATTATCATACTTTGTGTATTCCTTGTTTAGGGCCTGAGCACGACGTTGTTGGGTGTCGCTTTTGTGCTAGATTCAATAAGCGCACTATTAAGAGAAGGTTAGATTGTGCCAGGTTAGTCTTCGGGAAGCGGTGCAATTATAATATGCCGTCGGATGCTCCGACGTCCGCTTCTTCGAAGAAGCGCAAGGACAAAGCAGCTAAGCCCAGGCAAGAAGAGCCGTCCGTACCGGATGCCAGTTCTTTAGAGGTGTCGGTGGAGCCGGGGGTTCCGCCGGAGGTTTCTCTGGAGTCACAGGGGGAGACTTTGTTATTGCAGGATGTGGCCTCTCAGGAGGCAGGTCAGGCTGAAGGGGCCTCGCAGGTTACTGTACTCCCCTCCCTTCCTAGAGTGGTTAGGCCTTCTCCTTCTGTTTCCAAGGCTTCTCCCAGAGGCAGGCCAGGTTTAGCTTCAGTTGGTGTCACTCCTAGTTCTTCAGGATCTGTGCCCAAGAAGCATATGCTTAAAATGGCAGAAGATTTGATTACTTTGATTAGAGGTTCTTTGCCCCCTCCTGATAAGAGACCTAGGGTGGAACCTGAGTTGGGGAGTTTTGAGCAGGCTTCGGATGTTTCAGAGTCTTCGGCTGAAGACTTGCAGGAGTATTCTCCTTATTCTGATTCTGATGTGGATGATTCTACTCCTTCTGCTTCTCCTCCTGAGGATTTTTCTTTTTCAGAGACTCTTCATTCCATGAGGGAGCATTTTAAGTGGGAAGGTCAGGACTTCTCTGATTCCAGGAAAAGGCTTAGGGAATTTTTGTTTTTACCCCAGCATAGGCCTTTGGCTATACCTCCTGTTCTGGATGTTGTGGAAGATGTGTTTGCAGAGGCTTCTCTTAATCCTGATTCTTTGCCTCCTGCTCCTGTTAAACCGGATAGGTATTACAGGGTGCCTGAAGCTCATAAGTATCTTTTTAAGAGTCCTAGGGCGGACCCAGAAACTGTTAGTCAGGGGCCTAAGGGTGTTAAGGCTTCGGTTGTTAAAAATCCGGTTCCTCCAGATAAGGAGGCCAGGGCTTTGGATAGATGGGGAAAGAAAGTCTATACTTCTTCCACCCTTGCTATGAGGGCTTTGAATTGCCAGTTTCACATGTTGAAATACCAAAACTATCTACTTTCTCAATTGAAGTCTAAGGTAGATGCTCTGGCGGAAGGTATTGAGTGTAAAGAGTTACAAGATTTAGTACATATTTCTGAACAGGTGGGTAAGCATTCTTTGCAATGTGGTTTTGATGCTGTACAGGCCTCGTCTAGGGTGGCTGCCACTGGGTCAGTTCTTCGCAGGCACGCCTGGCTGAGGGATCAGAATTTATCTGACCATGTTAAGACAAGGATTTTAGATGCTCCTTTACAATCTGATGTGTTGTTTGGTTCACCTGTTGAGGCAGTCTTAAAGAAAATGGAAGACAAGGCTAAGTCTATGCAGACTGTTAAAGATTTTTTGCAGGTTCAGCCTCCCAAGTTTAGTAGGAATTGGCCTACCAAGGGGTGGACGTATCCTTCTTATGATTCCCAGTCTAGGGGTAGATCTAGACGTGGTAGGGGCAGAGCTCAGGGCTCTTTCAGACCTAGAACGGGGAGTTCACCTGCACAGTCTTCGGGTGAGGGCAGGGGTCAGTCCTTTCGTAAACAGACCCAATGACCTACCTTTTCAGCTGCCAGAGCCTTCTCGTCTGGCAGCACCTTTGGGAGGAAGGTTGGCACTTTTCAAGGAAAATTGGAGTTTAATTACCCAAGACAGATGGGTATTGGATATCATACACCAAGTTACAGGTTTTATTTCCACACCTTGCCTCCTTTCAAAGGCATGCCAGACGTTCCTCCTCAGCAAAGAATAGAAGCTCACAAGCAAATTTCTCTGTTACTTCAAATAGGGGCCATACAGCCAGTCCCTATGCCAGAAGTGGGCCTAGGATTTTATTCTCGCCTGTTCCTAGTACCAAAGAAGGGGAACATGTGGAGACCAATTTTGGATTTATCTATCCTCAACACTTATCTGGACATCCCCAAGTTCAAAATGTTGACGTTACAACAGCTTTTACCTCTGCTGGGCAAAGATCATTGGATGGTAACTTTGGATCTCAAGGAGGCTTACCTTCATGTTCCTATCAGACTGAGTTGCAGGAAGTATCTGCGTTTTCGGGCTGGGACTTCTCATTATCAATTCTCTGCATTGCCCTTTGGCTTATCTACTGCGCCCAGAGTGTTCACGAAAGTTCTGGCTCCAGTGATAGCTTTCTTCAGGCTAAAAGGAATACAGATCTATCCTTATTTGGACGATTGCCTGATTCTGGCTCAAGGAAGGGACGAGCTTCTTCATCATTTGGAATATGTGATAGCAGTGCTAAGATGCCTGGGGTATTCTGTGAACGAAATAAAGTCCAGTCTAGTACCCTCTCAGGACATGTGCTTTCTGGGTGTAAGACTGAATACAGCATCCCAGATGGCCTTTTGACCCGGACAAACAAAAGAATCTTTCCCTTTACTTTCATCAATTGTCTCATCAGTCCAGGCTGACTGCAAGGACAGTCCTTCAAGCCTTGGGGTTCATGGCATCTTGTATTCTGGTGCTTCCCAATGCCAAACTGCATATGAGGAAGCTACAATGGTATCTCAAAATGTATGGACACAGCACTGCCAGGATCTGGACACTGTCATTCAAATAATACCTTGCATTCAAAAGGAATTTTTGTGGTGGGCTCAGGAATGTCACCTAAACAAGGGACTCTCTGTGACCCGACCAGAGGCGAGTCAGATTCTAACGACAGATGCCTCAGACAAAGCTTGGGGAGCTCATCTAAATGGAAAGTGGATACAAGACAAGTGGCCTGCCAGACTACAACATCTACATATCAACTTGAAGGAGATGTTAGCAGTCCAGTTTGCATTAATAGCTTTCAAGGATTTACTTCTTCCAGGGCAGGTGTTGATTCTAACAGACAACACAACTGTCATGTGGTACATCAACAAGCAAGGGGGCACACATTCTTATCCTCTGTGCAGGCAAGCAATGATTTTGTGGGAGACTGCTCTCAGTTTACAGCTAAATCTTCAGGCAAGGTTTCTGCCGGGAGCACAGAACTCCTTAGCAGATGTGTTGAGCAGACGAATTATGGATCCCCACGAGTGGAAATTGGATCCTCATGTATTTCAGAAATTGACAGTGTCATGGGGAACTCCAGACATAGATCTGTTCGCTTCTCCACTAAACCACCAGCTGCCAAAGTTTTGCACGAAAAGGTTTCATCCCACAGCTTGGAGAGTGGATGCTCTTTCTTTCAATTGGAGCAATCTTCACGTGTATGCCTTTCCACCTCTGCCTCTCCTCCCAAAGGTACTTCTAAAGGTCAGACAGGACAAGCCAAGGATGATTTTAATAGCTCCAGATTGGCCTCGACAGCACTGGTACCCATTACTGAGAAGTCTGGTACGGGAGCCTCCATGGCCTTTGCCTTGATTCCACACCTGTTGTCTCAGGAGGACAGTCATTTACTCAATGTCAAACTTCACTCTCTTCACCTAACAGCCTGGCATATTCTGTTTTGAACCATAGAGGGTCTCGACTTCCACAGCAAGTTTTGAATGTTATTTTGGAAGCTAGAAGGCCTAGTACAAGGAAAGTGTACGCAGATAAATGGAAGAGATTTTATTTTGGAGTGCAGCAAAGGATTTTGATGTTTCTGAGCCTAATTTAAGTGTGGCTCTTCAATATCTTACTGAGTTACTGGACAAAGGTTTGTCCTTCTCTTCTATTAAGGTTCATGCTGCAGCAATTTCGGCTCACTATGACTGTGACCCACCATTGTTTTCTCATCCTTTGTTCAAGCAATTTCTTAGAGGGGCAAAGAATATAAGACCCCCACGTAGAGCTCCTACTCCTGCTTGGGATCTCAATTTTGTGTTGGAGAAACTCACTCTACAACCTTTTGAGCCTGCAGCTACTACTGAGTTGAAATATTTATCATGGAAGACTGCTTTTTTGTTGGCCATTACCTCTGTAAGAAGGGTTTCTGAATTGCAGGCCCTTATGGCGGTTGAGCCTTTCTTAATTTTCCATAAGGATAGGGTATCTTTGCGTACTAATCCTTCCTTTATGCCTAAAGTGGTTTCTAGTGTGGCTTTAAACCAAACTATTCATTTGCCTACTTTTTATGCAAACCCCCAAAATAAAGGGAAAAGATTTTGCACACTTTAGATGTACACAGGCAGTTGCGATATTATTTGAGCAGAACTAAAGGGTTCAGGCAGTCTCAGCAGTTATTTGTTTCTTTTGCTTTGAGTTCTCAGGGCAAGCCTGTGTCAAAACAAACTATTTCTAAGTGGATTGGGTTTTGCATTGCTTTCTGTTATTCCCATCATGGCAAGGAGGTTCCAGCTGGGATTAGGCCTCATTCCACTAGGGCTACTGCCACTTCGACAGCCTTTTAAGGGGTGGCAACTAAAGATATTTTGGAGGCAGCTACTTGGAGTTCAGTGCATACTTTCTCTAAGCATTATCACCTTCCACTTTACTCTAAATCTAGGGCTGGTTTTGCCACTGCTGTTTTACAGGGCATTTTGGCAGCTCCTGCTTCTTTATAGTTTTGCTGCTTTGGGATTCTACCCAAGTGTAAGGACTGCAGCAATGTGAGATGAAGAACATAGTACAGTTTTGTACCTACCATAAATGTAGATGTTCGAAGATCCACATTGCTGCAGTCCAATTTACCCTCCCTCCTTCCCCTCTGTAGTTAGAGGCGGTTGTGTGGGTTGGGTTGTAAATATTGTGTATATTGTATATATTGTACATATTATTAGTGCAAGGGTGGTTGGTTGGTTGTTTGCTGTCTTTTGGTTTTGACCTTTCTTTGTAGGGTCTTCTGACATCTGGGGCAAGAAAAGACTGAGGATATGACGTCGGTCATGCGCATTTGTACCCTGACGTCCTGATGTCAGTCTAATGCGCCTTGACCGACGTCAGCCTTATACTTTGATATTCGGGCCGACCGAGGACAGCGGACTACCCAAGTGTAAGGACTGCAGCAATGTGGATCTTCGAACATCTACATTTATGGTAGGTACAAAACTGTACTTTTTACCAGTATTTGCTGCTTGTCTTCCCTGGGAAAGAGGTGCCATTTTAGGCTTGACCATGGCACAGACAACCAGTCCCACAGTAAGTCCTTCTTCCAGCCACTAAAAGAAAAAGAAAAAAAGTTAAGCATGCAGCCTTTGCCACTGCTGCAGGCTAGCAGTCTGCTTCAGCTGCAGGTGAGTGACTCAGCTGTGGCCATTTGTTGTACCTCAGACCACTCATCTTGTACACTGGATCCTATAGTGTAATCATTTACAGTCAGTATCGATTTTGGTCCTGGGAAAGAGGACAGGGAAGGTGTCACCTATTATGTCAGGATGCTGTGTACATCCCTGAGGAAGCAGCTGATGTCATTAGTAACAGGTTTAGCCCCATTTTTTTCTATCAAAAAATAAAACTGGATAGGAGTAATTTACTGGAACTGCCTCAGAGTTTAATTCAGGCTATTGATATCTAAAGTAGTTTCTAGTAAAAGAATGAATGATTCCTGTTTTCCTGAAGAGATTTCAAGATTCTGAACCTGAACAGGAATATTCATGAATGGATTCTGGGTGTGTCTTCAGATTTCTGATTCACACTCAGAGGAGAGTTCAGTTACTGATTCTGTGAGGCTATTTCTAGAATATCCCAGTGTTTTAAGTGGGAGATCACTATAGTTTCTCAGTCCCTCAGAAAAAAAAACGTGAGTTTTTACAGAACCCTCACCCATTCCTCTTGTCCTGTCTGCTTTAAAGGATGTGCGTGTTACTGCCTGCAGGTTTCTTGATAGTCAGCCAGCTGTCCCTAAAAAGGCAAATAGGCTGCGTACATTTTCAGTCTTGTAATTTTTTATACTTGTATTCCCAAACCTGACTCAGCAGCTATAGCCTTAGTTTATTCCCTTACACTTTCTAATAAGGATGGAAAAATTATTGATAGGTATGGGAAAAAGTGTATTCTTCTGCAACTTTGATTTTCAGAATTTTGAATTGTCAGGTTCATATGTTAAAGTTTGTTCTGACAAATTGTGAAAGTGTGGAGAATGTTTTATGTACAGTTTCTTCTTGTGAAGAAAAATCTGCTTTAAATAACTTAGTTTCTTCTATTGCAGTGTGTGTAGACTGGGAACTGGTACTGCTTTAAGGAGGTTTGTGTGGCTGTATTCTCAAAACCTCCCAGATGTAAAAACTGAGATTTTAAATTATCCTTGAATAGAGATTTAGTTTAAATGAAAACAGACTTCCACCAAAGCGGACGACCAGTGTAACACTGGACGTCCGCTTTGATGGAAGTCCGTTTTTGTTTAAGCATACTTGGTTTTAGCAGGACTTCCTTTGGAGGTGCTTCTTTCTTATTTTTGAATAGAAATTTAGTGTTTGGCCCCTCTCCTGCAGAGGTGATCAAAAAGTATAATGAAAGGGGCAAGATGATCAAAAGAATAAGATTTTTCACCCCTCTTTTTCCAACTTGTCCAAGGGATTTTCTTTCTCCTCATCCAGTTTTGGCAAAAAAAAAAAAAAAAAAACAGGATAAACAGTGTTACCATAATTCAGATAAACACATGTTTAAGAAGAAATGGCAACAGAGTTTCAAAAAGAAGCTTCAAACCTCCCAAAGCTAAGGGCAGCCCAACAATTCTGAATAACTATTCAGATGACCTTGAGACCTCCCTCCCACCCTGACTTCCTTTCTCTTCTTGAAAATCTGACTCTCCATTTTTCTCTTTGGCAACAGATTGTTTCAAACAAATTGGTTCTGAAAATCATTAATCAATGTTACAGATAGCAGTGGGAGGAAATTCCTGCTTTCTTGGAGGGGGGCACTCCTTACCCTGCAGATCAGAATCTCTTGTTTCCACCTGTTCTTCATCACATAATTTCCCAAGGAGTGATAGAATTCCCAGGTGAGGAAGGGGGTTCTATTCAAGGATGTTTCTAGTGCCAAAGAAAGAAAATGCTTGGGGACCAGTTCTGGATCTTTCTTTTCTAAACTTGTTTGTGATTTTACAGTCCATACATAAAATAGTAGGGGATGTCCCCTCCTTCTCATATTGGACCCGTCCCAACCTTAAACGGAGACTCTGTTATAAAGATTTTAAATGTAAAAAACAAGAAGTAAGTAAAAAATATGGTACCTTTCCTTGTTATAATTGTAAATGCTGTGATGATATCATTACTAATAGTGAATTTACACATCCAAATACAGGTAAAAAAGCCACATGCAATACTAAAGCTGTTGTGTATATTGCGTGCGGTAAGGCATGCCAAGCATTATATATAGGAAAATGTACGAGAAGGATCATTGAACACAAATCAGAAATACGTAGCGAAGTAGCTAGTAATGCTTTAGGCAGACATTTGAGAGAGAAGGGGGATAATCATAAATTTAATTTTAGAGTGTTAGATGTAAAATATAACAATAAAAGGGGTGGTGATTTAAATAATGAGTTGGAAGTGTGAATATTCGTGGATTACACTCTTGGAAGCAGACCACCCACCTAGTTTGAACATAGCAGTTAGTGTTAAACCTATCCTGATAAAAAGACAACTGTTTTTGAAATAATTTTTGTGTTTTTTTGTTATATACAGATATTTTTTATTCATCGTTTGTTTTAATTTATTTATTTTATTTTGCTTTACTCAACTCTGAATTAAGCCAGATACTAGGCTTGGACTGTGTCATGTGATCTTAAGGCTTTTAATCAGGTATTTAAAAGGATGGCTTGATTTGTTTCTTACACAGTGATGAAGGGTTGATCCTGAAAGCTTTGTAATTTTGCGTTTCGTGTTGGAATAAAGTGCTTTCTGCTAATCCCTACATTTCCAGGTCTAGGATTTTTGCTGCGGTTTCTTATACATCCTCATTTGTCCACTCTTCAATCAATACTGTGGGTGATGAGACGTTTTAATCCCTTTTAGGCACCTTTTTTTGAGGACATGCTTTGCATCCTACAGTAGGCCAGAAAGCCCACTACCAGATAATCATATTTGACCAAGTAGAAGAGATTTTCTCTCTGTCTGCGACTCTCACCATCAGGATCCCCTCTCTATGAGGATTCCTGTGGTTCTCTCTTGTGTGATCTGCTTTATGCTGGGTTGGCATATTTTTCAGTTAAAGCTCACCTTTCAGCAATTTCTGCTTGTTTGGTCTCTAGAGTTGAGGTCAAACAGTTTCTTAAAGGCATCCTACATATCAGGCCTCACAGGAATCCTATTCCACCTTCCTGGGACCTCAGTTTGTTTCTTGAAGTATTAACTTAGGCTCCTTTTGAGTCTGCTGTTTCAGCTTCCTTACAACATTGTACTTGAAAGAGTGTTCTTCTTTTGACTCTTACTTTGGCCAAGAGAGTTTCTGAACTTCAGGCTCTCATGGCTGTTCCTTCTTTCTTAGTTTTCCCCAGGGACAGGATGTCTGTTTGTACTAATCCTTATTTTATGCCCAAGATGATCAATGAGTTGTCCCTTAATCAGTCTATTCATTTGCCTTTCTTTTTTCCTTCTCTGCGGTCTTCCAGTGTGAAGGGTCTTCACACCTTGGACTTGTATAGACATCTCAGATATTATTTGGATAAAATTAGTTATTTGCAAATATGAGCAGCTTTTTGTTTCTTTCTATCCTAGGTCTTTGGATTTAGCTGGTTCTAAGCAGACCATTTCTTCTTGGATTTCTAAAGCCACTTCTTTTTGTTATTCTTTTCATGGCAAATGCATTTCCTCTTCAGTAAAGGCTCACTCTACTAGAGTTGTTGCTTCCTATGGTGTATTTTTTCTAGGGACTGAATACCAGTTCCATCCTGGAGGCTGCTACTTGGTCTTCTGTCCATGCTTTCACTAAGCATTATAAGTTGGATGTTATTTACAGGGCTAGAGCTGGCTTTGCCAGGGCTATCCTGCATGGGGTTCATGAGGGTTCTTCAGTGCCATCCTCCTCCCAGGTTTTCTGTTGAGCTTTTGTACTCTCTTTTACATAAGGAATACTGCAGCAGTGAAATGGAAGGACATAGTACAGTTATGTAAAATCTTACCATAATAGAAAATGTCTTTCTCTTCTCTGTTGCAGTATTCTCTCCCTCCCTCCCTCCTGCCCCTCTGCTCTAGCCTGTTGTTCTTGCCCTCCTGGCCGAGGAGTTCTTATCTCGTTTCTCCCTCTGGATGCACGTGTTCCTCCTGGTCACTTGGGGCATTCTTTTCCTCCTGGGGCGTTTCATTTCTGAAGTGTGTGCATCCATGTGTCACCTTTATGCCCTATCCCTTGTGCGGTGAGCATGAGTGTGTGATGTACACTGCCTGTAAATACTAAAGGCTTTGATGTACTGGCCGGACATTGAACTGTCCTTGTCAGGAGATCCCTTATGCAAGGAATACTGCAACAGTGAAGAGAGGGATATCTACTGTTATGGTAAGGTTTTACACAACTATACTTTTCTGTATGCCTTTTCACTATTTCCACTAATATCCAGTGTACTTCCGAAGATTCCAAAGGAATACCACAAGATCATTGGTTCAGCCATGTTTCAACCTTCTTTTGGAAATTGCCAAGAGCAACTACCAGAAGCTTCTACTCATACTGGCTCTACTCAGACAAGCCCAGGGTTGTTTGATACACCCTGACATCAGTCTTGAATTGACTGCCTTGATGATGTGGCCTTAATTCCTTTTAGACACCTGTTTTGTGAGGATGTGCAGCAGGCAAGAAAGCCATCTACTAGAAAATCATATATTAGCAAATGGAAAAGTTTTCTTTTAGTTGCCAACAACATAACCAGCACATATTCAGGGCTAGTTTTTCCATATTTGTGTGAGTTACTATCCTGTGGTCTTTCTTACTCCTCCAGCAAGGTTCCTTTATCAGCCATTTCAGCATGTCTGCCCATGAATCCTCCTCTTTCAATTTAGTCTCATTTCAGAATGTTCTTGAAAGGGGTTTTGCATAAGTGACCTCCTAGAAAACTGGTACCGCCTCCTTGAGATCTTAATTTTTTTGCTAGAAAGGCTAACACCTGCTCCATTTGAATCAGCTAATCTGGCTGATTTGAGGTTCTTAACATGGAAAACAGTTTTATTGATTGCTCTGACCTCTGCTAAAAGGTTATCTTGAGTTGCAGTGTCTTATGGTGAGTCAGTCCTATTCCATTTTCCACAGGGACAGGGTTTATTTGAGAACTAATCCTTCTTTTATGCCTGAAGTGGTGTATGAGTTTACTTTAAGCCAGACTATCCATCTCCCCATTTTCTTTCTTGAACCTTAAATGAGGGAGTAAGGGTATTCCATACCTTGGATGTCCACAGACTACTAATGTACTATCTTGACAGAATTAAATCTTTCAGCTCTTCAGATCAGTTTTTCATTTCTTGTGAAGGTAGGAAGGGACAACCTGTGACAAAACAAGACTATTTAAATTTGGTTTTCTAAGGTTATTACCTTTTATTATACTCAGTGTAACCAATCTGTTTAAGGCAGGGTCAAGGCCCTATCTACCAGGGCCTTGGCTTCATCTATGGCTTTTTGGAAAGGGTTGGATTCTAGAAGTATTCTAGAAGCTGTTACGTGGTCCTTTGTACACAGTTTTATAAAGCACTATAAGCCCAATTCCAGGCTACTTCAGTGGTGATCAGTATGAAGAACATAGTACAGTTGTGCAAGTTGAACTTATCATAACAGTGAATGTTTGAATGATCACTGCTGCAGTAGCTGCTCCCTCCCTCCAGCCACCTTGTTTTATTGGTGTGCTTTTTATGCCAGGGTGTAGGCATTTATTTTTGTTGTTGTTGTTCCTAACTGGCAGGAAAGCACTGAAGGGCTTTGCACCCAAACTTGTTATTTAGTCAGCTCAGCTCAAGTTGCTTGACAGTTAGATGCATGAAAGGTTCCCTGAAGCTTTGGCATGTATATGATTGCATTAGTCAGGATACCCTCAATGTTACTTTTGGTCTTGAAGACAGTCTTTGTTATCCCCTTTGTCACACTCACATGCTGTTATTTTTACTCTGTACCTTATTCCAACTTTCAGGTATGATGCAGCCTTTCCCCTCACCTGTTTGTTTTATGTCTGCAGTGGCCCTTCCTAAATCCAGCATGTTTCTGACTCATTTTATTCCAAAACTTCTGGTCTGGAATATCATTGTGTTCTATACCCCTCACCTTATTGGTGTCTTTCATAGTGGATTTTCTTTATTCTCCCTCACTTCTATAATGTTGATAGGAAGCCACGGTGGTGCAGCAGTAGCGTTATCGCCTCGGTGCAAGAGGTTCTCCCGTTTGATTCTCAGCTGGAGCGCCTTTTGTGTGGAGTCTGCATGTCATCCCTGCAGTCGTGGCGTTCGAAAGACATGTGTGAATGGGCGTGCCTTCGTTGAAGGTTGACCAGTTTTTTGTATTAAGCTAAGGTACAGCCAGTCCCTGGTATATACTTCTATGTTCTCTTTTATGGTTTCCAAGGCTTGCATCTATTCCAGCCTTTGCCTGCTGTCTGTAGTACTTTCTTAGACATTCAAATCCTAGGGTTTTCTTTACATGTGGGACACTGGTATCATTTCTGAGAATAGCATTGAGCATCCATTTTCTTCCATCATATTTCCCTGTACTGTCATGAAGCTGTTTATATCCCCAGTGTCAGTCCTCCCTGTGTTATTTTGTTATTTATCGCCAGACCACATCTGTATCCTTCCAGGCCTCCCCTTCATACCGCCTATCTTGATGCTTTTGGGCATCTCATTTTCTTTTCTTCCTCGTACTCCAGTCCCTGCCTACTTTCCCTTCGTAATAAAGCCACGCCCATTCTCTGGCTGCTTTTCATAATGTTTTGTTCCCCCTCCCCTGAACCAAACCTCATTTTTATCACTGCCTGTGAATACCACTTCTCCCTAGCCATCTTTTTCTCCATTCAGGTATATCCCTCTCCATGCTGTATATACTGTATGCTTTGTTATCCTTCTAATATCATTAACCTTTCTGTGGCCTCCATTCTAAAGAGACTACCCGCTCCACTCTCCCTTCTTTCACTGATTTATCCATATAAAACTCCATAATCTTATTATTTTTTTCTGCCACACTCCAATAGCCCAGCTAACTACTACACTGACAATATCCATTCAGTATTTTTCTTAAGTGTCCTCACATGCCCTATTCTTTAACTATCACTATAATCCTGCAGTTTGGATGCCTCCTAGTGCATGCAGCTTCAGATTTGCATACCTGGTTCTTGTCTTCCCCACTCCTCAAAACTTTCCAAACATATCCCCTACACCTTACCCCACCCCCATTTCATTGGTGTAACAGCTCTTTGACCAGTTACTTCAGAACACGGTTCTTGAAGTGCACTCACTGTTTGTTCAGTAAATTAGAACGTTAATTCAGAAGGAAGCAATACCAGAAGCTTTTGATATAAAAGTAGACATATCAGTAGGGTGGCTGAGATGTGGAGAGGTGAGAAGGATATAAGCCTCTTCCTGGGTAATAACTAAACAGTTTGAGAAGCAGTTGTTTGACTCCCAAGGTAAGAAACATCTTTGTTATCCTGTGCATTTGTAGAAACATCCATTTCCTTTAGATGTAACCATTTAAGTAAAGGAAGGAAGCAGTCAACTGCCTTTCAGTCTGGTGTGCGTAATATCCTATGTAGCAAGGCTGTTGCTGGAGATGTATACAGTTGTGGAGAGCCCATCACTGCAAGAGGAAAGTCCTAAAACTAGTAATATAGGTAAACTTTACAGTCCAAGCATTTGTGCCTTTACAGGGAACTGCCGCTGCATGCTGAGCAGCTCCACACAAATGCACCTAATTTATAGCAGCAAAAAAGAAACTGAAATCTAAATCCTGAGCTGTTTGGCCAATAAATGACTACACTTTTAGCTTTCCTGGAGTGCTACCCAACTCAGAAAGACTAGGAAAGCACCTTCTGCCACAAGATGCTTCAACACACATCCGATAACTATTTCAGAATGTGCACAAATAACTGAGATAAAAATACGGGTAATGAAGTAAAAATGAGACACTGGTGCTTCCCCTCCTGTCTGTTAAAAAGAGAGGAGTTTGAGGAAGGGGTAGTGGAAATTATTTGATAGTTATTACAGAAGATAGAAATTTCTTCAGAAGCTATAGCTAGTGACTGGAATAAAATGAAAGTGGAATTTAAAATGGGGTAGAAATAAAAGAAAAAGAGATCTGATTAAGAAGTAAGAAGAATTATTTAGGGAGGCTGAGAAAGGTTAAAATACTGCAGAATAAGGGGAAGCTCATAGAATAAGAGGAGATGAAATTGCAGAGTGCTGAAGAGAAAATAAGGGAACGTCTGGTTAATATGCATGAGTTTAGAAAGATTGCTGTTAAGCAACTGTTTTGATAAAAGCTCCAGAGCCCAAAAAACTTTTAGCACAATGACTTGGGCAACAGATGTTAGAAAGGGTTGTTGCCAAACTTTGGGAATGTATAATGAAAAATATCTCATGATCCGATAGAGGTATTATTGATGTTTTGGAAATGTTATGAAAATTTTTATAAAGCAGAGAAATGTGGAAATTAAGAAAGAACAAAATTAGAAGTATGTATGGAAGGCTTAAACATACCAGAGGTAGATGAGACTCGGCAATTAACAGTTACGACAGAAGGAGATGTAAAAATAAAAAGATGGTGAAGTGCCAACCAATAAGCCCAAAAAGAAGGCACTGGTAAGGCAGGCTGGATATCAGTCAGGAAAAATTTATTGTTGACGCCAAAGCACTGACAAGAAGACAAAAATCCATACAAACGCTTTAACTGTTATCACCGCGTTTTCATCTTATATCTTCATCAGATGAGCATACCAACAGTCAAAATCACAAAATGCAAGTTTGATTATGTCTGTACAAAGCATTAATATTTTTTTTCTGATGTACATATGTTCAGAAACCCACATTTTCAATTTTCTCTCAGTTTTTCCTGTGTAAAACGCATCACATTGATCGTATAAAGCTAGATAAACAATGTCATTATTACTACAATTCGCATAACCCCTGGTTTTAATAAAATTATTCCTACATTTTAAGTGTTTCATTTCCCCTACCTTAATATAGGGACACTGGGCACAGTTACCACACTTATATGTACCTCTCGTTCTAGAATCTGTACCTTTATATTTAGCTGCACCACCTTCTAGGATTGACTTTTTATTCTGACCCTTGCTATAAATACATTTGAAGGGGTTCTCAAATATATTGTTTAAATCAGAAATACTGGCAAACTTTTTCAATCCATCCTGTATGATATCTTTAACAAGTTTGTTTTTTATGTTATAGAAGTGTTCCCTATAGATCCCAGAGGTGGTCCTTGGGAAACCCGTCTTGAATATAGAGAACTATATTGGCAATTAATTTTAGAATCAAATGCATACCCTGGTTTGAATGAAAATGTATCTTAGAAGTCTGTGTTAAAATTGAGATCTGCCAAGTTGTAATTCAGAACTTTAGTCAGTAGATGGTGCTATCACATAGGTTTTAAATACAATACATTGCATTTATACATGGATTTTATAGGGCAGCCACTGTGGTGCAGCGGTTAGTGTTGCCACCTCACAGCAAGGGGTTCTCTGGTTCAATTCTTGGCTGGGGTGCCTTCTGTGCGGAGTCTGCATGTCCTCCCTGTGGTCACGTGGGTTTCCTCCAGGTGCTCCAGTTTCCTCCCACATCCCAAAGACATGCAGTAGGTGGATTGGGCACTCTAAATTGGCCCTAGGTGTGAGTGTGTGCATGTGTGTGCCTTCTGTGGAAGGTGGGCGCCAGGCTGGCAACTCAACACCGTAAAACTCCACTGCCAATCATGAGCGGGCAGATTATCCGCTGTGGCGACCCCTAACCGGGAAAAGCTGAAAGAAGAAGAAGAATTATTTAATCTATTTTTATAGATGTGTGTATTTATTATGTATTAATATGTTCAAATGTTTATGCTTTGTAGGTTTTTAAATATTTCTTTTTATAGATAATGATTTTTAAACAGTGATTTTATGGAACTACTAAGAAATGCACTGTTCCTTTTATCTTTGTGGTTCCTTTAATTATTCTATTCATTTGACTGGCTTTTAAGTTTTTAAACTTTGTATATAAATAAGATTTTAACTGTTGGTACACTCATCTGATGATGTTAGAAGACGAAAACGCGGTGATAACAGTTAAGCATTTGTGTGGATTTTATCTTCTTGTCTGTGTACGTTGGTGCCAACAATAAAATTTTCCTGAGTGATATCTAGCCTGCCTTACCAGTGCCTTCTTTTTGGGTTTATTGGTAGTTTTTAAGGCGCTTCACCATCTTTTCATTTTTACTGGTTCTACTTTTATTTATGGAAGGGCAGCAGGACTTTTCAGCTGAGGAAGGGAGGAAAGGAAACAAAATTGGGGAGATTTGCAAGCTGATTGGTCAGCTTACTCAACTGGCGGGGCTTCTAACTCCCATTTGCCAATCAGTAATCACCCTGGCCAGCACTTCTACAGTTCCTGACAACCAGAAAGCACAGCTGATTTAGGCAAACGGCAGTAACGGCGACGAGAACAATGGAGCATTTAATGGTGTTCCAAATGCAATGGAAGTAGTTTGATGATACCAGACAGTTTGGAAGGACTTCCTAACATCTTTAACACTCAAAAGAGTGTGCGAACTTTAAGAGAATGTGTTGAAACACGAACTACTAATGGTGGACAGTCCAATATACCTGTTATTAACGAACAAGGTACACAGAGACTATTTACAGATGTTTTAAACCGTAAATTTGTGATTAGGGGGGTGAAATGCATTGATAGTCATACTGACACTTTTTCTAATAGTTTAAGCAAGTTTGATTCGTTTTTATCAAAATATAAAATGCTGGAAATGGACGACTTGTATTTAAAACAATGTTTAGAATTGAATAGTGTACCTAAAGGCTTGAGGGTATGCAAATAACCTAACAATGTAATAGAAGGCTCAGCATTTCAAAAGGAACTTGTTGCTTGCTTTGACAAACGTGGATTCGACATTATGGGGGCTATTATAAAGAGAAATGAAAGTGAAATGACTAGTTTAATGGAACTTATTGAGCGTACCAACAATGCTATTGTAAATGATTTGTTATATACTGTGGAAAATGAAAAAGCCAAATATTTGGACATTTTGTCTAGTATTGATGTGAAATGTAATGAAGTGCATAATAGGAAACTAAATAAAATAGGGATGCGAGGGAATACCATGACGATATTCATTACCCCAAACCTAAGAGTGTAAAAACATATGTATACTATCAGGATAACAGAGATGGGGTAAGATATGATGAAGTTATTTATGATGAAAATGGAGAGAGAGCTCCATACAATTTAAAGAGTTATTTGGATTTTCCGACACTTTGGAGATCAGAGAGACTGAAAAACAAGGGGCCAGTCAATAAAAGGAACAATGCATATAATGGGCAACACGGGGATTATCAGAGGTAGCACCTGATAGTGATATTGTTTGTATTGGCCCAAAACATGTGTATCAGGATTTTAACATCTTTAACTATAGTGATGTAAGATTAGAAAAAGGACATTCTGGGATTTTTTCAAAAGGCTCTACCTTTGTACCTAGAAGGAAGACAGATGTATCGATTTTACTGGTAAATTAGAAAGAAGAACTTTGAACTATTTTTCCAAGGGCAGAATAGACGAGTCAATCCAGATACACAGTTAACTAAGGGCAGCACTTTTAATCCCCCATTGCACCCTCAACTTAATAATTTTGAAGTAATGGTCGAGAAGCAACTTAGAAAAGCCCTCAGTGAAAATAGAGTGATACCTAAATTTAACAAAGGAAGAAAATAATATTTTGGAAGCATGTAAGAAAAACAGAAACTTAAGAATTATGAAACCTGACAAGGAAAGGGGGGGGGGGTGATTGTTATGGACAAAATATTATATGAAGGAAAAATGTTGGCTATCTTAGGCGATGATAGCAAATACAGTAGAATTTCTTTAAATGAAGTGCATATTGCCTATAAGAGGATATATGTGTGCTTGAAAGACTTATTGTTTGAGGGACTTACAGACAGTGACACTTTTTCCTTCCTTCGTGTGGATAAACCTAGGGTCCCTTCTATTTTCGGGATCCCAAAGATCCACAAAGATGTCCATAATCCCCCCCCCCCCCCAAGGCCAATAGTTTCTGCTGAAGGCTCAGTTACAGCTCCATTAGCTAAATATATTGATTCATAATTAAAGAAAATGTCATTGGAAGCGACTAACATTATTAAAGGTTCCTGTGACTTGCTATCCAAAATTAACAATGGTTTATATTCTGAGGACTTAATATTTATAACCATAGATGTTGTTGACCTATTCACTTCTGTAGCCCATGATACTGGTATGGAGTGGTTGGAAGAAGTTTTGTTTGATAATAGGAATATTTCACCTAATGATTGTCGTACATGTTTAACCTTAATGGATGTGGTCTTGAAGAATAATTTTATTTATTCTGAAGATGAATATTTTAGGCAGTTGAGAGGGGTAGCTATGGAGGCACATTGTGCACCAACGTATGCAAACATAATTTTATCATGTTGGGAGAACAAATTTGTTTTTAACTGTGAATATACACAATATTGGAAATTCTATGCCAATTTTCTGGATGACATTTGCCTTTTTTGGATTGGTTTTGAGGTGAAGTTTTTAGATTATTTAACTAATAGGACAGAATTTCTCAAGTTCACATATGAAATAACTTACAATGAAATGAATTATTTGGATGTCAAGATCTCTAAAGCTGGGGGACAGTTTAAATCTAACATATATAGAAAGGACACTTTTTCGAATTCATACCTACACTATGGTAGTGCACATCCCTTTTACCAAAAAAAAGGGTGTGGTGAAGGGGCAATTTGTACGCCTTTGCAGAATGATTTTTGATACTGAATATTACAAGAAAGAACGTAGATATTTAACAAAACTTTTTAAATCTAGGGGGTACCCAGATAGTCTCTTGGATGAGATATTTCATGAAGTTGTGGAGGCCAGGAATACAAGCTTTGCCCCTATACTGGGAAAAGGGGTTGTAGAAACTGGCCTGAAAAAGAATGATGGAGACATGAATTATAACAGGGCATTGATAATTACGTATGGTGGAGAGGCTAAACTTGTTAAAGATGTCATACAGGATGGATGGAAAAAGTTTGCCAGTATTTCTGATTTAAACAATATATTTGAGAACCCCCTTCAAATGTATTTATAAGAAGGGTCAGAATATAAAGTCAGTTTTGGAAGGTGGTGCAGCTAAATATAAAGGTACAGATTCTAGAAAGAGAGGTACATATAAGTGTGGTAACTGTGCCCAGTGTCCCTATATTAAGGTAGGGGAAATGACACACTTAAAATGTAGAAATACGTTTATTAAAACCAGGGGATATGCGAATTGTAGTACAAATGGCATTATTTATTTAGCTTTATGCAATCAATGTGACATGTTTTACATAGGAAAAAGTGAGAAAACTGAAAATGTGGGTTTATGAACATATGTACGGCATCAGAAAGAGAAATATTAATAATGCTTTGTACAGACATAATCAAACTTGTATTAATGCCAGTTTTGGTTTTTATGTTATAGAAGTGTTACCTATAGATCCCAGGGGTGGTCCTTGGGAAAACCGTCTTGAATATAGGGAACTATATTGGCAATTAATTTTAGATTTAAATGCATACCCTGGTTTGAATGAAAATGTATCTTTGAAGCCTGTTGTTAAAATTGAGATCTGCCAAGTTGTAATTCACAACTTTAGTCAGTAGATGGTGGTATCAGATAGGTTTTAAATGCAATACATTGCCTTTATACACGGACATTGCATTTATACATGGATTTTACATATTTATTATTTAATGTATTTTTATAAATGTGTGTATTTATTATGTATTCAAATATTTATGCTTTGTAGGTTTTTAAACTTTTTAAATGTTTTTTTTTTTTTTTTTTAAACATAATGATTTTTAAACAGTGGTTTTATGGAACTATTTAGAAATGCACTGATGTCCTTCATGGATGCATCTGCAGTCATAACAACTGGGTTGTCCTGTCGTCAGGCAGCCCTTCAGTCGGCCGGATTCCAAAGTCCGGGTCCGGCTTCGGCTGATGTCGCACTTCACCCGACGTCATCTCTGCTGGTCTTCGGGTATAAAAGCATCAGCCGACGCCATTTTCTTCAGTCTTTCTTGCCGCGTGGCGCCCGAAGCAGAAGCTGTTCGCAAGTGCCGGTCGGTCGGATCCAGAGATTACTTCTACCGAATACTACTTCGAAGACTTCTAAAGCTAAGTACCCCGTTGAGGACTCTTTCTTGCCTCAGCCGATGTCAGAAAAAGTTAATAATTGTTTAACCTGTGGGAAACAAATACCTCATAAAGATTTCCACTCTTACTGCCTGCCTTGCTTAGGCCCAGCCCACGACGTAGCAGCCTGTTCGTCCTGTGCTTCTTTCAACCGACGAACGCTTAGACGTCGGTCGGAGTTTGCAGAACAGTTTTTCGGTTCTGATTTTGCGTACATTATGCCGTCGGATCCTCCGACTACGCATTCTGCCAAAAAACGCAAAGAAAAAGAGCGACACTCGCGGTCTGCGGTTTCGGCCGAAACCATGGTTAAGCAAACCGCGAGTGTCTCGGTTTCGGACGAAACCGAGAAAACTGATCAAAATACAGCTGAATCTATCTCTACAACTGAGGTTCCTGCTAACACTCTTGAATCGGCCTCAGAAATTTTACCCACTACGGTGCTTACCACTGACTTATCAGACACCATTCCCTTGGATGTCTCTACCCCAGCACGTGGTGCTGCTAGGCCTACAGCAGCCATGTCCATTAAGGCCTTCGCCAGGGCTAAAGCAGCCAAGACCACTGAAACAGTGCCTGTTAAACCCCCCTCAACCAGGCCCTCTTCCAGTTCTCAAATGCTTACTTTGGCAGAAGATTTAATTTCATTAATTAGAGGATCTCAATCTCACCCAGACAGGGCCTCTCAGCCCCCAGAGAAGAGACCTAGGGCAGAGCCCCATGAGCCAGTGTCCTCTGATGATTCTGCTGATGAATCAGACATTACTGACCAGCCAGAGGCTCCTTTCTCCAATTTTGAAGATTCTGATGCTGAAGAATCCATTCCAGCTGCTTCCCCACCAGAAGAATTCTCCTTTGGGGAAACCTTGCATGCCATGCGAGAACAGTTCCAATGGCAGCAACAGGATTTTTCAGACTCCAGGAAAAGACTTAGGACCTTTTGCACCTTCCACAGCACAGGCCCTTAGCTATACCTCCTGTTCTCTCTGTGGTGGATGATGCTTTCAATGATGTCTGCTCCGCTCCAGATTCTTTACCCCAGCCCCTGCCAAACCAGACAGATTTTACAGGGTGCCAGATACTCATCACCACCTTTACAAGGCCCCTCTTGCAGACCCGAAACTATTTCCCAGGGTCCCAAGGCAGTAGCAGCGACCATAGCAAAAACCCTGTTCCTTCTGAAAGGGAAGCAAGGTCATTAGACAGATGGGGTAAAAAGGTTTACACTTCAGCCACTCTTTCAGCTAGAGCTTTAAACTGTCAGTTTCACATGATACAATACCAAGAGTTTATGCTTGATCAGTTAACTAAAAAGCTAACCACTGATGAATCTCTTGATAAGAAATATGTATTAGAAATGGTAAATAACATACAGCAAGTTAGTAACCACTCTTTAAAATGTGGCTATGATGCACTGGAGGCTTCATTTAGATCAGCCATGACTGGCACTGTAATTAGAAGGCATGCATGGCTAAAGGAGCAAGCTTTACCGGATCATGTTAAATCTAAATTGCTAGATGCTCCTATGGATAAAACAAGTTTGTTTGGTACACCTGCCCAGCAGGTTATGAAGAAAATGGAAGAAAAGGCAAAATCAGTCCAGACAGTTAAAGATTTCTTGCAGGTTCAACCCCCAAGGTTTAGCAGGAACTGGCCTGCCAAAAATTGGTCCTTTCCTGACTCCACAAGACCTCAAAGGGGCAGGAATAGACGTTCCAGAGGCAGAAACCAATCCAGAGGAGGTGCCTACAGAGGACGACAGTGGCAAGGTAACAACAGAGGCACAGACTCAACACCTGCCACTACATCAACACAGCCACAGTGACTTAATCCTAAACCCGCCTACCAGGGAACAGTTAGCAGCTCCTCTAGACGGAAAGCTAACCTTATTTTCAAAAAACTGGCACCACATAACAAAGGACAAGTGGATTTTACGAACCATAGATCAAGGTTACCGGTTCCACTTCCACACTTTACCAAACAAAAGAGGAATGCCAAATCTACCTCCAAATCAAAAGACAGAGGCTCTACAACAGATAATGGAGTTAGCAAACATGAGAGCTGTGGAGAAAGTGCCAACAGCAGAGCAAGGAAAGGGGTTCTACTCCAGACTATTCCTAGTTCCAAGAAAGGAAAAAAGTTGGAGACCAATTCTAGACCTGTCCACCCTGAATACTTACATCATTGTCCCAAAATTCAAAACGCTGACCCTACAGCAACTTCTTCCCATGCTGGGCAAGGAGTGTTGGCTGGTAACTCTAGATCTCAAGGAGGCATACCTGCACGTCCCCATTCGACCAATCTGCAGAAGATACCTCAGATTTCTTGCAGGATCAGAGCACTATCAATTCTCAGCATTGCCCTTTGGCTTATCTACTGCGCCCAGAGTATTCACAAAATGCCTGGCATCAGTAATCGCCCATTGCAGACTACAGGGAATTCAAATTTATCCATACCTGGACGACTGCCTGATACAAGGAGACAACAAAAGCAAGCTGACAACAGATTTACAAAGGGTCATTTACTTGCTTCAAGCACTGGGATACACAGTCAATTTACAAAAGTCAAGACTGATACCATCCCAGACAAGGACTTTCCTGGGAGCGGAATTGGACACAGTAAGACAAATGGCATTCCTAACTACAGAAAAACAAAAAGAACTACTCTTTACTTCTTGGCACTAACAAAACTGAACAAGTTAACAGCAAGAAAGGTCCTGCAGGCCTTGGGTTTCATGGCATCATGCATAATCTTGGTTCCATTTGCCAGACTACATATGAGAAAACTACAGTGGTACCTAAAGAATTTATGGTCCCAACACAGACACAGCCTAGAAACGGAAATCCCACTAATACCATGCTTAAAACAGGAGTTCCTATGGTGGGCTCAGGCATGCCAGTCAAACCCAGGCCTGCCCTTTCGCAAGGGTCAAGCAAGCCAGACCATCACAACAGATGCTTCAGACCTAGGATGGGGGCATATGCTGGACAAATGCGCATAAGGATTGTGGACACAGGACCAACTTCACCTGCACATCAACCTAAAAGAAATGCTGGCAGTAAAACTGGCAATCCAAAAGTTCAGACCATTTCTCAAGGAGGACCACTTGATGATAAGGACAGACAACACCACAGTCATGTGGTACATCAACAAACAGGGAGGCACTCATTCTTACGCCCTATGCAGAATGACTTTGGAACTGTGGACCCTGGCACTCAGCTACAACATCCAGTTACAGGCAATATTTGTGCCAGGAAAAGAAAACTCTCTAGCAGATATGTTAAGCAGGACCACATCGGATGCCCACGAATGGCAGCTGCACCCGGATATCTTCAAGACCATCTCAAGAAATGGGGAAGGCCTCAGATAGATCTATTCGCATCACCTCTCAATCACCAGCTCAAAAAATTCTGCACAAGGACATTCCACCCACTAGCATGGAAAGTGGACTCGCTCTCCTTCAGCTGGAAAGGCCTAACAGCATATGCATTCCCACCTCTTCCCTTGATACACAAAGTACTACTAAAAATCAAGGAGGAACGTCCAAGGATAATCCTGATAGCTCCAAACTGGCCAAGACAGCATTGGTACCCACTGCTGAGGAGCATGTCTCGAACAATATGTGGCCAATACCCTGATGCCTTTGATGCTAACTCAGAACAACTTCAGCACCATGCATCCAAACCTAAAAACGCTGCAACTGACTGCATGGAACATCACATAGCAGCTGCTAATACAGAACTTTCACAAAGAGTTAAAGACATTATTCTTGAAGCACGCAGGCCTTCAACTAGAAGGAATTATGCTGGGAAATGGAAAAGGTTTGTCATTTGGAGTTCTGAAAGAGGAAAAGATGTATCAAACATAGATATGCCTAACATTCTGGAATATCTGGCCGAACTACTTCATTCAGGCCTGTCCTACTCCTCCATCAAGATTCATGCATCAGCTATTTCAGCAGAATACAGCTTTGATCCACCTGTTTTTTCACACCCTTTGCTCAGGCAGTTCCTCAGAGGAATCAAGAATGTAAAACCTCCAAGGAAACCACCATTGCCAGCTTGGGACTTGAACTTTGTGCTAGAAAAATTGACACTATCACCTTTTTGAGCCAGCAGCAACAGCAGACCTACAACACCTGTCATGGAAAACTGCTTTCCTACTGGCAATTACTTCAGCAAGGAGGGTTTCAGACCTACAGGCCTTAATGGCAGTGCAACCCTTTCTAATCTTCCACCAAGATAGAGTGTCCATGAGGACTAATCCTACATTTATGCCTAAGGTGGTATCCAGAGTGTCTTTAAACCAGGCAATCCACCTACCTACCTTCTTTCCCAACCCACAAAACAGAGGGGAAAGAATACTGCATACCTTGGATGTACATAGACAGCTACGCTACTACTTGGACAGAACAAAAAATAGCAGAAAGACTGACCAACTTTTCGTAGCCTATGCAACAGGAAGGGAAGGAAAAGCTATTTCCAAACAGACAATCTCCAAATGGATAGGAAATTGCATACGATTCTGTTACTCCTTCCATGGAAAACCAATTCCACAGAACATAAGACCTCATTCTACAAGGGCAACAGCCACTACCACAGCCTTCTTACGAGGAGTGGCTACCAAAGACATTATTGAGGCGGCTACTTGGACCTCCGTGCATACATTTGCCAAGCATTATAATTTACCTCTATATTCCAGATCCCGAGCAGGGTTTGCCACTGCTGTTCTGCAAGGGATCCTAAACACACCATAATCTACTTTTATCCTCCTCCCCTAGTTGGCTTTGGTATTCTACCCAGTTGTTATGACTGCAGATGCATCCATGAAGGACATAGTACAGTTTTGTACCTACCATAAATGTAGATGTCCGAATTGGATAGCATCTGCAGTCAGGATTACCCTCCCTCCTTCCCCTCTGTGGTACTCCTAGGGTGTTTACCCTTCTATTAGCTAGCTAGTGGGGGGATTTCTTTCATGGTGTATTTGTTTGTATTTATGTACATACATGCTTATTTTTGTGTTTACCTCTATCTTTTGGAAACATTGGCATCTATCCAAAATTTTTAGCCTTCTATAGGGCTTCTGGCACCTGGGGCAAGAAACACTGAAGAAAATGGCGTCGGCTGATGCTTTTATACCCGAAGACCAGCAGAGATGACGTCGGGTGAAGTGCGACATCAGCCGAAGCCGGACCCGGACTTTGGAATCCGGCCGACTGAAGGGCTGCCTGACGACAGGACAACCCAGTTGTTATGACTGCAGATGCTATCCAATTCGGACATCTACATTTATGGTAGGTACAAAACTGTACTTTCCTTTTATTTTTGTGGTTCCTTTAATTATTGTGTTCATTTGATTGGCTTTTAGGTTTTTAAACTTTGTAATAATTAAGATTTTAACTGCTGGTACCCTCATCTGATGAAGCTATAAGACGAAAACGTGGTGAAAACAGTTAAAGCATTTGTGTGGATTTTATCTTCTTGTCAGTGTGCTTTGGTGTCAACAATAAAATTTTCCTGACTGATATTCAGCCTGCCTTAGCAGTGCCTTCTTTTTGGGGTTAAAAAGGTGATGTATTATCAGTCTGCAGGAAACTCTCTAGGAATAGATGGTATTCCTGTGAATTTTGAAAACTAGAAGGGAAGAAAATTATAAAGATCTGGATAGTTTTAACAGTATTTTAACAGGAGGGGGATGCACCAGCATCCTGGAAGAAAGCTGTGGTGGCTGTAATAACTAAAGTCAGTAAAGAACCATCAGACCCAATTTCATATAGGCCCATTTCAATTTTAAACCACAATTATAAAGTGTTTATGTCCATAATAACTAAAAGAATCCAGGTGTGTTGCCAAAATTGATAGGTACTGATCAGTGTGGTTTTGTGGAGGGAAAGCAAGCATTTGACAACATTAATAGAACAATGATCCAGATGGAAGCAGAATGTAAGAAAATGCTGCTGTTTGTGGGTCTTGATGCAGAGAAAGCATTTAGCAAGAGTAAGCTGGGATTTTATGAGTTGGGCAATGGAAGCATTTGCATTCCCTCATACAGTAATAACGTTACTTAAGAGGATGTATGAGGGGATGAGAGGCAAAACTTAAAGTGAGAGAGCTCCTTTCTGATATGTTGTGTCTGAACAGAGGAACCAGGCAGGGGTGGCATCTTCCCCCCTTTGTTATTTGCATTATATTTAGAGCTACTGACAAAGAAAATAAGTTCAGAAATTCAAGGATATAATTGGTAGAGTAATCAAGAAAAGTTGGCTTTATTTCAAAATGATATTATTTTGTAACTGATTATAAGAATGTTTGCCTATGTCTTAAGTGACAGTTCAGTAAAGGTGTTAAAAAGTTACAGGCAAACATACATTTTATATAAAGAAAATAAACAATATTAACATATTCTAGTTGCAAACATTATACATCACATATATTCTTTTGTGTAATTATCATCAGACCAACACTACATAAGTTTATCTGTTCCTGCCTTCCCTTTTAAACTTCACTCCTCCTCCAAAACATTGTTCTGCATATATTGTTCCCACAGTTTCCACTTTTATATGTAATTTGCTCCTACCCTTTTCTAAAGGTCCCACTTCCAGTTCTTTTGTGTCTGTTACAATATTCAGTATTTTAAATACGGTTTAGACTTTTATTTACATTTTTTTTTAGTAATTGCTTTTCAGCCATCAGAATTAAACTTAAGAAGGCCTTACTATGTCTAATCAATTTAGATCCTATATCGCAACTCAAAAGTCATTTCCTTAGTTACACCCATTTGCTCATCCAGTATTTTTGAAAGTGCACTCTGTAGGGAACTTTTAATGTTTACCAACTTATTACGCTTCCAAAACATATGTTCTCAGTTACCTCTTCCTTCTCCATCACTCCTTCAACATTTGGTATCTACCTGAGGAACATTTCTCTGGCTTCTGTTTGGGGTATAAAAATACCTATGCAAATACCTCCAAGCAAATAATATTCTAGATTTGCATATTTGGGAGACATACATATGTCCACCAGTTGCTTATCCAATTTTCCCAATCTTTTTAACTTCCTCTTATTGATTCCTATAGTTGTTGTGCAATATTTATATGCCCTTCTAGTTACCCCTTTTTTAACAGCAGATACTGTTCTAGAGTCAACTAAAAAAATGTACCAGAGTAGGTCTTTCACCTAGGATTCCCCCTATCCTTTTCTCTTTGCCTGTACTGCGATATCAATCCCTGACAGGGAAGGCAGTCTATAGCCTGCACTCCAAATGTCTTCTTGGCCTCCTCTCATTATGTTATCTTTCCCTGTCAAGTTATTGGATGTTCTTCGTGTTTCACTGTTGCAGTCATTACATTTGGGTTATCTGCTTGCAGTAGCCCTCAGTCAGCCTGATTAACAAAGTCTTGGGTCCTGCGTCGGTTGCTGTCCCTTCTTCCATGACATCAGGTCATCAGGGGTATAAAACATGCAGCCGATGCCATTACATCAGTCTTTCTTGACGTGCAGTGCCTGAAGCAGAAGCAGTTTGCAAGTGCCGGTCAGCCGACTCCTGAAATTTTAATTTTCGAGTTTCAGAACCGAAGTCTTCAACTAAAGCTAAGTACCTCGTTGGGGGAACTTTTTCTTGCTCCTTACTGATGTCAGTAAAAGTTAATAATTGCATTACTTGTGGAAAGCAAATACCTCATAAAGATTTTCATTCGTACTGTATTCCTTGCCTGCGGTAGTGGTGCTGCGGTAGCGTTGTCGCCTCACAGTAAGACGCTGTCTGGTTCGATTCTCAGCTAAAGCGTCTTCTGCGTGGAGACATTCGTGAATGGGGCGTACCTTCATTGAAGGTTGTGCATCAGGCCTGGCAAGCTGGCACGTAAAAATCAACTGCCAACCATTAGCGAACCGGTATGCCGCGAGATGCTTCAACTATGGAACTCTTGGATGTCTCTACCTTGGATGGGTCCAGAGCTGCTGTGCAGGCACCGGCTTCTGAGGGTGTTTTCAGGCCTACGGACTTGCATATTAAACCGACACCTCCTTCTTCATTTAGGCCCAAATCTCAAACCATGCCTAAAAAAAACGACTCCCAGGCCGCATGCTCAGGTCTCTATGCCTAAAAAACTAATTATAAGAATGGCTGAAGATCTTAGAACTCTAATCAGGGGAAGCCAACCTTCCCCTTCTAAGAGCCCTAGGACTGAAGTTGTTTATAAATCTTCTGACCAGGATTCTTATTTTTCTGATTCTTCTGATGATCTGGATTTGCCCTTATCTACTTATGAGGATTCTGATGCAGAGGACTCTATTCCCTCTGCTTCCCCTCCAGAGGATTTTTCTTTTTGTGAAACCTTACATACTCTAAGGGAGCATTTCCACTGGGAAAGCCAGGATTTTTCTGATTCAAAAAAGAGGCTTAGGGATGTCTTACCCCTGCCTCAGCATAGGCCTTTAGCTGTTCCTCCTGTACTAGACATTGTTGATTATGATTTTTCGGAATCTAGTTTGGCCCCTGATTCTTTGCCTCCTGCTCCCAGAAAACCGGACAGATATTACAGGCTTTCTGATTCACACAAGTTCCTTTTTAAAAATCCTATTGTGGATCCAGAGACTATTTCACAGGGACCCAAGAGCATTAAGGCTTCTATTGCTAAAAATCCTACCCCTTCTGATAGAGACTCCAGGGCGCTGGATAGATGGGGTAAGAAGGTTTACACTACTGCAACCTTGGCATTAGGGCTTTAAACTGCCAGTTTCATATGTTAAAGTATCAGCAACATGTTATTGGATTGCTTAAACAGAAAATGATGTTGATTCCTGACTGTGCGGAAAATAAAGAATTACAGGATTTAATGCATTCTGCTGAACAGTTTGGAAAACATACTTTGCAATGTGGATTTGATTCATTAGAGGCCTCTTGCAGGGCTGCTGTTACTGGGTCTGTGCTCAGAAGGCATGCTTGGCTTAAGGAGCAATCTATGCCTGATCATGTTAAAGCTAAATTGTTGGATGCTCCCTTAAATGAGGACCGCCTGTTTGGCAACAAGTCTGAGGAAGTTCTTAAAAAGATGGAAGATAAAGTTAAATCTATGCAAACTGTTAAAGATTTCTTACAAGTTCAGCCTCCTAGATTTAGTAGGCACTGGCCCTCTAAGAATTGGTCCTTTCCAGCCCCTTCCAGGTCTTCTCAAGCCAAACCCAGACACAGCAGAAACCCCAGGTTTCAGTCCCAGCAGATGCACAAGACTAAGCAGTGGGGGTTTCCGCACCCAAATCAGGGAGTAGTAAGACTCCCTCCTATGGAAAACAGTCTCAATGACTTGCTTTTAAAACTTCCAAGCACTTCCCAAGTGAATTCTCCTTTAGGCGGAAAGATTGGTCTGCAGGCCAAAAACTGGGAACTCATTACCCAGGACAAATGGGTTTTAAATATAGTGTCCCAAGGATACAGATTTCATTTCCACACCTTACCAACACCAAGCGGGTGGCCAGATCTACCCCCAAATCAGTGGACAGAGGCCCAAAATCAAGTACTTTCTCTCTTAAGCATGGGGGCTTTTCAGCTGGTACCAGAAGAAGAAAAGGGACAAGGTTTCTATTCAAGGCTTTTTCTGGTACTCAGAAAAGGCAGTACATGGCATCCTATCCTAGACCTTTCTACTCTAAATACCTTTCCGGTGATTCCAAAATTCAAGATGCTGACTCTTCACCAGCTGCTTCCTATGCTAGGCAAAGTTGCATGGTTGGCAACACTAGACTTAAAAGAAGCATACCTGCACATCCCTATCAGGGAGTCTTGCAGAAGATACCTACGTTTCAAAACAGGCTACATGCACGGTCAGTTCTCTGCACTGCCCTTTGGCTTATCTACTGCGCACAGGGTATTCACAAAGTGCCTAGCTCCAGTCATTGCATTCTGCAGGCAAAGAAATATTCAAATATATCCATACCTGGACGATTGTCTAATTCAGGTAGAAAGCCAGGACATACTTTTGAATCATCTGGCCGTTGTTCAAAGGGTACTGACTTGTCTGGGGTACACCATTAATGAAAAGAAATAACATCTGGTACCCTGTCGATAAATTATATTCCTGGGAGCAAGCTTGAATACAACTTCCCAGATGGCTTTCCTCACGCTAGAGAAATGGACTCATTTGACAACCTACTTCAAACAAGTGGCCACAAAAACCCAGGTATCTGCAAGGCAGATACTGCAAGCCTTGGGGTTCATGGCCTCCTGCATTCTTCTAATTCCATATGCAAGGCTGCATATGAGGAAACTGCAATGGTATCTCAAAAGCCTATGGTGTCAACATTCTCAGGATCTAGAAGCTGTGATTCCTATCATACCTTGCCTACACCTAGAGTTCCTTTGGTGGGCAGAGGCCTGCCACCAAAACAAGGGACTACTATTCACACTACCCCCTGCCACCCAAACCTTAACAGACGCATCAGACTATGCATGGTGGGCTCACCTGGCAGGGAAATGCATTCAGAGCAAATGGAACCCAAGTCAAATGCACCTACACATAAATCAAAAGGAAATGTTAGCTGCACAGAATGCTCCTCTGATGGCCTTTACGGACCACATTCTTCCAGGACAACTAATGGTAAAGACGGACAGCACCACAGTCATGTGGTACATAAACAAGCAGGGGGAACACACTCTTAACCCCTCTGCAGACTAGCCATGGCATTGTGAAACGCAGCCTTGAGCTACCAAGTGAATCTACAAGCTCATTTCCTGCCAGGAAAACTAAATACACTGGCAGATGGACTAAGCAGAAACCTCATGGACCCACACGAGTGCAAACTGGAACCAAGGATTTTCAACATGTTGACAAGCAAATGGGGGAGCCCAGATATAGCCCTCTGTGCCTCCCCCCAGAATCATCAATTGGACAAACTTTGCACAAGGATTCCCCACAAACTAGCGTGGAAAGTGGATGCTCTATCCTTCAGCTGGAAAAACCTATCAGTTTATGCTTTTCCGCTTCTGCTCTCCAAGATACTACTAAAGATCAAACAGGACAAGCCAAGGACAGTTTTAATTGCACCAGACTGGCCACACCAGCACTGGTACCCCCTCCTGAGCAGTGTGTCACACTTGGCCCCCATGGCACCTGCCTCAGACTCCTTCCCTGTTGTCTCAGCAGGAGAACCATATTCTGTACCCTCAGCTGCAAACCCTGAACCTAGCAACCTGGCTAGTTACCTAATCTCTACTTTACCACCCCTCAGTAAGTCAGTGATGGATATCATTTTAGAGGCTAGGAGGCCTAGTACTAGAAAATCTTATGCTGCAAAATGGAAAAGATTTTGTACCTGGAACTAATCTCAAGGGATGAGCACAGCAGTGCCCAATTTACCTCAGATTCTACAATATTTGACTGAGATGCTTCATAAGGGCTTGTCCTTTTCGTCCATCAAAATTCATGCCTCAGCCATTTCAGCTCATTATAGCACAGAGCCTCCCCTCTTCTCTCACCCACTGCTCAAGCAGGTCCTCAGAGGGGCCAAAAATTTAAGGCCACCAAGGAGAGCTCCAACTCCAGCCTGGGACATTAACTTTGTCTTGGAGAAACTCACTCTTCCTCCTTTCGAGCCAGCTGCTACTGCAGATTTAAAATTCCTTTCCTGGAAAACAGCTTTCCTTTTAGCAATCACTTCTGTAAGAAGGGTGTCTGAGTTACAGACCCTTATGGCAGTGGAGCCTTTCATCATCTTTCATGTAGACAGGGTGTCCCTCAGAACCAGTACCTCCTTCATGCCCAAGGTGGTATCCAGTGTGGCTCTTAATTGGTCCATTCATTTGCCTACCTTCTTTCCTAACCCACAGAACAAAGAGGAACGGATACTGCACTCCTTAGATGTGCACAGACAACTTAGATTCTACTTGGACAAGACTAAAACTCAAAGGAAATCTGAACAACTGCTGGAGGCATTTGCTGCAGGGACAGAGGGGAAATCTATTTCAAAGCAAACCATTTCAAAATGGATAGGCCATTGCATTCATTTCTGCTATAAGCACCATGGAAAACCTATCCCACAGGGCATCAGACCCCATTCAACCAGGGCTGCATCTATCTCTACAGCCTTTCTCAGGGGCGTCCCTACAAGGGACATCCTAGAAGCTGCTACCTGGAGTTCCGTACATACTTTCACCAAACATTATCATTTGACAATTTTCTCTAAACCAAGAGCTGGTTTTGCCACTGCAGTCTTGCAGGGCCTTATAGCTGGTCCTAATTCTATTTAAATTCCTCCTCCCAACCTTAGCTTTGGGAATCTACCCAAATGTAATGACTGCAACAGTGAAACACGAAGAACATAATACAGTTGTGTACATTTATCGTAAATGTAGATGTTAGTGTATTCACTGTTGCAGTCCTGGTTACCCTCCCTCCAGCCCCCTTTCTTTTTTTGGCTATACCTCTACTCTCACTTACTATCCTCAAAAAGCTTTTTGGTGTATTTGCTTTTTTGTTGGAAGTATATCCTTGTATTATAGATTTAATTGCTTCCCATAAGGGCGGCACCTGACATCTGGGGCAAGAAAAACTGATGTAATGACGGCTGCATGTTTTATACCCCTGACGAACCGACGTCATGGAAGAAGGGACAGCAACCGACGCAGGACCCAAGACTTTGTTAATCAGGCTGACTGAGGGCTACTGCAAACAGATAACCCAAGTGTAATGACTGCAACAGTGAATGCACTTGAACATCTACATTTATGGTAAGTGTACACAACTGTACTTTCTCAGTATCTTGGTTCCTTTGCCAATTTTCCTCCGTAAATTCCAGCTTCCTCTTGCCTATTTTCTCTCCCCTAATTACAGTCATCTTTATCAGCAAAATCTCCTTTCTCCATTCTCGTGTTGGCTTAGTTCTTAGATTACTTTTGTGCTGCTTTATGAATATAATATTCTCTATGGCTGCTACTGTTCTCCTTAAGGATCTGCATCCAAAATCTCACTCTCTACTTATTTCTTGAAATCCCTCCCCCCTGCTTCATCAGCATCCCTTTCCACTTTGAATTATAGCTTTTTGCTTTTATGTATATAAGTCTTAACTATGTAGCTGTAAAATATCCCTTCAAATCAAGTAACCCTAAACCACCTTGTTTTGTTTGAAGGAACAGTTTATTCCTCTTGATCTTTGACCTTTCCCATTCCAAATATAATCCTTCAGCTCTATTTATTTGTTTAGTGACATTTGATTACTGGCAACATCTGACTGGTAGGAGCCCATTTTCAGCAGAGGCCTGGGAAGAAATGCTCCAAAGTATTACAAAACATTTTAAGAATAATAATTTTACAGTCTTTAAAAATAATGCAAAAAACAAATACAATTTAAGTAATTATACCAAAATTAGACATGATATGAACATTTAGTTAAGAATAGATACAAGTTTATGACAATATTTTAATATTTAGAGACATTTTAGTCAGTTTATAGAGAAATTAAAGGTAAATTAGTATAATACAGAGTGAGAGAAAAGCAGGCTCATAGTATATTTAGTGAGAAAGACGGGGAGAAAAATTGATAAAAGAAAGGAAGTGAGTAAAGAAGGGAGATTAAGGAGATGTAAGGTATGAGAATAGGTGTTGAGCAAGAACAGAGACAGCTTTTGGCTAGGAAGTCTTTAAGAATGGTTTTGAAGGATATTGACCTGATGGATAGAGAGAAGGAGTTCCAGGCATTAGCAACATGATACGAGTACAGACAGTGGTCAGCAGATTTGATAGGTTTGTGGACAGACAGAAGTTTGTGGTCAATGGATCATAATGATCGGCTAGGAACATAGTGTTGTAGAATGTTTTTTAGTGGTGGACAAGCAGATGGATGTTGGATCATTTTATAGGTGGTAAGAACCTGTGTATATGTTGACAGAGTTGTTCTAACCAATTTAGGCTTTGTAGTGCTATACAGTGGTGGGTTCTCAAAGTGGTATTTGTTGCAAATTTAGCAGCTTTGTTATCCCATTGTTCAAGTTTTAATTTTTATGATGCCTGGAGGTTAGTAAGGGTGGGAGCACAATAAAACTATGTGTGGAGAGGATAAGTAGTGCAAGTGTAGCTTTAGTTGCATCCCCAGCTTTTTGATCAGTTTTTCGTACGCAGTTCTGTATATGCAGGTCGAATTTAAGATCATCACCTGCTAGCATCCCTAGTAATTTGTGTTAGAAGTGACTGCTATGATTGTATTATCAAGAGAGAGGACTTTGAATGTTGCTTTTTAATGAGAGAGTGATTTGAGGGAAAACGTTTTTTTTTTTTTTAAGCATTGAGCATGAGTTGTGAGTTAGAAAGCCATGTTTCAGTTGTTGTTAAAGCTTCCTGAGTAATTTTTGGAGGTGTGCCACATTGTCAGATGTGCAAATGAAAGTGGAGTCGTCTGCATACTGTATTATGGAAGCCCTATTGTGTGGATGTGTGAAGGGTATTGGTGAGAATGTTATAGAGGACACTGGTGGTGACTGGAAGGTAAGAAAAGAGGGTGGAGTGCCATTTTACTGACTGATACCTAAAGGATAGGTAGCTTTTGAACCATAGTAGGATGGTCTGAGAAAGACCTAATAAGGACATTTGAAGTAGAAGTTTGTTATGACAAACTGTGTTGAAGACTTTCGAAGAGTCTAGAAATAAGGAGGAGACTAGTTTGCTGTTATCTCTTGATTTATTGACAGTATCTGTATAAAGTTAGAAGGGCAGTGCTAGTACTATGGGAAAGATGGAAGCCATGTTGTGTTGGGGATGAGAGTTCTTCCTGCAGGAGATAGTGTACAATTGTTTTTGAATACATTTTCAAGTATTTTTTGAGAGGGAGGATACAATTGCTATAGTTCTAAAGTTAGTAATGTCTGTTGAATTTCCTCCTTTGTGCAGAGGGATAATGTGAGACTTTTTCCAGGGAATGGGAACGTGGTATTCTTGGACTGACCTGCTTATAAGGATAGAGACATTGTAGGTAATGCTGTCAGCTGCAGTTTTAAGGTAATCATCTAGAAGGCAGTCAGCTGAAGGAGAGTATAATTTGAGTGTGTTTAAAAGTCGTTTTGTATAGGATGTGGACATAGGTTTGGATGTGGTGATACATGACTGCTGGGCAGGGTTAGGATTAGATGTTGGGGAATCTTTTGTTAGAAATGCTATATTATCTGTAAAATAAGAGTTGAATTATATTGCAGTTTCAAGTGATGAGATATTGGGAGAAGGGGTTAGGGTTGAATTTATGGCCAGGATACAAGATTTCTTTAATGGCTCTTCAGAATTTTTTAGGGTCGTGTGCAGTAGTATTCTGAAAGTTATTACAGTGCAGTTTTTTTGTCTTCATTAATTTGCTTTTTAGTACAATTGTGAAGCATTCTAAAGTTTTCAAGGTGTTGTGGTATTTTATATTTTTTCCATTCTTTCCTTGCATTTTTCTATCCTGTATTAGCATTTTACTCGTTTTGGATAGTCAAATTGCATTATTTGTTTTTAGTCTCTCTCTTCTAGGAGATGCAAGGCTATTTAGGATCTTCAGGAAAGCTGTATTGAATTTGTTTACAGCATCATCCAAATACAGGATTTTATTAATTACTGTCCACAACTGCTTGTCTAGTTGATAAAAATATGCCTGACCTGTATGTAAAACTAAAGGACTAAAACATTTTCACTCTTGTATCTTGCTATCCATATTCAAAAACAAGAGCTTCCAGTATCTCAGATTTCATGTTTTAAAGTATATAGTTTTCATATCTTTTAAGTCTCTTCCCACGTATTCTTCTTTTGAAAAAGTTACTGAAGCACTGGACAAGGGCAACATAGTGCACACCGTATATCTATACCTTCCAAACACATTCATTAACATCCTCACTCTGGCATAGTAGATAAACTCTCACAGTTAAATGTCGATCCCTATGCAACTCATTGGATAGCAAATTGGCTCACAAATAGATCTCAAGAAGTTAGGATGGGCAACCCTGCCTCTTACAAAAGACCTGTCACTAGTGATGTACTCTAGGGTTCAGTCCTTGAGCCATTCCTTTTTGACATTTACTTCTTGGGGGTCAAAGCTAATGTTAAGGGTTTGTGGCTGACAAAGTTTGTTGTTGACAACAAAAATAGTGCTGTCATAAGCTCCCCAGAGGACACCAAGATCCTTCAAGTGGGCCTGTCCAAAAAAATAGCTGGTGCCAAATCATGGACTAAAACTAAATGCCAAGAAGTATATAATCATATCCCCTTTTATAGGTTCATAGGTGAGTACTAGGCTAATGGCCCTGGAGCCTTTACAAGCCTAGCCCATAGAAGTGCCCTGGCATCGTGCAGCCCAATGTTAGTTTCCGGTGCCTCTATCAAGTAGAGCCACTGGAGTGATCCCCGGGTTGAACTTTCTATTACCCATCCACTCATCAAGATTTCTCTTGCTCTGCTTGACATGCATGGGAAGTCTATTCCAGAGCACGGGCAGTCTCTGGGTGAGGAACCTGTCCCTCCAGCATGTTCTGTTGATTGTGGTAATGAGGTTGAGGTCTCTGGAGCGTGTGGTGCATTGGGATTGGGATTTCTTTAGATGTAGCATTTCTAACAGGGCTGGGTCAGACATGGCTTTGTAAATCAAGCAGAAATTGCCTCTAAGTAGACGATATGAGACAGAGAATAGCTGAAGTCTTTTGAGTCTGTCCGTGTAGGACATGTGTTTAATGCCTAGGATCCTCTTTGTGAGGTACTTATGTGGCCTCTCCAGCTGTTGCAGGTGTCTAGTTAGGTACATGCTGCCAAACGGGACATTATACTTGATGATTGGTTTAATGAGGGAAGAGTAGAGACAGATGATGACCTCTTTCTTGCTGTATGCAAAACCCTTGGTAATGAGATGTGCCACATAGAAGGACATTCTGACCACAGTGGCAATGTGGTGGTCGAAGGAGAGGTTACTGTCAACCTGCGTCCCCAGATCTCTTATAATGCCTCCGTGTTCAGTGGGCTCCCATCGATGTGGTAATTAGTGGGAACTGAGTTTTTACCAAAGGGGATGACAATGCATTTTTTGGCATTAAGCTTAAGGCCATGGTTTCAGTACCAGTCATTGGTCTCAGTGAGGCCTTTCTGCAGGATGTCTGCATCACTTGGGGAGTTTATAATGGCTCCCAGCTTTCAGTCGTCTGCGAACTTGGTCAGCCAAAGTCTGTTTGTGTTGGCCTGGACTTCTGAGAAGTAGATGCCGAACAGGAGAGGACCCAGGACCCAATCCCTGTGGGACTCCAAGTCAGACTGCTGACCAGTCACGAGTGAAGTCTGCTACTTTCACACTGTGTGTTCTATCTGTGAGCCAATTTGCAACCCACCTAGTGATACAGGGGTTGATGCCTAGTTTGGTGAGTTTATCAATAATTCCCGAGTGAGGAATGGTATCAAAGGCCTTGGCCAGATTGAGGTAGGCTGTATGCACTGCCTTAGTTTCATCCACAGCCCTGGTGACTGACTCAAAGAAATCAACCAGATTGAGCAGACATGATCTTCCTTTCACAAAGCCAAACTGCGTGGGGCCAGAGTTTGGAGATTTCCTCTATCTTTGTTAATCAGGACCATGATGATGCGCTCCATAGCTTTATATATCAGACTTGTCAGGCTAATGGGGTGATAATTCCCAGGGTCTGTAGTCACTCTCCCTTTATGGAGAGGGATGACTGTAGCAGTGTGCCATTCAGTAGGGAGAAAGCCTGAGGTGAGGCTGTGACTGAACAGGGCACACAGATGTGGTGCCAGTTCGCTTTGTAGTTCATGTAGAACACAGCCATGGATATTATCGGGTCCCATGGAAGCTGTATTCTTGGCCTTGGGCAATGCAGCTTTAACCTGTGCTGCAGTAATGCTGGGTCCCTGGCATTCTTCCCATATTGTTATTGGTCCATTGGCAGGGGAGAGAGAGGGGTAAAGTTGGCACTGAATCTGTCAGCCAGTATGTTAGCAATGTCCTCTCCCAGAGACTTCCCATACTCTGGAACAAGCTACCCATCTTTGTCAAGCAAAGTTCCTCATTAGCACTTGATGAGTGGATAGGAAATAGGAAATACACCTTGGGGATCACTTCTGTGGCTCTGCTCGACAGGGGCACAGGAAAATAACTTTTTTGGTTGACGTAAGCTAGGGAACCTTGTTGGCTAGGCTTACTTAAGCCCTTGGGCTCATAGCCTAGTATCTACCTATGAACCTATGTCTGTTGGCTCAGTATAAGAGATACCCTTGTGCAATAACTCGGAGCAAGTCTGAGTATTGCTGTGGAGGTTCTTGATACAACTATAGAAGGATTTGTGATTGTTTTTAGTGTCTGCCGCAATTCTGCCTTCATAGCTGGCTTTAGAGGATTTGATGCAAGCATGACTCCCCTTCTAACACTGCATTGATGGCATACCTTTGAAAATTCATCCCATAGTTAGGGATCTGGGAAGCTGTGTTGTCAGTGAACTGTCCTTTGATCACCAAGTAGCCACGGTTATAAGGCTGTCCTTTTTTCATTGTACGACTTATATCTAAAGGTACAAAAATAGAAGCTAGTGCTGTAAGTAAGAACCAAAACCAAGGAAGAAACAGCACAAAATGCCCAAAGTAGCTCTGGAAATACCAATTTATTGGAGGTCACAGGAACAAATACTCAACATGTTTGTTGAGTACTTGTTCCTGTGACTTCCAGTAAATTGGTATTTCCAGGGCTACTTTGGGCATTTTGAGCTGTTTCTTCCTTGGTTATATCTAAAGGTATTGCATCCAGATCAAGGGAAGTAATCATTCCACTGTAGCAGCACTTATTAGACCAGTCATTGAGTATAGTGCTCTTTTTGGTATGTAGCTCTCCAAACACTTGTCACAGCTAAAATGACCACTGAGCTTTCTCGCTAAAAATCAAGGGCCTAAATCGTAATTACTATGTAGAGCATCTCAAAGCCTTGTCCCGTCTTCTCAGTAACATACATGCTGCTGAAAGGTGACCCCTGCTTCCCATGTAGAGCTTCAGCAAACCCTATTCTATCAGACCTGTTACACATTCACAAGTCCAGTGGTGGTATAAACACCCACTCGAGGGATATGAATCTCTTCTGCAAAATAAGTAGACATGTTAGAGGCATAGGTTTGTGTCACAGATAATATCATCTTTGTTGAACAATCTTCCACTCCATGTAGAGCTTCTGTCACCCTGTTCAGATGTCATTTGGACAAATGGACAGGTAATTGCCAATTCAACACCAATTTAGCACCCCCTGCCCCTCATGAATAGGAAAATTTGTAACATATCCTTGTTCAGTCCATTTCTGGGTTATTTGTATGCAAAATAGAAGGCTAAAAACTACCGGTTTCTGTTAGCCTGGGAAGACATGGTCAGCACACCTCGATGCTTTACCAGAGATGATCTTTATCTGTCACCCCTGGGATTTCGGTTACTAGCTAAAGCTCTTGACACACCCATAGTGCCTTTTTTTAGGCAGTGTCATAAGAACAAAAGTTGCAATGTAAAAACTACCCTCTAAAAGCAACCTCAAGGTTATACTGCTAAACGCTAGAAGTCTAAACCAGAAACTGCACTCACTGGAAGCAGTCCTTACCTTGAAAGATGCTGACATTTGTGAAGTCACAGAGACCTGGTTTAAGGCTGCAGAGAGCACCCCAGCTGTACCAGGTTACATTTCCTTCCACACATTCAGACCACAAACTGAAGGCATGAGAACTAAAGAAGGTGGTGTATCAGTATTCATTAAAGATAAAACAGTGTAAGAAACCATATATCTCTAGTTGATCACTGTATATCAATCAGATCAGACAATAGTAGTAGAAGTAGTGAACTTAAACTCGTCTTAAGTAAAAAAATAATAAAAAATATATAATTTGAAATATTGTACAGAATTCCTAAGTATTCGAAAGTAATCCAAGCTAGGCAGGATTACTAGTCTGTTTCCAGTCGAAAATCCTTAGGTACACAGACAAGCGATCCAAGTAAAACAAAAATAACAAAGTAATAGTTTCCTCACAACTTTCTAAATATATATATATACAGATATATAAATATATATATATATATATATATATATATATATATATATATATATACTTTTTATCAGGCAAGGGAGTGGTTTATTGTGCTCTAAAACAGTGTTATTGGTACACATGTTAAATTCACATCCCTTCCCCCATCAGTGTGACATTCGAGCTTGTCCTGCCCTACTTAGTAGCTGTCATAATAATATAACCCTTATGTACTTTAAATAAAATTTATAATGATGTGGTACCTCTTATTTAACCAGATTATTAAGTAAATTATTAAGTTTGTGATTTTATCCAAGACAATATACTACATGGCTGGAAATATATCAATCTTAGTCCATTTGGCAATTAAAAAATATATATAAATATATACATATACATTTTGCATGTAAAAAATCAATTGTAAAAATCATATTCTCTTTTCATAACCCATTGTTAACAAAGATCGCTTTCATCCTTCTAGACTTTTTCAGGTCTGTATTCAAGGACCCTTGTCTGGATAAAATCACAGACTTAATCTAATCTACTTAATAATCTGGTTAAATGAGAGATACCACATCATTATAAATTTTATTTAAAGTATATAAGGGTTATATTATTATGACAGCTTCTAAGTAGGGCAGGACCAGCTCGAATGTCACACTGATGGAGGAAGGGATGTGAATTTAACATGTGTACCAATAACACATTGTTTTACAGCACAGTAAACCACTCCCTACTCCCTTGCCTGATAAAAAGTATATATATATATATATATATATATATATGTATTTAGAAAGCTTGTGAGGCAACTATTACTTTATTTTTGTTTTACTTGGATCACTTGTCTGTGTACTTAATAAAGGATTTTTGACTGGAAACAGACTGCATGCCTTGCTTATCCCGACCCCACCCCCTGCCCAGAAAACCACAGTGAAAAACTTCTCTAAAGCAAATTTTACACTCCTCAAAACTGAGGTGGAATCCTCCAAAGCCCCCGGGCCTGTGGAAAATACAGCCCAGACCGCAGAATCCTTTATAAACGCATTCTATGAACAAATTCAGGAATGCATGGATCATGCGATCCCAAATAAAACCAAGACCCAATCCTCCAAAGGCAGACGTCCTGTCTGGTGGACCCCAGCCATAAACAAAACTATACAATAGAAGGAGGAAGCTACTAAATGATAAAGCAAAATCCCAAAAAAGGGAAGGCATCACTGATCAGTATTAGCAAAAAACTACGGGCACACATAAAATTGTCTAAGGCCAGCTTCGAGAGAAAAATTGCACAGGACACTAAGGATAATCACAAGGCTTTCTTTAGTTATGTTAGGAACCTGGGTGGTAATTCCCAGATATGCTCAGAATTAGTCCAAAATGACAAAAAATACACCGAACCCACAGACATTGCCAACATCCTAGCTGACAGGTTCAGCAAACTTCTCCCTCCCACCAAAAGGGCAAATATCTACCCCAGCAGGGTGCTGCCCCCCCTGACATCTCAGATGCTCAGGTAGGGGCCGCCCTTTCCAAAGCAAAAAACACAGCATCAATGGGACCAGATGGTGTCCCGGGCTGCGTCCTACATGAACTCAAAGAAGAGCTAAACCCAAACATAAAACTACTGTTCAATCTCAGCCTTACTACAGGATATGTGCCCAGAGAGTGGCGTACAGCAACAGTGGTCCCTCTCCATAAAGGTGGTGCCTCAACGGATCCTGGAAACTATCGCCCCATAAGCCTGACTAGCTTGGTCTGCAAAGCTATGAAAAGGATCATCATGGACCTCATAAATAAAGATATTGGGGACCTACAAACACTGGATCCTACCCAGTTCGGCTTTGTTAAGGGCAGATCCTGCCTCTTAAACCTGGTTGATTTCTTTGAAACAGTCACCAAGGCCATTGACGAGGGGAAGGTGGTCCACACAGCCTACCTGGACCTCGCAAAAGCCTTCGATACAATACCCCACTCGGGCATTATAGATAAGCTCACCAGCTTAAATATAAACCCCTATGTCACTAGATGGATTGCAAACTGGCTCAAGGACAGAACCCACATGGTTAGAATTGCTGGAGCCATGTCAGACTCCAAACCAGTTACAAGTGGTGTCCCACAAGGCTCAGTCCTGGGACCTCTCTTGTTCGGTATATATTTCTCTGAGGTACAGGCCAACACGGAAGGACTGTGGCTGACCAAGTTCGCAGATGACTGCAAACTGGGTGCCATAATAGACTCTCCAGCCGACACAAGCATCCTACAAAAGGGCCTCATAGAAACAGACAACTGGTGCCAGTGCCATGGCCTCAAGCTAAATGCCAAAAAGTGTATAGTCATCCCCTTTGGCAAAAACAAAGTGCCCACAAATTACCACATAGGTGGAAATCCATTAAGTACAGAAGAAGTAATTAGGGACCTGGGGACCCAAGTTGATAGCAATCTCTCATTTGACAACTAAGTGGCCAAAGTGGTTAGAAAAACATTTTATCTAGCCCACCTAATCATGAAGGGATTCACATCTAGATCAGGGGAGGTCATCGTGCCTCTTTACTCATCCCTCATCAGGCCCATAATTGAGTACAATGCCCCTTTTGGGATGTACCTTACCAGACACCTGCAGCAACTGGAAAGACCCCAAAAGTACCTCACCAAGAGGATCAAAGGGCTCAAACAGATGCCATATGCTGCCCAGTTAAAGAAACTCCAGCTCTACTCAGTGGCATACCGCCTGTTCAGAGGCGATCTGTGCCTGACGTATAAAGCCATGTCCAACACGGAATTAATGGACATGCTGCACCTCAGAAAATCCAAATCCCATCGAGCTACGCGCTCGAGACTTGAACCTCAGCACTGAAATAAATAGGACATGCTGGAGGGACAGATTCATAAACCAGAGGCTCCCTTCACTCTGGAATAAAATCCCAGTCCAGGTTAGGCAGAGTCCCCCATTGACTCTCTTCAAGAGGAATCTTGATGAGTGGATGGGAGATCGTAGGTTTACCCCGGGTATCACTTCTGTGTCACTGTTAGATAGAGGCACAGTATACTAACCTCGAAAAAGGGCATAGCAAAATAAATTTAAAATGGGTGGCGAAAACCAAACACATTCTGGCTAGGCTTATAAATGCCCTAGGGCAGATAGTCTAGTATGAACCTATGAACCTATGGATTACTTTCGAATACTTAATAATTCTGTGCAATATTTAAAATTATATATTTTTTATTATTTTTTAACTTAAGACGAGTTTTAAGTTCGCTACTTCTACTACTATTGTCTGATCTGATTAATATACAGTGATTAACTAGAGATATCTTCTTCTTCTTTTGGCTTTTCCCGGTTAGGGGTCGCCACAGCGGATCACCTTGTCCGCTCATGATTGGCAGTGGAGTTTTATGGTGTCGAGTTGCCAGCTCGACGCCCAACCTTCCGCAGAAGGCACACACACGCACACACTCACACCTAGGGCCAATTTAGAGTGTCCAATCAACCTACAGCATGTCTTTGGGATGTGGGAGGAAACCGGAGCACCCGGAGGGAACCCACGCGACCACAGGGAGGACATGCAGACTCCGCACAGAAGGCACCCCAGCTGAGGATCGAACCGGAGAACCTCTTGCTGTGAGTTGGCAATGCTAACCGCTGCACCACCGTGACCACAATTAACTAGAGATATATGGACTGAAAATCTTCCACACAGAGAAGATTCTTACACTGTTTTGTTTTTGGACCCACTATACTTGTTTAGTGGGTTGTTTGAAACTTTGTGGATACCACGGAGATTACTTATAGTCATTAAAGATAGATATACCACTAGGTTTGGTTAAACAGCATGATTCCCTTGAATTTCTTCAGGTGCAGTTGATTATAGGTAAGACCCCTCCTCAGGCCATTGTCAGCTATAGGACCCCCTGCATGAAACAGGACATCCTTTCATCCTACTTGGATCTACGTCAGTCAATAAAGATACAACCAAACACCCTGGTTTTAGGTGACTTTAATTACCCATCCATTGACTGGGTAAATTGTACGTGTTCTAACTCATTTGCCCAAAGGTTCCTGGACTTCATTAACTTCATTGCCCTGGATGAGCTAGTTGCCACATCCACAAGGGGCTCAATCATCCTGGATCTGGTACTCACTAACATGCAGGACCGCTGCACCACTCCCAGTGTATGGCCATCCCTGATATCTGACCACAAATCAGTCTCGCTAGAAGTAACTGTAACACAAGACCCCCCCGAACAACAACTAGACTAAAAAACATCTCCAAGGCCAATTACAACCTCTTACGTGACAACATAAATAGTTTCATAGCACCTCCCCCCACTGATGGAACAGACACTTATGCTGAGTTATAAACCAATGCTTTATACGTGCACCTGTACAATTGTATTGACTCTGCCCTGCCATTAATAGGCTACACAATAGGAGAAAGAAATTGCTAAGAGTAGGAAGGAATGGTCTCAAAACTGGTAACACTCCCTCCTCAACTTAAACAAATAAGACTCCTAGTGAAGTCGTCCAAAGCTAACTACCGTTATTCCTTTGCACAAAGGGGGTGCAGCCACGGATCCCAGGAACGATCCATTAGCCTGACCAGCCTTATCTCAAGGCCATGAAATGAATCATCATGGACCTTATTAACAAAGATATAGGAAATCTCCAAATGCTTAACCCCACCCAGTTTGGCTTTGTCAAGGGGAGATCATGCCTGTTAAACTTGGTGGGCTTCTTCGAGACAGTCACCAAAGCCCTAGATGAGTGCAAATCTGTGCATATGGCCTACCTACTACCTAGACTTAGCCAAGGCCTTTGACACAATCCCCCACTCAGGCATCTTTGATAAACACACCCAGCTGGGTATCAGCCCATATATTGTCAGGTAAGTTGCAAACTAGCTCACTGATAGAACTCGTACAGTCAAAATAGAGGACTCCACCTCCTCCAACAGACCCATAAGCAGTAGTGTTCCACAGGGATCAGTTCTGGGACCCTTACTGTTTGGAATCTACTTCTCTGAAGTACATGCTAAAACTAAAGGACTGTGGCTGAAAAAGTTTGCTGATGACTGCAAACTGGGAGCGATCATTGAAACCCCAAGCGATGTCAACATTCTGCAAGAAAGTCTTACACAGACTGACTGGTGCCAAAGCCATGGTCTTAAACTTAATGCAAAAAAGTGCATTATCATCCCCTTTGGCAAGGATGATGATTCCTGCAAACTACCACATCAATAGCAATACCCTAAGCATATATATGTATAAATAAATGTTTGTCTCTCTCTCTCTCTATCTATATCTATATATATCTATATATATCTATATATATCTATATATATATATATATATATATATATATATATATATATATATATAGCTATATAAGTTAAACTTTTCATCTCCTCTTCTTCCTTCACTTTACACTTCAGTGTATTTCCCACTCCCATTGTTGGTAGTCCCTATTTCTCTCCTCTTTTCTTCTAGTAAAAAAAAAAAAAAAAAAAAAAAAAAAACGGTAGTAAAGTCATTCTGTCCTTTTTCCTTTTTCTACACTCGTCGTAGTCTGCCTACCATTGCTGGTAGTCTTCTGTACCTTTGGTGCTCTTTTCTACCATTGTTGGTAGCCTATACCTCTGTCTCCTACCTTTTCTCTTGGTTTATTTTTGGCTCTATTGGGTCATTTCTTGATGGATTATGGCTGACAAAAACAAATGGACCTCCAGTTTCAAAAAATGTCAGGAGTGAGGCCGTAAAATGCCCAACTTCAATGGACACTCTATTTCTATTGCCTAGGCCCAGTGCAATTGGAAGAGGATTGTTCGATCTGTCATGTTTTTAGTCACTGAGCCCCGGTAGAAAGGAAGAATAAATTGGTGTTAAAGGAGATGAGAAAATCTTCCTTTGAGTAGGCCTTATCTTTTTTTCTGGCAAAAGTAAGAGTGATGTTTAATCTCTCTCCTTGTCATCCTCTTCATCCAGAGGAGACAAATCAAAAAAATAGGTGTCATTCGGTGCCAGCCTACCTCTTGGCACCGACGACCAAAAAACTTAGAACTTTGGTTCACTGTGTATCTGCAGAACTGATGGTCGCTGCTAAGAATATTTCATTGCCGAGCTCGGCACCAAAAGTGACTTCTGCTTCAGTGCCGAAGCTATTGGCCCAGACTTTAGATCAATCCATGGAACCTTCAGCCTCGGTATCGTCTTTCATTTCAGGACTGATATCTTTGGTTCCTACTGAATATACTGAATTTTCATTCATGGATAGACCTAGGACCGGGTACACTCCATCCATAGATCCTTTGCAGGTCAGTTACCCAGGCCCTTTTTGGAGAGAGCGAAATTCCCCTCTACCCAGTCAATTCATTCCACCAAGAGCCTGACAGAAATGGATGTGTTGAGGTTGGTGGATCAGCTCCTCGTGGTGAGTGGACTGTCAGGTGTGTCCTCTGTTCTAGCCCTTTTGGGTGCCGGAACCCCTTCTTCTGTGACTCCTCCAACTCTAACCTCCTCTGAGGCCTTGGAGATTCCAGCTCTGAGTTTCCCAGCACCAACTGTTTGGGTTCTGATGAGATCTGCATCTCTGCTTCCAGTTTCTACCCTGGGTTCTTTGGTTCTGTTAGATCCAGATACCTCTCAGGGTCATGGCTATGCTGTCTGTTCTGAGGGACAGGACTTGACTCTGGTGTTTTCAGAGCCATGTCTGCACCTCTGGGATTCGGCAGGCATTAGCTGTACCCTGGATTTGGCGGCGGCTTCTTCCGAGCAGGGAGTGACCACGGTTTTGAGGCAGTCTTTCTCATTTCCGGGATCCCTTCTTTCTTTGGGGGGGCTGCCTTGCAGGCCATGGGGAGCGCCCTGTCCACTAGGCATCCAGTCGGCTCCTTCCCAGTTGGAGTGGTTTCCGGTTCCTTCCTCTCATCCAGAGCTTCCTCCAGTCTCAACACTTGGACAGCAAGCGCCGAAGCCTCAGGAGACACCTGTTCAGGTATTGTCCTCTTCTGATACTTCCCCATATCATCCCACTGAGGAGGTTCCTCAGAAGAGGAAGTGTAAGAGGAAACACTTGGATTTCCCAGAGGAATCCATCACAGAGAACACTGATTTTGAAGAAGGGGAGGGTTCCTTACAGTCACACCCAGAAGATGTCTCCTTTGGAGACATCCTTGAAATCCTTAAACAGAGGGGTGGCTGGACGTCCCAACAACCATCTTTGGAGGAATCAGTGTACCTGCAGGCCTTCGGCACTCACCCATCTACCTGTTGAGTTACTCCACCTGCTGACGACCTCATTAAGTTGATCTGGCAGCAGGTGTGAAGGCTCCTGACACCATCGAACCTATCCCCAAGAGGCCAGACAAAATATTAACTGCACCGGAAGACAATCAGTTTTGGGCAATGGGATTACCGGTAGATGTCTTGGTGGTAGCGGCAGCCGCAAAAAAGGAACTGGTAGAGGAAAGTTCCACTATCCATCCTCCCAGTAGAGAGTTTTGAACTATGGATAGATTTGAAAAGCAGGCGTACGCTTCATCGACCTTTGCTTTGTGGTCTTTGAACTTTATGGCACACTTCACCAGACTCCAGAGGGATCTGATTAAGAAGTTATCAGCTACCCTACAGGAACTGTATCTGAAGAAGTCCAAGACAAGGTTGCTTCTTAGTTGGCCACCCTAGAGTCCATCTCCAGTTCGTCTGAGCGCCTCATAGCACATGCAGCCGAAGGGACAACTAGAGCAGTGGGATCTAGCATAGCCATAAGGAGACACTCCTGGATGCGTTTGTAGGAATTTGCAGAGCTATTCAAGTCTTCATTCGTCAGTGGCCCCTTTGATGGATCGTCCCTTTTTGGCCTATAAGTGCAAGAGACTTTGTCCAGGTGTGGAAAGGATGGAAAGACCCTTTCTGCAGTGGGAGTATGTTTTTTTTCTACTCAGCAATGGTCCTTTTCGAGGAATCTGAGGAGTGGGAATATGTGGTTCAGAAAGTCCCAAGGGCCTTTCCAGGACACACATGGTAGTGGCTCCCCCTGGGGCAGAGGAGGGAGCTTTAATGGAAGATGCTGTCCACGAAGTAGAGGTGGCATGCAAAATCAGGGCTCCAGAGATACTTTTCCTGGCAAGGCCTACCAGCGCTCCTGAAAGGAGGCCCAATTGTCTTTCTCTGGAGGCTGTCGGGGGAGACTTATCCCTTCATCAACATGCCCGGCTACAGATTACCTTTGATGTCTGCGGGTAGAGGGTTATAACCAGAGGCTACTCCATACCTGTCCTTCTATCTCCCCAAAATTGCAAGAAAATCCCAGATGTTCCACCCAGTCAACGGGAACTAGCCGTGCTAGAAATTCGAATACTGCTACAAAAAAAGAGTCATCCAGGAGGTCCCACCAGACCCAATAGAGTCCAGAATTTATTCAAGATTCTTTTTAGTGCCAGAAAAGACAAGGGACTGGAGACCAATTTTGGATCTAAGTATTTTGAACAAATTGTTTTGACAAACAAAATTCCGGCTGGCCATGGTTTAGTCTATCATTCCATTTCTGGGGAAAGACAATTGGATGTACTGTGTAGATCTCTAGGACATGTATTACCACATCAAAATGAACAAGCATTCCAGGAGATTCCTCCGCTTTTGGCAGGGAGCCAGTCATGATCAATTCAGAGCCCTGCCCTTTGGTCTCAGCACACCCCCCAGGGTGTTTATCAAGTGCAAGGCGGTAGTTGCAGCTCACTTGAGACTGCAGGGATTCTGGGTGTTTCCGTTCATAGACTGTCTCATTACCACTCCCACCAGGCATCTTCTAGAACAAGCAAGGGACTGCATTCTCCAGACCTTTGTCAACCTGGCGATTACAGTAAATTACAGTTTATTTTTTATTTATTTTATTTACATTTGTTAACTGGGTAGTGTCAGACTGGGCCAGCAGCCCGTTTGCAGTGGAGACCTGGGGGGAAAAGCTCCAGACAATTTAACAATTACAGCAAATACAAGCAAAACATTGCTAAGAATGCAGTAGTTAATAAAGCACAATACAACAGTACAGTAGTTAATATGTCACAGAACAGTTGTACAATAATCAAGGATGCTACACAAAAACAGATATTTTTAGGAGCATAATATCACAAATTTTAGTTGTACTCACAAATTTATCTGAATATTCTAATCAGAACTTTACTAGTAAAAGGTGAAGACTGCTGTAATAGTTTGAGGTGAAGGAGAATACAGAGTTGAGAAGACAATAGGAAAGTGTTATCCTAGTGAAATACAGGGGCAGAGCCAGTTGCTGGTGAGATATTCTTTTAGGCTTTTTTTTGAAAGAAGAGATGTTTGTGTTTTTTTGGATGTGCTGAGGTAGAGCATTCCAGACTTTGGCTATTTTATTGGCATAGAGGGAGTCACCATGATAGCTGTGTGAGTGGGTAACTTTTAGCAGCATTTTGTCAGAGGATCTAAGGGACCTGCAGGTAATGTAGTGTTGGGCCAGGTTAGAGAGGGCAGGGCAGTTATTGGGGTCAAATAAGACTTTGTGGACAAGGGTAAGTTGGTTTAGAGTTAACAGGTTGGGAAGTTCCAGCCATTTGAGGTGCTGGAGAATAGAGCAATGATGTGTTTTGTGGGGGTGGTTCGTTGCAAACCTGGCTGTTTTGTTGTAGCAGGACTCTAGGTTATTTAGGTCAGTCTTGCGTAGGTTGGTGACAATCTGTGAACAATAGAGGAGGGTAGATAGTAAGTCGGTTCTAGCAGTTGGTAGTCTAGCTTGGTGAGTGAGGTAAGTTTGGCTCTGCAGAGGGTACCTAGTTTGGCATGGACTTTTTTGATTGTTCAGGAGATGTGTATGTCAGATTTTAGTCTGTTATCTATTGTAACTCCTTAAGATTTTGGTCTGATTACTTGGGTCAATTTTTGTTCCATTGGAGGAGTAGATAGAGAGGGGTAGAGGGATTCACTTGGATGATTTCTTAGTGAAAATTATTAACTTAGTCTTATTTTGGTTTAGGATGAGCTGATGCTTGGAGAGGTATGTTTCTGTGTCCAGGAAGGATGTCTGCATTTTTTGTGGATGTTCTTGGGAGGTAGGGGCTGAGCAGATAAGTGAGGAGTCCTCTATGTATTGGATGATAGTTGCATGTTGGGTGGAGGAGTTTAGGTTATTGGTGAATATGATAAAAAGGAGAGGCCCAAGTATGGATCCTTGGGGTACTCCAGTATATACAGGAAGTAGAGGAGATAGATTGTTTCCCATTTAGTAGCCTGTTGATGACTTGACGAGTAGCTGTGGAACCCAGTTAGGGATGATGAGTTGAGATTGTGGTTTGCAAGTTTGTTGAGTAGCAGTTGGTGAGATATAGTATCAAAGGCTTTTGACATATCTAGAAAAATTGCAGAGACCAGTTGACCTTCATTTGTGAGGTGTAGAATAGTATTGGTGAAGGTAATTAAGGCAGTGTTAGTACTGTGCTTGGGCCTGAGTACGTGCTGTGAGGGGGATAGTAGGTTGTTTGTGGTGAGGTGATTTAGAAGCTGTTGGTGGATGCATTTTTCTAGGATTTTAGCTATGGGAGAGAGGATGGCAATTGGCTGATAATTTGAGATTTTTCTAGAGGGGACGCCCTTGTGAAGGAGAATGATGTAAGAAATTTTCTAAGGGTGGGGGACATAGTGTTCAGAGATACAGCGATTGATTAGTATGGATATGGGGTAGGCTATGGATGGGGCAGCTATTTTCAGGAATTCATTGGGTAGTTGATCTGTGGCAAGATGGTTTTTGTTTACTTAGGAGTTTTTTATGTATGTAGTCTGGACGTGTTTAAGGGTGAAAGAGTTTGTATTTTTGGTGGTGGGGGGTACATTTACTGGGTGGAATGTTTTGTTGTCTAGGAGGGTGGTGACAGAGTTAATAAACTGGGAGTTGAACTGCGATGCAATGGGCTCAGAGGTATTACTAGTGGAGGGAGCAGTGGTGGTGGTTTTATCAGGGTTAAGGATGTAGTTGATGTTTTACTAGAACTTTTGTGGGTTCAGGTATTTTTGTTGGGTGGATTAAAAGTAAGGTTTTTTTTTTTTGTCATTGGCGATTTTTTTCTTAGCCTGATTTCTTAATTGCTGAAATATGGTGAAATCATTTTTATTTTTGGTGGTATGATAATTTGACCAGGCTTTGTCTTTGTTTGATTAGTGACTTAGTGTCATTAGATAGCCATGGTAGCGGTGTGGCTTTGCTATGAATTTTCCTGGTGGGGGCAAGATTATTTAAGATGTCAAGGAATTTATTATTGAGGTATTCTAATGCAAAGTCTAGATGTAGGTTATTTAATGGGGACCAGTCACAATATTGAGGTAGCAGACTGAATGTATCAGGGGAGAAATTGTTCTTGCTCCGGGTGTATTTGAAGGGTGTGTGTGTTTGGGATTGAATTCTTTTTTTAACTAGGACTGTGGGGGCATGGTCACTTAGTGTTATAGGTAGGCTGCCAGCTTGGTACCCTGTGTTAGACTTGTTGGTTAGTATCCAGTCAAGGATTGACTGTTTTTTAGCATGTTTATCAGTGCGGGTGGGGCTGTTGATAGTTTGGGAGAAGTTGTACAGGTTAATGAAGTTAGTGGGATAGGTAGAGGAGAGCCAGTCAAGGTTAAAGTCACCTAGGATGATAGTTTCCTGGCTGAAAGAGGAAATGGCTCAAGAGAGGAGGGATTCAATACTGGGAAGGTTGTTAACCGGGAGGCAGGTATACTGCAATAATATTAATGGGTTTTTGAGGGTTACGTTTCAGGAGTGTGGCTAGTAATTCTGCATTGGGGATACTTAGGGTAGTACAGTTTAGTTTTTCCGCTGTAAGAGAGCCATTGAAAATAACAGCTACACCACCACATCTTTTGTTTAGTCTGTCTTGTCTTATGATGTTGTAACCATTAGTTGATATTTCAGAGTTTTTGATATGGGGCTTTAGCCAGGTTTCAGTTATGACCGCTATGTCTGGGGAGTAGGTGGCCAAGGTAGCATGGAATTCTGTTATTTTATTTAGGAAGCTTCTGAGGTTGAAATTTGTTATTAGTAGATCTGAGTTGGAGGTTATGGGAAGTGAAGTACTTGGAGTTGGGCCAGCAAGATTTTGTATAGTAGTATAGAGGTGGATTCAGGAGGATTGCAGTTGTTGTGGGAAGAGTTGCAGTTATGGCCAGAGTTGGGATGGATATCTCCTTGTAGTTTAATTTGTGTTAAGTGCAATACTAAGTATCTAAGTTTTGCCATGAGTTGGTAATACCTGTATGTGGATGGATGAATGGAGGGTTTGTCTAAATGTTTGAAGTGGAAGAGGAGAATGTTGCTGCAGTGATGTAGATGAGGGCTGATGATGCTGTACGACGTAAATGGAAGTTGAGTTGTTGTGTTGGATGTGATAGAAATGGAAGTTAGTGGCATTATAAGTGAGGCAGAGAAGGTACAGAAAAGTGTGATGAACAGTAAAAGGTGATGGTGCACTATTATGGGAGGAGTAGAGAAAGACGGCAGGGGAAGTAGAGTAGACTAGTTAGGGGAGGGGAACTGTGTACTGATAAAGGGTGTAGGCTGGAGACAGTGTGTAGCCTGGAGACCGTGTGTAGCCAGGGAAAGATGGAACGAGGAGAAGGAGATGTGGGAGGGGTTTGGAAGGGTGTGTGGAGAGTGGTGATAGGTGGGTAGTTTAGGGATGTGGTTACTTAGCTATATATGTAATGAAAGTGGAGGTGGGAATGGGGATAGGAGTAGCAAGGGCGAAATGAGCAGGTTGACCCTGAGCCGGAGACGGAACTGCAAAACTAAACAATTTGTAAGTCTATCACGAGCTGCAAGTATGAGTGAGCTGGGCAGGTTGTGAGCTTGAATAAGGTATCGGAGCCCTGTTTTTAGCACCTTTAGGTTAGATCTTTAAACCTCTAAGCACTGTAAGATGGGGGTAATTGGGGAGGAAAGACAGACTCAGGCCAGGAAGAAAGCGAGAGATGAGCCGGGAGAATGTAGGTAACAAGGTACAAGGAGAAGGGGGGGGAGCAAGGGGTTTATAACAGTGTTGGAGTGAGTGGGGAATGAAGAGGAGGCTGTAGTATAGCAGATACAGGGTAGCAGGTAGAGAGAAGACACAGAATAGTAGTAGGAGAGAGCTCGCAAAAAACGTTGGAGGACTGCAGGAAGGGGCGAGTGAAAACAGTAACAGCTAGAGGAGGGCTGAGGGGGATGAGTGGGTATTGGCGCTGTGCAGCAGAGACCCAGGAGATTTAAATTACAGTAATATTAAAAGCATAAACAGTAACCTACATTGAGTGGTCAGTCAATCCCAGAGTGGCAAAAAGGATCTTTCATCACTGGGGCCAGATGTGCTGTAACCTTTTTGCATCACCCCTGAACACCAAGTGCAGCAGCTACTTTGCCCTCATTCCCCATCATGGGGAGTCCGCGAGAGGCATTGTGCTGCACGATTGGCCCTCCAGACTCCTGTACACCTTTCCCCCTTCCCATTAATTCCTCAATTTCTAAAGAAAGCGATCAGGTTGAAAGCAAAGTAATCCTCATTGCTCCCTTCTGACCTCAACATAATTGTTTCCCCTTCCTCTGGCCTTATCTGATTCAATGACCATGGACTCTGGACCCAGATCTGGCTCTCCTATCACATCCAGAGGGATTAGTTCACCCACAACTTCAAAACCTCAAGCTCATTGCTTGGTTTCTCCAATTTCATTGATTGCTAAGCGTAATGAACTCTCTTCCCCAGTTCGTAGAATTCTTCTGTCCTCCCACAAGCCTTCCACCAGAAAACTCTACAGAAGTAAAAGGAAGAGGTTTTCCTTCTTACCTCATGAAAATAACATTGATCCTTTGTCTGCTTCTATCGATAAAGTCTTAGAATTCTAAATTTTAATTTTTAAAGAAGGAGCCTGTTCCACTACCATTAGGGTTCAACTAACAGCTATCTCAAATGTTCATAATGGGTTTAAAGAATGTTCTTTCATTTCTCATAGCTTTTGCAAAGCATTTTTAAAAGGGATCTTGAGGTTAAAACCACCATATAACGATGCATGTACACCTTGGGATTTAAACAGTATTACAAACAATAGTTAATTCCCCTTTTGAGCCCGTTGCCGAATGCAACTTGAAATTTTTGTCTTGGAAAACTATACTTTTGGTAGCTATAACTGCTGCTAGACGGATTTCTGAAATCCAGGCTTTATCTTATAAACCACTTTATTTGATATTTCGCAAAAACAGGGCTTCATTGAAAACGGACCCTTCCTTTTGTGTCAGATAATCAGTCTACCACTGTTTTTTTCCAGTTACTGAAACAAAGGAGAGTACTGATTTGCATTTACTAGACGTTCATAGACAGCTAAGATTCTGTCTTCATAACACAAGACATAAGGAAGTCTTATCACCTGTTTGTTTCCTTTCCAAGTGGTAAAATGGGTAAGCCAGTTACCAAAGTCACTTTATATAGATGGCTAAAAGATTGTATTTCCTTTGTATACAAGAAGAAAGTTGAATTACCTGAGCATGTTAAGGCACACTCTGCCAGAAGAGGCTGCTACTTCAGCAGTGTTCCAGTCTAACACTTCCATGGACGAAATCTCTGCAGCAGCATGGGCTTCCTCTCATACCTTTATTACCTATTACAAATTGGATTTGGCCTCTAGGAGAAAAGTATTATTTGGTTCTCTGATGCTCAGGAATAACCTTCCATGAGTCCTCCCCCAATCTAAGATGGCTAGGGACTCTGTCCCACAGGTCAAGGAATAAATGAAGGTGGACAACATCAGATAAAGAAGTTATGTACTTAAATGTTCCATCTTTGTTGTCCATCTTCATTTATCCCTGACTCCCCACCCTCCATCCCTATTCCTTTCAGACCTCTTGGTGGAATGATGTATGGTCCTATATATCAATTTTTCACCCATGACACCAGATGTGGTCTCCATGAAGGCTTTATTAGGAAGATAGTTTCTGTCTTTTTTATATGCAAACTCAATCTGAGGTATTTGGGAGAGGAGCATTCTGGGCAGGACTTAACCACAAGAGTTTTTTTGTCCTCAAAGGCTGTAGTAATGGCTAAATCATTTCCGATGTTTGAAACCAAACCCACAGGTTAAGGATAAATGAAGATGGAAAACACAGATGGAATGTTATGGTAACTACATAACTTCTTTTTGCATTCTCCTTGTAGTCTTCCCTCCTCAGACCAATAGAGTACAACGCTCCCTTTGTTATGTTCCTTTCCAAATACCTGCAGCAATTGGAGAGACCACAAATGTTTCTTACAAAGAAAAAATTCAGGGTCTTCAAGATCTGTCTTATGCGGACAATCTGAAATCATTGTCACTTTACTCTGTGTCATACAGACTGCTCAGAGGCGACCTGTGCCTCATATAGAGCAATCTCTGACCCAGCTTTGATGGAAATGCTGCACATTCGTAAGTCAAGTGGCACACGGGTCATTAGTCCACTTAATTGCAGTTCCAGGTGCTCAGTTTATGAGTATAAACTCCCTTTCACAAAGAATATAATTCTTTTCCCCTCAAAAAAGAAAATTAAAAAGCAGTCCTAGTCAAGTCTCTCTTTCTGTCTCTTAGGCACACACACTCTCTCTCTGACTCTCTCTCCTGTCTTTCTCATTGCAAATTCACTTGCACGTGTACTCCTGTCACACCATTCCCAGAGCTGCGCATGTATTCTATTCACCCTTTCTTACCATTCCCACACCTGCGCACACATTCTATTCACCCTTTCTTACTATTCCCACAGGTGCACATGCATTGTATTCACCCTTTCTTACAATTCCCAGAGCTACAAGTACGTTCTGTCCCCCTTTCTTACTATTCCCAGAGCTGTACATGCATTCTATTAACCCTTTTTTACCATTCCCAGAGTTGCATGTGCATTCCCTTCACCCTTTCCTGCCATTCCCAGAGCTCCACATGTATTCCCATCACCCATATTTATTTTTCCCCAGAGCTGCACATTTACTCCCTTCACACATGTAAGCCAGTAAGCAACAGCAGAATATGTCTGTAATTGTATTTGTGGAATCAGAGACATACGAGGAATAGATAGAACCACAGAACTATAGCACATATTTATTTGTAAAAGGATGGAAACACCATGCTCTTAAAAACATTTTTGTTTGATTCCTTATGTGACAAAGACTGAGCACTGATGGACAGGCTTGCAGCACTCATGTTGTTGTTTGTCTTTCGGCTTTTTCCCGGTAAGGGGTTGCCACAGCGGAACTCCGGTCTGCTAATGATTGGCAGTAGATTTTTACGAAACGCCGAGGTGCCAGCTCGACGCCCAGCCTTCAACGAAGGCACGCCCATTTACGCACGCATGTCTTTCGAACACTACCCAGCCGTGGGGAGGACATGCAGACTCCACACAGAAGGCATTCCCAAGCCAAGCCAAGAATCGAACGGGAGAACCTCTTGCTGTGAGGTAACAATGCTACCGCCATACCACCGCGGCGTGTGCCATGGCTATTTTGATAGAGCTTGCTAAACCATTTTGTGCAACGTGTCTTAGGCAGGCATAAATGCTCATCGTTTCTTACTTAGCATTATGTAGGTTTTCATCGCACATGTTTTGTGAACCCATTTTATGCAGGTGTCTGAACTACAGTGTATACATTTTTGAACCTACAGAAGGCACTGTACATTTCCCATTTGGCAAAACAGTCAATTTGATACGAGTTTGTATGTTTTATGTTGTTTCTTGCTTTCTTGTGTATATGTAGGCTGCATTTTTAAAAGCAGAATTCATGTTAGCATTCTCTACTTGAAAATTGCTTCTAAGCATCATTCTAGCCCTCAACTGTCCAGATTTTTGCCTCATATTTTTGGCCTGTTCCTCCTAAAATTTGTGGTTTTCTGGCAAATCGCTGAGGAATGAAGTCACAAAATAATGACATACGTGTGAGTGTCAGATTTTATATCCTCCGGAAAAGGTATGCTAACAGAAATCCTGTTGTTATAGTGACCTTTTAAGTTTATAAGAGCAGTATTTAAAATTTGTCCCTATTTTTGGGCCTTTGTCCCCCCATTATCTTAGGCTTTTCCGGATTTCTGGCACTAAGAAGTTGAGAGGTATGCTTCTAGGCCATCCATTTCATTGGTTTGTGTGATGAATTGCATTGTGCTGTCCACTGGCTTTTATAGAGTTAGTCCTTCATGTTGAATATAAACTAAACTTCTGTTTGCATTAATTTGTTGAACTTGATATCTGGATTTCTTCTTTTCAAACCATCTTGCATTTAAGTGCTTTTTGAGATGTTTCTGTATCTGGTCATAAGGATCTTTTATTTCCTTTAGTTGGCATATCAGTTCAGAGGACTTTGAGAAACTATGTCCAAGTGAACATGCATTGTGGTTGAAATGGGGGGGGGGGGGCGATATTATTTATAAATGTGGAAGCATTCCATTGTCGCTAGATCAGACATGAGTGTGGAGGAGCACGAACATTGTGTGCTAGAAGCATTCCTTATTAATTCTCATCAAAACACTTGCCAATTGCAGGCTTGGGCAATTAGGTGCCTTTTTAACTTGGATATATAATGGCACAAATGACAAGCTTTGGCATCAACTGCCCTGTATACTTTTGAGTCAGGTTGTACATATTCTAATACTGATATTTGTTATTTTGTTGGGTTAATAAATCATTCTGGGACTGCCATTTTTTGGGGGGAAATATTCATATTGAATGAAGGTATTTCTGCCAGAGGAGATCAGGGCTGCCCTTTGTTTCACTGACACATGCTTTAAGATGTTTAGCTTTTATCAGAATTCAGATGCATCTTAACTGAGGAGTGGTACCTCTGAAGTGTTGCAACCCATCATCTGTGTTCCAACAACATCAGTATTAAAATATCAGTTAAAGCACGTAAACTTAGATGCCGTGACCTCCTGCTTAGAAGGCAGCTCTGCTACCTTCTTAATCACTTATACATGTGACTAAATACTTTGTTAATGGTAGTAAGATAGAAATGCTGTGAAGTATGGAGCCTGCCACAGTTACCTGTATGTGCCATAAGGGATACATATACCAGTGGTTGGATTGGATGCCATGTAGCCACTTTCCAGGTGAAAGAGTTGAGTGAGAAGTGCATAACAACAGGGAGCGGCATTACCCTGACTTCAATTAATCAGCTAAATGTTGTCTATATTGGATTTTGATTTAAAAACTTAACTGGTAATGTATAGTACTATGATTAAAATGTTGAACATTTGACAATAAACAACTTGTGTTAAATGCACATTTTCAGTAAAACATCATCTGAAACAAACCTCCCAGATAAAAATAAATAAATATCTGCTAGGTTAAAGTTTCATTTTACTCTGTTCTAAACTTATGTACCATTTAAATTGTTAGCAAGCCTGATCCTTGATTTGGCAACATGCATTCATCCTTTGATATTGTGTTTATGATAGTTACATTAAAAAGTGTGAAAGAAAAATTTAACCTGAGATAATGTGATTCTGCAATTATGCAATGCTTTTCAGTATGCTAAGCAAATAGAAGGAAATGGATTATAACTGTTTAATCTTTCTGCCTTTCATTACGAATCTTATGATCTGGTAAATAAAAAACACAATTTTCAAGCTGTTGTAATGCTAACTATGCAGAAGTGAAGTAACATTTTGCCTGGGGCATTTGTAAAATAGAAAACAGAAGCATTCTTCTTAAATTTTATAACATTATTGTCTGAGAACACATTGATAACTACTGAATGGTTGTTCTCATTAGTGCAAAATTGCCTGAAATGTAATGGATTTTAAGAGTCATTGTTACTTTAATCTGATGCTTAGACACTAAAAGATCACTCTATTATTCCCATAAATGTATATACAGAAGTTACTGAACATGTGCATTTTAGAAGTAAAAAGAAGAATTTGCTTGGATTTATGATTTATTTTCAAACAGCCAAGCACCTTAAGAAGTATTAGTGTAATTTTTAACAAGCAATGGCCACTGTTTTATAAACAACTAATGCTGTAGGCTGGTACATTTTTACATAAACTGCAGATTAGCAGTCAACAGATCAAATGATTTAAAACACTGTTTATGGTGTGGTAGATATCCAAAGTGCATTGGACTTTTTGGATTACTCCCATGACTCAATATCAACAACTAATAAATTGTCTCTTGCAATGTCATCTGTAATTATTTATGTATAATTTGTATTCTGAATATTACTGATCCCAGGGTGCCATTCAGAAGCAGTACATTATAATATCAACTAGTTTAAGGACAGCTATACCCTAAATGTACATTTCCCTTTACAAGAAAGTGCTTTTTTCCCTACATAATTAAGGTAGCTTGCCAGTTGTAAATACAGTGTGAATTGTAAATACAGTGTGAATTGTTGTTCTTCCCCTTCCATTAGTAGTTTATTTTACCTTCTGTTAGTGTTTTTCTGCTGTCCAACTTCCTCTCCACATGGGAAGTGTCAACAAAATAATTAGATAATTTTTTTAGGAATTTGACTCGCTAGTTGATAAATCATGTTAGCCATCACATTTTCACAGTTTTGGCAATGACAATTCCACATGTCAACATTAGCAGCCAATTCAGTCTCTCAGAATTCGCAGCTCTATTAGTGTAGTGTCACAGAGCAGATGACACTGTAATGTAAAGAAACCTGTGGCGTCCGTACGACTGATTATTGCAGAGAGCTTTAGGGTTATGGACAGATTGCAAAGTGCATTTTTGCTTCTACCACAGTGTCTCTATGGATAAGTTGTTTTATCTAAATCAAATAGACATCAGTGATGAACTGCATCATTTGGCAAAGGAGTTGCCAGATGTTCCATTGAAGGAAAAGGTGTGGAACCAGGCAAATACTTCTTCAGTTTGTAGCAGTCTTATGGTCTGTAGAGCTTACAACATAGGATTCAGCATCTCTGTACACTGGTACCCTAGTGCTTTGTTCAGCTCAGTTCACAGAGGACATTAAGGTAACTTTTTTGGCTTGAAAAGTCTAAGCTCAGGTCTGATTGCCTGTTTATTCCCTATGCACTTTACAGTCTAACTGTAATATAAAGTGAAAACCAATATAAATCATTTAAAAGTGAAATGCTGTTAAGTTAATCAGCATACCAGAAGAGACACTTAAGTAGTTGTACAGAAAATTAAAACAACGATTAATTTTTCAAGACATCATCCAGAATTGTCCATTTGCCTCAATATAGACACACAAAGTTGCAGTGCCAATTCATGTTCAAAAACAGGCTTATGGCCAGCTGGTTGCCTGACGTAGAAACAGTTCAGCACAGTTTGGCGCAAAATTGAAGACACCATGACTGTTCAGCTGTAGAAACTATGAAGGTTTGAACACAGGACACAGTAGTAAAATGCCTCTTGTTCCACAAGCAAAATATGATGCTAGGAGAAGCAGAATTCCATAAAGTCAGCTGAGCCACTTATTTCTCATATATGCTACAGAGAATAGTGTAACACTATTGTAGAAAGTGTTTTAGCAGCACAGCAGCACCATGGGAGATTTCCCACATAACAAGTACCATAGTTGCATATTAATTGATCAGTAATGAATGTATTTATTTATTTATTAGCTCCACCATACATTAAACTTACTTACAGCAAGAGAGAAGTACGAGTGTAATAAAAACATTATTAACAACTGTCATTTAATAGGCAGAAGACAAAAGTACATAAGTAGGTAGCCTTAACTGTTAAACCAAAAAGAGAAATGAAATAAGATGTGTTAAACATTGACAACAACTAAGTAGAGCAATTACAGTTCAGAAATACTTTATTTTAATTGTACATGTGACAGGTATGGCTGAAGGTTTAAATATTCAATAATGAGAGATTAGAGTAAAATATGTGTTAGCGGTCAACAACAAATAAGTTAGGTTGACTACATTACAGGGTACGTTATTGACATTGGCTTATAGGTTTAGGCTTGTATACACCATTTACAGATGAGTGACTTGGCTGCTATAGATGGGGTAAGAAAGATGACAGGTGTAGTTTGTAAGTTAAAGAAAACATTGCTAAGTAGATGCAGTGCTGTTGAGCTGTAAGACAGAAGGACAAAATGTAAAGTGCAGTACAGTGTCAGCACAAAAAAATTAAAGCTGAGTTGTCAACAAGCTGTTTGCTGTGGTTCAAAGTTTGATTCTTTCAATTTTTTTTTTTTTGCCTACTGTGTAACATTAAGAAAGTCACTTAACTAGTCATGGCAATTGGAAAACTGGTTTAGGATCTTTAATAGTCTCCTGGATATGCCTAATAACTACTATGAACTTATTAGATGCAGGGATATGGAACTACTATGAACTTATTAGATGCAGGGATATGGTGGTGAAAGAAGAGCATTGTGAAGTAGGTTGGATGAGGTGTGTGAATGAGAAGGTTTAATAGAGGGAGTAAGTGAAAGGGTATGGAAGGCATGGCTAGATAGGGTTTGTAAGTAAAGACAGGGAAACCACAACAGGGTCAATAAAAGATGTCGGTGAGAATTGTTTTATGTGGTTGGATATGTATGGCATGTGGAAGATGAGGATTACTGGGAATTAAGGACGTGAGTCATTACCTGGTGAATTATTTTTAAGATGCTGTTTTAAGGTTAACAGGTTATGTTTTTTAGGGCAACTGGGATGGAGTTCCAGATTTTAGAGACACAAGATTAGAGTGTGTCACCTGCAGAGTTGTTAGCTGTTGTAACTAGTAATTAATAGGTCATTCTCTGTGGAACTAAGTTCTTTTGGAAGAGTAGTAACAGATAATGTTGCTAGGGCATTTATATCACTTGTGGTAACTAAATGAGAAAAGATCAGGGTGCATTGCAGTTCAGTCCATTAGAGTTGTTTTAGAGCTAAGCAGTGGTGTGTTTTGTATAGAGTATTATCAGCAAATTTTGCTAGTTTATTGTAGCAATGTGCATCTACATGGAATTGGGTGACTTTCAGATTTCTAAAAATGAGAGCATTAGATATAAATGTTGGGAGTACGTATGCTGTGGTAATGGCTTTCTTAGTGTCATCTGTAAGATTGTGCTTTATCCTATAGAGAGCACCAAGTTTTTGTATGGTTTTTAACTGCTTGTTTTTAGATGAAAGTCAGATTTCAGATTTTCATCAATAATGATTCCTGGGAGTTTTACCTAGATTACTGGTTCAGTTTTGGAACAATTGAGATTATATTGATGAGATTCCTCTGGTGGGAGTATTGTTTGGTGGTGAATATAATTAGTTGATTAGTTGGGAGATTTGGAGACTTAGGAGCAGCTGAGTCATGGAGCCAATGTTCAATAGATAATAAGGATTTTTAGGTTATGTTTTACTGTTTTTCCTGATTTTTGGCAGATCAGATTAGGGATGAGCCATCTTCATACTGGATGATGGTAGCATGTTTACTTGCAGTGTGGAGATTGTTTAAATTATGTTGAATAGGACTGAGCTCAGAATAGACCCTTGGAGGGACATCCACTGCTGCATTTGGAAAAGAGGAGATGTTTATTTGCCTTTTCACAAACATGTCTTCCAGTGAGATTGCTATTAAACCCCGAGAGAGCTTTTTGCTCTAGTCCTAATGAAGAGAGTCTATTTAGCAGACTTTGATGGGATTCCATGTCAAAGACCTTTGACAGGTCTAAGAATACTGCAGATGCGAGGTTCCTTGCTTTCTGCTGTGGTTGATAGAGGTGATAAAGTTAAGAAGGGCAGAGATAGTAGTGGGATGCAGATGAAATCCTTGCTGTGTGTGAGACAGGAGATTATTATCAGTGAGAGAAAGATAAGTAGTTGGGTTTGAATACATTTTTCTAGTAATTTAGAAAGAGGTGATAAGATGGTGATAGGCCAGTAACTGGAGATATTTGTGAAATTCCTATATTTATACAGATGCAATGTAAGATTTTTTTTCTAGAACTCTGGAACATAGCTTTCCTGGATTACGAGTTTAATTAGTATGCAGACAGAGTAGACAATGGTGTTAACTGCAATCTTATTCATTATTCAGCTGGTAAGTTGTCTGGGGCATGATTAGTAGGTTCTAGATCAAGGTGAAGTCTTTTGATATTGGATGTAGATGCTGAAAAAATAGTGTTAGTGTATTGAGACAGGTACTGGGGATGGGGGAAAGTTAAGGGCTGTGTTTTTTTCAGTAGAGAGGTTATAGTAGGAGTTTACATACCACCAGGTGGTAATTCAGATACATGCCTTCAGAGTCATTACTTACAGATGAAGTTGGTTGAGTAGGCTGACATTGTTGAAGAAGCTGATTGACTGTAGAAGAGCATAAATTAGGGATGAATCAAGTAGAGGTTTGTAGGTTTGCATAAATACATTATTTTGTCTACTTTGATTTTGCTTTCAGCAGAGTTTCTCAAATGCTTATATTTCAGGAGGTTAGCTTCAGTTTTGTTCTGTTTGCAGTTATAACAAGCAGTGTCCCTTTGATTCATTAATTTTTATTCTTTCTTGATAGCAGTGGAGCTAAATTAAGTTTTACTCTTTTGGTTATGATAAAGACTAGTGTATTTACAATATTTAGAAAAATTTGTGTTAAATAGAGATAGTGCTGCATCAGGTTGGGGGGGGGGGGTGTAAAGATCTCCAGTTGACATATTTTTGATTGGAGATTAGTGTCTATTTGGAAGGTGGAAAAGTTACGTAAAAACTGAAACGTTATGGAAAAACCCGGTTCCCATGAATTACCACATTGATGGTAGTCCACTGAACACAGAAGACGTTATAAGAGATCTGGGAACACAGGTTGACAGCAACCTCTCTTTTGATCACCACATTGCCACTGTGGTCAGAAAGTCCTTCTGTTTGGCACATCTCATTACTAAGGGTTTTGCATCCAGAAAGAAAGAGGTCATTGTCTCCCTCTACTCTTCCCTCATTAGGCCAATCATCAAGTACAATGCCCCATTTGGCATGTGCTTCACTAGACACCTGCAACAATTGGAGAGGTCACAGAAGTACCTCACAAAGAGGCCTATATGAACAGACTCAAAAAATTCCAACTATTCTCTATTTCATATTGCCTACTTAGAGGCGATCTCTGCTTGACTTACAAAGCCATGTCTGACCCAGCTCTGTTAGAAATGCTACATCTAAAGGAATCCCAATCCCTCCACACCACACGCTCCAGAGTCCTCAACCTCATTACCACAATTAAAAGAACATGCTGGAAGGACAGGTTCATAACCCAGAGACTGCCCATGCTAGGGAACCGACTTCCCATACATGTCAAGCAGAGCACCTCGCTGGCCCTCTTCAAGAGAAATCTTGATGAGTGGGTGGGAAACAGAAAATTCACCCCGGGGATAACACCAGTGGCTCTACTCGACAGAGGCACTGGGAACTAAGGTTAGGTGGCACTATGCCAGGATAATCCTATGGCTAGGCTTGTAAAGGCCCCAGGGCCATTAGCCTAGTACACACCTATGAAGCTATGAACATGATTATAGCAGTAGAACTTGTGGGCAATGATATGCTGTATGATTGTGAAAGTGGAGATGTGTAAGGGAATGAGTGTAGGCAAGTAATATTGCTTGAGCTATTAGTCAGGATCTAGTCTAATGTAGATATTCTGTTAATGTTCTTGTTGTATCCAATTGATATGGGGGTCAATTAATAGAAGTCACAGAAACTGACTGCATTGTAAGTAGATTTTTTTGTTATGGTTTGCTAATCAATGTTGAGATCACTTGTTTTCCTTAAAACAGTACTTCAGCTGTATCAGAATTACCACCTGGTGGTATATAAATTCCTGCTGTGTTTATTGTTTTGCATATATTGATTTTTACTGTAGATATGAGGATTTCAGCATTTTGGATTATAGGAGGTTAATGGGAGGGAGAGTAGTTGACTGTCTTTTTTTTTTTTTTAGCTGATGGTGTTTTTGTAAAATGTTGCCACTCTGCTTGCCCTGTTCTTTTTTTCTGTCTGACCTGATGACATTGTATCTAGATGGGAGATGTTCCTTGTTTTTATATCTTGTTTCAGACATGTTTCTGTGGTTATAATGACATCTGGAGAATAGTGGGCTAGTCACGTAGGTTGCTTGTTTCGAAAACTTCTTAAGTTAACATTAATGAAAAGTATACCAGAGGTGTTTTTTTTTTTGTTTTTTTTGTTTTTTTTTTTTTTTAATTTGGAGTAGTGTTAGGAGCAGGAGGTTTTAGAGGAGTGGGAATATTTATTGTGGATTTGGATGGACAGCTCAACAAAGGTTCATAGTCAGGGAATAGTATAGGAGGATGTAGGGCTGTATTTGTTTAAATTTCAATTTAAGACTTAGTTTGTTAGGCAGAGGGGTTAAGTGGGTATTGAACATGTTTTATCATTAAATGGTGAATAATAGGTTGGCTGTCATTGAGAAGTGGCAGGAAGTTGTATTTGAGGGGACTGTTTGTGAGGTAGTGGATAGATTCATAGGTTCAGAGGTGGTTACTAGGCTAACAGCCACAAGGGCGTTTTTAAGCCTAGCCATGCGTTCCAAATCTCTGACAAGTTTTGGTGCCCTTAGTAAATGTAAGTAGGAGCTTGGGAGATGAAACATTTACAGGCTGCCGGAGTCTATTAGAGATATAGGTGCCAAACCAGAGATGAATTTTGTGTTCCCCATCCGATTGTCTAAGTTAGAGTTAAATTGAGTTCAGGATGAACTGTGTTTCACATGGATGAAAACCTGTTCCAGAGAAAGATCATTCACGGGTGTCTCCAGCAGGTCCTGTTTATATCACAGGTAATGTTTAAGTCTTTAGAATGGGTAATTCTGGTCCTGTTTTTGTTGAGGACATGGAGGAGGTCTATCAGTGTGGGGTCCGGCAGTGCCTCATGCCAGGCATAGATCTCCCCTCGACAGCCTGTAGGAGACAGATTACGTGAATAGGGCTTTAAGGCAATCTGCATAGGACATGTTATTTATGCCCTGTATTTCTTTAGTGAGGAACCTCTGTGGATGTTCCAATTGTTGCATGTGCCTGGTTCAGTACATACCTAAGGGTGCATTGTACTCAATGATAGGTCTAATAAATGCCAAATAAAGAGGAACAATGACTTCCTTGGACCTAGATGCAATACCTTTGTTTATAAGTTGAACAAAGTAGAATCATTTCCTTACTGTCTTAAACATGTGATGGTCAAAAGCTAGATTGCTGTCTACGTATGTCCCTAAGTCTGACTATTGGGGCAACTCTTAAGGATCTGTTTTTCAATTAGTAATAATCAAGCCTCGGATAAACCTCATTGGCTATGATACCGCCACCATGCAAAGCTTAACTCTTAGGGGTCTGTTGTCAATATGATAATTGCCAGGATTGGCTGACTTCTTGAAGAATACTATTATGCATTTCTTGGCATTTACTTTTAGTCCATGTGTCTGACATCAGTTGTTTGTCTGGAACAGCCCTTCTTGGAGAATATTAGTGTCAGTGGGAGATTCTGTGACTGCTGCTAATTTGCAGCTGTTTGGAAATTTGGTCAGCCAGAGGCCCTTGGCGTTGGCCTTGCCTTCATTGAATTAGATACCAAAAAGGAGTCATCCTAGGACCAATCCCTGAGGGTCTTCGCTAGTCACTGACCTATTTGTAGTGGTGGATTCCTTAAATTTAACTTCTTGCACAGGCTGTCTACAAATTGACATAAGAGTTTATGCCTAACCTTTTGAGTTTGTCAGCAATGCCACATTGGGGTATTTATCAAATGCCTTGGCCAGGCCAAGGTAGACAATGTGAACTATTGCTTTGGTGACCTTTTGAAAGAAGCCTGCCAGGTTAAGTAGACCTGACCTGCCTTTGAGGAAATCAACCTGGGTTGGGTCCAGTGTCTGGACATTTCCCATATCATTATATTGATCATTTCCATGATAATTCTTTCCATGGCTTTGTATACTTATGGGTCTGCAGTTTTCAGGGTCTGTAGATGGCTCACCTTTGTGCAGAGGGTTGACGGCTGCTGCTCTCCATTCATGAGGCACAAAGCCTATTAGGAGGTTATTGTTAAATAGTAATTCCAGAGGGCCTGATAGGTCATATTTCATGTTGTTTAGAAGGCAGCCTGTGATATTGTTGGGATCCATCGATGCAGTGACTATGGCCTTAGAGACAGCAGTTAGGATGTGTTCCGTAGTGATAGTAGGTGAGTTATATTTGATGGTATTTCCTGAGGGAAGGATTGGAGAGAAAGGGGGGGGGTAGAGTTAGAGCTGAATTTGCCTACCAGTAGATTTGCTGTATGTTCTGGCTTCATTAACAATGAGCCCTGCACACAATTGTGTATTGCCTTTGAAGTTGCATGCATAGCTAAAGAATGCATCAAATCTGGCATGGTAGACTTTATTTGTCCTCTGAGTTGTTTGTTTACTTTGAGAGTGCTTTTATCCTACTGGGTGCTACACCTCCTAATTTTTGCCATGATTTTCTCCCTTCTGTTATACAGCCTATTGATGCTGGGATTCCACCAGGGTGACTTGTTTTTTGAGTTAGTTCTGTACTTATTCCTGGTGGGTACAGCTGTGTCATTGCAGCTGTTAACATGCTTGTACAGGGTCTCTGTGAACAGTTCCGTGTAGGCAGAAGTGTTTTCAGGGGGCTTCAAGTTTTGATAGGTTATCACTTAATAGAAGGAAGTTAGCGTTACAGTAGTTACTGAACATTCCAGAGTTAGTTGGGGTTTTAACTTTACTGCAAAGGAGACATTTCTGTGGTCTGACCTTACCAGAGAGAACATTACACAAAGGAGTGTTTGCTGTCACATATTAGTGATGACTAGATCCAGTATGTTTGCACCCCTGGTCAGTGTATTAAATATTTGTCAAAGGAGTTTGTGTTTACAAAATACATGAATCATTTTTCCTGTGTGTTTGGTGTGATATGATTCCCAGTTACTACTGGGATAATTAAAGTCAGCCATGAATATGGTATTGGGTTGGATGGGGAGTGTTTCTAGTAAGCTTAAATATGTGTTATGGGTTTCTTTGGTCATGATATGGGATTTTTCCAGTGGTGATTTGAATGTGGAGAACTCAAGTGCATCGTCCTGCTTTGTCAGTCTTGAGGTATATTTATTTTTGATGTAAATCAAGACACCACCACCTTTAGTCCCTGCCTGTGTAGTAGCTGGTCTAAATGTGTGGAAAGCACTTGCACTGCCATGGTGCTTGCCATGGCTTTAAACCATGTCTCAATAACTGTGCAGATGTCCACATTCTCTAGGGTGAGGAGAGCTTGTATAGAGTGGCGTTTCTTGTTTAGACACCTAGCATTGAGCAGTAACGCCTTTAGATTTTCTTGGTTTTGATATGCTGTGTCAGAAGTACTTTCAGTCTGGCATTGCCTAAAGAAAGGCACTGTGGGGAGGGACAGTGTTTTAGATAATGTCTGAAAGCCTAGAGGGGAGAGGTGCAGACCAAACTGGCAAAGCAGTGTGTTCTGTTGACCATCTCCTACCATGCTGACAGATATTGCACCCCCTTAGAATGACACCAGAAACTGAACCAATTATTAATGTCAGTCATCTTATGTTCATATTGTGGCATCATCCTTTGAGAAGGTAGAATGCTGCTCTATGCTAGGCTCATACCAGCCTGTGACACACATTCTGAGAGCTCCATGTTGTCTTTCTTCATATAGTCTAGGGAGTTATGTCTCAGGTCCTTCACACCCACATGGGCTATGACTGATTCATACTGGTACTGCTGATCCAATGACCTGAATGCATGTGTAATATAGTGAATGCTGACCCTTGGTAAACAACTGACCATGAGTTTCTCCTTATTCAGCCTGCTGAGAAAGGCATAAGTGCTTTACACAATGGATTCTCCAATGCCCAGAATGTTGAATTGTATGGTGGGTTGCCTAATGGGCTTACAAGGTAGAAGCTGCACGAGATGTGGCTGTATATGTTGTGTGGGTATTGCTTTGAAAGAGTGCATTTATGGCTGTTGAGGGCATCTGTTATGTGTGCTTCATCTAGGTGGTCTTATTTGTTTAGGAAGGTCACATTTAAGTGCCCCAGCATGTATGAATCTGTGTCTGCTTCATCCTGTTAGTGATGGGTACAGAGTGTGCACCACTGACAAAGTTATTGACACTAGTAGTGCTTTTATGTGCGAGTTATGCCTCCAGTGACATTGTGTAAATGCATATCTCACATATGTTAAATTAGCTGGTCCTCAGTAAACATGAGGCAATTTCTACATTGCCTCAAGATGCCCATATCCACCAAGCTGGTAACTGTGATACTGGAAAGTTCATATCCATAGCAACAGGCCCTTTTTTATTGATTAAATGGTTGCAGTGAGAATACAGAGTAAAGTCAGGAGTATCTGGTTTGCAATTCTGGGGGCAGTGCTCAGCATTGCGCAAACTAGTTGCCCTATGTACGTCTAGGTATTGGTAAAATTTCATGGGTGAAAAAAAAATGTCAGCTGAAGTTGCCTGCATCTATACGGGGTACTGCCAAACACTTGAAGGGAAACTTCTGAAGTCATTCATTATGATTTATGGATGAAGTATTTAGGGAGATATTCTGATGTTAGGTTAGACAGTAGTTAATCAAGCATTTCTTAGTAAAAAGAAAGAATTAGCTTTGTCAAGAATGATGAATAGTGGGGATTCACCTAATTGACTGCTACCGGGCTACTACTAGTGCTGGTCTCATCACAGCATCACACTGCTGGAATACAGTGCCCCTTTGCATCTCCTATCGCCAGAATTAAAACAGTAGCACTAATCTCAAGATGAGAAATAAGCCAAAGGCTCTTTGGTGATCAACAGTCTTGTCCCAGATGATACAGCGGTGTGTAGGTTTGTTGTAGCTTTTTCCTGGTAGATGCCTTGAACAGCAACCAGATCAATCAGGAAGGTCCCACACAGACACTCATTGCCCATTCAGAGACCATCAGGAGTCCATGTCCTCTGCTGCTTCTCTCACCAGGAGCAAAACAACAGTATACATTTCAAGACAGCACCTATGAAGCACTTATCAGGCTGTCTGGTGATCAGCGTTCTCCAGCTAACAATGCCCATATGCTGTCACCAGGAGCAAAACAGAAGCACTAATCCCAATCTGAGTACTGAGAGGTAGAATTAGGGCTCTCTGGTGATTAATGGTCTTGGACTAGATGTTACAGATTTTAAAGGCAAGTTGGAAAAATGGGTTTAATATTCTAAAAGAGATCCTGCTTGGTGAACCTGATTGACTTCTTCGAGGCAGTCACCAAGGCTGTGGATGAGGGTAAGGCAGTGCATACAGCCTACCTTGACCTGGCCAAGGCCTTTGATACCATCCCCCACTCAGGTATCGTTGATAAACTCACCAAACTAGGCATCAATCCTTGCATCACTAGATGGGTTGCAAATTGCCTCACAAACAGGACCTACAGAGTGAAAGTTGTGGATTCCAAGTCAGACTGTCGACCAATCATGAGTGGAGGCCCACGTGGCTCAGTCCTGGGCCCTCTCCTATTTGGCGTCTACTTCTCAGACATCCATGCCAACACAGAAGGACTCTGGTTGACCAAGTTCGCAGATGACTGCAAGCTTTGAGTCATTATCAACTCCCTAAATGATGCAGACATCCTACCAAAGGGCCTCTCTGAGACCAATGACTGGTGTCAGAACTATGGCCTGAAGCTTAATGCCAAAAAATGTGTTATCATCCCCTTTGGAAAAAAACACAGTTCCCACAAATTGATGGGAGCCCACTGAACACTGAAGGGGCCATAAGAGATCTGGGCACCCAGGTCGACAGCCACCTCACCTTCGACCACCACATTGCCACTGTGGTCAGAAAGTCCTTCTATGTGGCACATCTTATATCCAAAGGTTTCGCATCCAGGAAGAAAGAGGTAATCTTTCCTCTCTACTCATCCCTCATTAGACCAATCATTGAATATAACACCCCATTTGGTATGTACCTGACCAGACACCTACAACAGCTGGAGAGGCCACAAAAGTACCTAATAAAAAGGATCCTAGGCCTTAACACATGTTCTACATGGACAGACTCAGGAAACTTTAGCTGTTCTCAGTCTCGTCTTATCGTGTACTTCAAGGTGATCTCTGCTTGACTTACAAAGTCATGTCCGACCCAGCCCTACTTGAAATGCTACACCTAAAGAAATCCCAATCCCCCTGCGCCACATGCTGCAGAGATCACAACCTCATTACCACAATTAACAGAACATGCTGGAGGGACAGGTTTGTCTCCCAAAGACTGCCCATACTCTGAAATAAGCTTCCCATTCATGTCAAGCAGAGCACCTTGCTTGGCCCTCTTGAAGAGAAATCTTGACAAGTGGATGGGTAACAGAAAGTTCACCCCAGGGATCACTCCAATTGCCCTGCTGGATAGGGGCACTGTGAACTAACATCAGGTGGCACAGTACCTGGGCAATTTTTTTGGGATAGGCTTGTAAAGGCTCCAGGGGCATTAGCCTAGTACACACCTATGAACCTATAATTGTTAAGTAGCTGAAGGGGGGTGACTTCTCAAAATGATAATTTTGTGCTTACTGACAATAGCCAATGAAAGAGGAAATGGAAGGAATTATGTAGTCTAATTAACATAAGGGGCTGGCAACTAAAGAGATTGTGAGTTTAAAAAAACAGTAGCAACAGGGTGGGGAAAATTTAAATTTCTGTGCAACTGACAAGTGACACCGCTCTGGTTTCTTTCCTACTATAAATATGCAATAAAAAACAGCATATCATTAAAAGACAGTGTAGTGAAATTACATCACAGTATACAAACTAGAAGAAAGCAAGAAAGCAGTACAAAATATATGAAAGTAATATAAGGAAAAACAAGCTAACCTTTCCATCATACCAGTCTATGGCAGAGTCTGAGTGAGTTTTTCGACTAAAATGGCAGGTTATGATTTGGGGTATGGTTGTGGAAAGATGTATGCAAGCAGTGATGGGGGGGCTTGTTCCTTTATAGAACAGTTTTGAAGGCAGAAAGTCCTACAGGAGAATATAAATCTAAAAGTAAGTTTTCCTCAGTCAATTACAGTTTACTACTGACAACATGAGTGCAGGGCTACTTGGAGAGGGGAGCGGAGGGAAACAGACTAAAGTTAACGAGAGAACAGCAGAGGAAGTATAATCAAAAGACAGAAAAAAATCCTGAGTTAATCATGTAATCACTATTCTTTGCAAGACTGTGTGCTTGGTTCAGTAGTAGGAGACTGCCCTCTTACTAATATTATAAGAAAACCAACAATAACATCAACAACAATCCTTTAATAACCTTATCTGAATAATGCAGTGACCCAATACAACATCAGAATGATACAGTCCAAGGTCCCTGATGAAAATGTACCTGTGTAGCTAAGACTATGAGAGCAGTATTCGGGCTTCTTTTTTAACAGAAAAAGTGGAGGGTGAGAGAGAAAACCCTTTTATTCAGTTGTATAAATGATGATATGAGAGCACAGTGTTCAGGCTTCTTTTTAACAGAAAGGGAGGGTGTTTAAGAGGAAAACCCCATTCAGCTTAGTTGTGGATGTGAGCACAAGAAAACAAGCTGTGAGAGACTGTCTAGCTCTATAATTAGAAGGATAGAACAGGAGACTGTAGTACTGTACTGGGGAGTGTTGTAGCGGTATAGGAGTGCCAAACACCAAGGCAGACCTCCCATATAGCAAATTCCTTTTTACAGTGCAGGAAAAGTGAACTGCTACAGACAGCTTCATTTACAACAAGAAAATAACATAAAACAACCAAATAGAAGAACTTATTTCAAAAGTCCAGCTCACAGTTGTGGTAGAAGGGCAAAAAAAAAGTCAATGTGAAATGAAGGCTTGTGTTTATTTTTTGTCTGTAGACAGCCATCCACTATCATTTTTCATGTTTCTGCAGACTGAGGTCCCTTCAAAGACCTTGTTTTCTTTATCCCCAAAGTCTCAAGGCACCTGAAAAATCATGAAAGACCTGTTTCAGACCATCACTGCTTTTGGGTATAAAATTCCATTATTTACCATATACTTTCTCTAGGACACACACAAACCAGCACAGATGTGGTTTTCTTATGATCTGCAACGGTAACAATAACAACAACAAGAGGATGCTAGGAAAATGCAGCCCCCACATTCAGATTTCCAACAGGACTGTAAGCCAGGAAGACAGGATTCCCACTGAACACCAGAGGTCACAGTCAGCCCCATGGCAGATCACACCAATCCTGACTCCTTACCTTACTGTCCCACTCTGGATGCAGTCAAGGGAGCTCTTGTGCCTTCGTGCTCAAGCATGGAGAAAGATTTGCAAGAACAAATGTGTTATGCTGAGGTTAAGCTATAACCCCCCCCCCCCGCCAAAAAAAAAAAAAAAAAAAAAAAACTCAGTCATTGCTTTTGCTACCATATCAAACACTATTAACAAGGAAGGAGGTCTTAAAACTCCACGGGAGGTCACACCAGACCAGAATGGCTTCAGAAACTATTTGGGTTTTTTTTTCCCAAAGAAAACAGTGGATCTCAAGTGTATTGTGGATTGTAACATTCATTCCCAGACAGCCTTTTTGCATAGTCTTATCACAGTACATTTTTCCATGTTTGATCACCTGAAACTAATTTGTACTCTTTATAGACCTCCAAGATCCCTACCTCATTATAAAAAAGGAATCAAGGAGGTTTTTAAGTTGGAACCAATAAAAACGCCAAGGAGTCATGGAGGTTTCTAAGTTCAAACCAGTCACTATAAGTTCAGGACTCTTCCATTTGACCTTACAAACTAGGTGCCAGTAACTGCAGCTAAGTTAATGCTGCAGAGAACCAAGAGCTTCCCTTACCTAGATAACTGTCTTTCACCATTTAAGGATGATCTGGTTCACAGAAGTCAGTTTCTACTTAATGTTTTCTTCTCCGCTCGGGTGATGTTCAGCCTCTTTAAATCCCAGCTTTTTCCAGTCCAAGCACTCAGTCATAGGCTGTTACTAGTACTTAGCACTTTGTCAACCATTCTTTACACATTGTCGACCATTGTTACCTCAGAATAGAATTCTGTCACAGCAGGAAGTGGTATCACTAATATGCTTGGCTCAAACAGTTATAGCAGAGATTTGCCTCAGGACTTTAATCTATATGGCCATTTTAGGTTTCATGATACTTACTCTAGATTTGAGATAAGGGCCTCCAGTATTTATTTTTATTTATTTATTTTTATTTTACATTTGTTGACCGGGCTAGTTCAACTGGATATATGTCCATTTTCAGCAGAGGCCTGGGGAGAAAAGCTCCACATGCAAGCATTTGTAATAACAGGTAAAACATTAAGCATGGTTATAATATATATGTAAAAAAATCATTAGATATTAAGTAAAAAGCAGAAGTTGAGAAATAGAGAGTGTATTTGTTTAAGAGTTTCTTAAAGCTAAAAAAGAAAAACATTTGCGTGTACCTAGATACACGAGGAAAGCTAGTTATTTACAGCAGAAAAGTTGAGAGTACCTAGATATCCAAGGTAGACTAGTCAGGGTTGTTACAGGAGCAGAGCCAGTGGGTTTTGAGGTGTGTTTTTAGTTGGGATTTGAAGCAGGGAAGAGAGGAGATTGCTGTGAGATTGTGAGGAAGAGTGTTTCAGGTTTTTCCTACTGTGTTGGAGAACAAGGATTTGCCAGCTGAGTTATTGGGTTTACTAGTCGATATAAGTAGTTTGTCAGAGGAACGAAGGCTTTTAAGATTGCAGTAAGGAGTGATAAGTGAAGTGAGAATGGGAGTGTTTGTGGGTTTGTAAAGGATTTTGTGGGCTAAGGAGAGCTGGTGAAATAGAATTAGGTTTTGTAGTTCGAGCCATCATAGTTGCCTTAAGTTTTGGCAGTGATGAGTTCTAAAAGTAGAATTAGTGGCAAATCTGGCAATATTGTTGTAGGCAGCAGACAGTTTGCTGAGGTTAGCTTTGGACACTGAAGTGTAGATGGGGGAGGCATACAGGAGAGTGGAGATAAGATGGGTCTGAGCAATGGAAGTTCTGGCAAAGTAAGGAATGGTTTAATTCTATAGAGGGAGCCTAGTTTTCTGTTAACTGATTTTATAGTATTGCTGATGTGTTTGTCAAAGGTCAGATTGTTGTCTATTTCAACTCCGAGGAGTTTGGTAGTTGGATCGGGTGATATGTTCGTGCCATTATTTGATGTTACACAGAAATTCAGTGGAGAGGATTTTCGGGTTGGTGAGAAAAGTAATAATTTGTTTTTTGGGGGGTTCAAAATTAAGCATCGTTTGAGGAACCAAATTTCTACGGTTTGAAAAGTCTTTTGGGTGAGAGAGTGCAGTACAGAGGGGGATGAGGCAGAACAGATTAAAGTAGAATCATCTGCATATTGTATACAGGTGGCAGGAGAAATACGAGTATGAAGATCATTAATGAAAATTGAAAAGAGGAGAGGGCCAAGAATTGAGCCCTGGGGGACTCCTAGAGTAATGGGGAGGTGGTTGGATAAGTTATTTTGCCACCTCACTGCCTGTTTTCTGTTGTGCAGATAAGAGTGGAACTATGTAATTGAGCTTGTGTCAAGTGCAAATGATTTAAGTAAGTGTAACAATATTTCGTGATTGACCATATCAAAGGCTTTGGATAGGTCAATAAATATGGCAGAGCGTATTATTGTTCCTATTTTTATTGATGAAGTCTGTGAAGGAGAGGAGGGCAGAGGTGGTGCTATGGTAGGGTCTAAAACCATGTTGACAACAGTAGACTGTTTATATTTAGTAATCTTGATATTTCATCACCATTTTGTATCTGAGTTAGATATCTAAAGCCTATTTTTCTCACTTGGCCTGATAGCTAGATTTAGCAAACCTTCAAACAGAAAAGACTTTGCAGATGCAGACTTTTTATGCTGCAGGTATCTCGGATACCAGTGCCCAAGAGTAGCTCGGGGGGGGGTATTGCAGTGGACAAACAGTCAAGTGGACCTGGCCTCAGAAATCATGTTTTCATATCACTGTTCTATAAGTTATGGTTGTTTTTCCTTCTGGCTTTCCAGGACTTTTTCCCAAAGCGATTTTTTTCAACATCTACTTAGATAGCTTGGCTGTTGTCATGTGCTTCAACAAAGGAGGAACTCAGTCTCATCACTTTGCTGAGAGGCCATAAGGGTATGGCAGTAGACCATCGATTCCCATTGCTTCCTGTTGGCAGTGCATAAGCCAGTTCACTAGTGGACAGATGCAGCCATTGCCTTCTAATGCCTTATAAGTGGTCACTCAGCTAGTCTGTCTCTTACAAGTTCTTTTGTTTGTGGGGTACCCCAGCGTTAAACCTCCTTGCCTGTTAATCCAATAGCAAGTGTCTCAGCTGCTTTTCCTTCATTTCCATTCTGGGAAATCAGGCCAGAGATGCCATAAGCCAACAGCAGCCAAATGGCCTCTTTTACACATTTCTCTATTTGCTGGTATGGTAGTAGTATCTTTCATGTCTTCAGATGTACTGGCAGTTGTGGAGGAAGGTCAGTATTTGTTCCTCTGTACACTAAATTTGAATTTCTTGATGTAGACCTGTTAATCTCAGTAGCTCATATACAAAGCTGTGGAATGTAATATGTCAGAACTCATTAATCTGGACATTGAAAATCCTTTACCCCTGGACACTCGTCACTTCAGCTGTGTGAAAGCAGGTCCTGCCTCATTAGCCTTGTCAAAAGCAGCATATCAGTGGAGAGTCGTTGCACAGAACATGTCGTATATCTGGACCTGGCCAAGCCCTTTGGCAGTATTCTCTGTGCAGGCATGTGGTTAGAGTCACAGGTGTCTGAAAGGACTTAAAAGCTCCCAGTAGTATACTGCACAGCTCAATGTTGAGCCCTCTCCTATATGGCATCTGTTTCTCAGACCTTCAAGACTCCTAGCCTATGTTAATCTAAATTTCCAGAAGATTGTAAATTGACTGTTATTCGCTTTCTCCTGACAGTTGCTCCAACACGATTTAGATTATATTAGCAGGTGGTGCAAGTAAAATGGCCTTAAACTAGACATGAAAACATGTAGTATAGTTCTTATTGATAAACAAAACATTTCCTCATCATACCATAAAGATGACCCACCCTTCCAAGCAGACACCGTTCTGAGGGGTCTAGGCACTCTGCTTTATCTTTTGACCATCATGTCTCTGTAAACCAAATAAAGGACTTTCCAAAGTATTAATTTCCAAAAGAATATTGCCCAAATCCAGAGAAGTCTCAATTCACTGTATTTATCTCTCATCAGGACTGTCATTGAATATAACACCCCCTTTGGCATGTTTTTTTCTAAACTTATCACTCAGCTTGAGAGATCTTAGAGATTTCGAAGTAAAAAAAAAAAAAAATCAGAAGCTTCAAGGTTCTCAGTTATTCTGACACAGTGGCAGTCCTTTCCTTGCACTTGGTCTCTTATAAATTCCTCCATGTTGATCTGTTAGACAGCCTTTCGAGTCTTGAAAGATTGGACCCTCCTTAACTTCCTATTTCTTCAGTAAATAATGGTTCCTCAAATACCTGGTTAAAGGAGTTAAACCTTTATTATCAGATAAATTAGATGGATTGGTGTGAGAGACTCGTATCCCAATGAATCCACTACCTCTGGTGCAAATTATCACTACATGCCAAGAAAAGTAGCATCCCTGCCATCTTCAAGGTTAGGCTTGGATAGCTGGATGGGCAACATCAAATTCTCCCCGATCTATGTTTATGTTGGTTTCTTTGAGGCAACAGGCAGCTTTCAAATATGTTTTATTGAATAGCTTTGTGAGGGTGTATAGACTGATTGCCACAGTTTTATTTTACCAGTTGTTAGCCAGGTTGTTAAACTGCTGTGAAGATTTTTTCAGGTACGGCCCAGGCGAAGAAGGCATCAGAGGCCAACAATGAATTTAATGCAGTGAATTTTAACAGACATCAATGTTTCTTCAGATCACTGTTTGAAAGATAAAGGAAGCAAGTTTATAACCATGATATAAAGAATATTATGGAGATATAGGACTGTTAAGTACAAACGCAGCTAATGTTGAACTGCCATTGTTAGCGTAAATGAAGATAGTTTAAGGTTTATTCAGAAAACCCACTTCTCAAAGCCAAAATAATTTTCATAGCCTCTATTTGACATAGACATACCTGATCCTTCTGAAATCGGTCAGGCTACATCTCATCAGGATGCTGTTATCTCACCCCTCAGCTAAACCACACCCAAACCTACATTCATTGAAGCTGACTGTTTGTGTTCTCTACTTCCAGTGAAAGCCATGGGTTCTGGCTTTTCAAAAAGAGCAATTTGTATTATCACCTTGGTTCAGAGGCCATATGCCCAGAAAGACATGCCATGAGAAGTGGACTCCCCCCCCCCCCCCCCTTTTCAGTTACGTTCAAATGTGGAAAACTCATTTTCTGCCAGTGAGACTTTGGCTCTTAATTATATAGCCAAGATCTGTGTCGCTGATTGCTGTTGTCCACCTTTCAGGGATCATTTGTTTTCCATTTCTGATTTCCATTCTGATATGAACTCTGCATCTTTATTTTCTGTAAAACCTCTTACAAGGCTGTTTCCAGCTCTGGCTTCCTATTGGAGACCCATTCCTCCTTGTTACATTTATTTTGTGCTAAGGAAGCTTACTCTTCCACTGTTCAAACCGATGGCATCCTCTAATCTTACACTCCCTTCCTGTCTGCAGGCAGATCTTATATTATATGGACAGAACCAAATCTCTCTACAAGGATGACCAGCTGTTTTCCTTCTTTGCAAAATTTAAACTGGGCAAAAAGAAAACGCGTACTTTCCAGATGGTTAGCCAGTTGCACTGACTTTGTCATACAGCTTCCAGGGTTCATCCTACTAGAGCAGTGGTTTACCCCCTTGACCCCTTTCTAAAATGACAAATATGATGGCATTTGTGCAAAAGCAACTTGGTCTTCTCATGAGCGCTTTCATTAGGTACTGCAAACTGAATATTGTGTCTAGAATTAGATAATCCTTTGGAGTCATTTTTATCAGGGAGGAATGTTCTTGAGAGTAATCATGAAGGAGGATTAGCACGCAATTCTGTTCTGAAGGTTAATCTAGATAAGCAGCCTTTTATCAGATATAAAAGTTATTTGCTTAGCCATAATGACACATCTTTAATAAGGATGGTCTTAGATAACATACCTTCTCTCCTTCCCTATCTTTATTATTATTGCTTCTGTCCTTTTCCCCTCTGCTTTGTACTGAATTCAGGAATGTTGAATTAAAGATGTTTGATGCATAATAGGTTCACAGAAGTTTACTAGGCTAACAACCACAAGGGACCAAACAGAAAAATGGAAGCACATGCCGAAAAAAAGACTCAAAACCAGAAGAAACGGCACAAAATAGACAAAAAAAAAAAAAAAAAAGGCAGCTCCAATAAATCCTCTTTATTATGGGTCCCGGCAGGTGGTAAAGTAGTACAAATTCAACATGTGTGTATTGAATTTGTACTATACAAACTGCTGGGACCCATAGTAAACGGGATTTAGTGGTGGTACCTTTTTTTTTTTTTTTTTTTGGTCTGTTTTGTGCCATTTCTTCTGGTTAACAACCACAAGGGCCTTTTTAAGCCTGGCCATGCATCCCAAATCTCTGACAAGTTCTGATACCCTTGATAAGTGTAAGCAGGGCTTTGGGAAATGAACCATTTACAGGTTACCTGTGTCTGTTAGAGGCATAGGTACCAAACCAGGGTTGGATTTCCAGCTTCCCATCCAATTGTCTAAGTTGCACTTGAATTGGGTTAGGGAGGAACTCTGCTTCACATGGATGGCCTGTTTCATAGAAGCGGTAGTCTCCGGGATACATACCTCTCTCTCCATCAGGACCTATTTATATCACAGGCAAGGTTTAAGTCTTTAGAATGGGTAATTCTGGTGCTGTTTGTTTTATGGATATGCAAGAGGTCCATCAGAGTGGGGGTCTCGCAATGCCCTGCATGCCAGGCATAGATCTCCCCTCAAAAGCCAGTAGGAGACAGAATACAGGGATAGGGGCTTGAGGCGGTCTGCATAGGACATTTTACTTATGCCCTGTATTCTTTTAGTGAGGAACCTCTGTGGACGTTCCAATTGTTGGATATGCCTGGTTAGGTACATACCAAAGGGAGCATTGTACTCAATGATAGGTCTGATGAATGCCGAATACAGTGAAACAATGACTTTCTTGGACTTGTATGCCATACCTTTGTTTATAGGTTGCACAGTATAGAATGATTTTCTCACCACTGTAGACATATGGTGTTCAAAGGCTAGATTACTGTCTATGTGTGTCCCGAAGTCCTTGACTACTGTGTCATATCTAAGGGGTGTGTTGTCAATATGATAGTTACCAGGAATGGATGACGTCCCAAAGGATACTCTTATGCATTTCTTGGCATTTAGTTTTATTCTGACACCAGTTGCTTGTCTGTGTCAGCCCCCCCCCCCCCGAGAACATTTGTGTCAGTGTGAGATTCAATGACAGCTCCCGATTTGCAATAATCTGCAAATTTAGTCAGCCACAGGCATTGGCATTGATTTCTGAGAAGTAAATGCCAAAAAGGAGCATTTCAAGGACTGATCCCGGAGGGACTCCACTTGTGACTGGCCTCTTTGTAGAGGTGGACTCCCCAATTCTAACTTCCTGGGTCCTGTCTGTGAGCCAGTTGGCTATCCACTAGGTGACATACGGGTTTGTACCCAACCTCCTGATTTTGCCAGCAGTGCCCATGGGAGGAGTTGCTTGGCACCAAGGGGAACTATTTAATGCTTTGCCATCCTAATGCCTGTAACACAAGTCCTAAAGTCTACCAATGTGGCACCTTATTGTTAAAGATCTGTCGTTATGCTGTGTGTGTGTAACTGACCTTTACTAAACATGCAGTTATGTGGTGTATTACAAAGGCATAAAGTGAATATATATTTGCAAGGTACATATTTACAGAAACACATTGTGTGTATACATTTCTAAAGTATTTGAACATGAGAATAATTTTTAACGAGCAGTGTTAGTAGTGTGCATTTCTGTGGTTCAGCATGATAATTACTTTTATAATGAGGTTAAGCAAATCATACTATAATTTGTTTAAGTAAGTCATGTACCAAATTGTTTATTGTAGCTTGAATAATTGGATCATGAATACAGTCATTATGAATATACAGCTTTCCTAGTACCTTGGAGACATTTGTTGATGTAGCAGGGTGTTTCAAGATATTGTGTGTGGAATGGATACTGACAGACCCAGTCCCCGGCTATCTGTTTCACTGTCAGCTACCACCTGATGGTTTATGTCTTGAAGTCAGTATTAAAAGTCTGGGTTAGGAGGGTGGCCTAATGGTTAAGGTGTTTGCCTTACAAACACAAGGTGCAGGGTTTGAGTCTCACAAGAGATAATTGGCTAGGCTTAAAATGGCTCGCAAGGGCAGTTAGCTTAGTACTAACCTATGAACCTATGAAAACACTCATCCAGTTACTTGTAGTCAGTTAATGATGTGGAAAGGGGAGTAGATCTGGGTATACATTTGGAGGTAAGAATTTTGAATCTATTTATTATACCAGTCAGCCTATGATGAAGCTTCTGTTGCATGGTATGAGCTAGCAACTGGCTATGAAATAATGTAGACAGATGAGCCACTAACTGGGGCTACGCTTTTTCTTAGAGAGAAGAGTTACAGTGACATTAAAATAAGTTATTCTTTCTGAAAGTGACACATGCAGTTATGAAAATACATTTTGGTTTGCTTTGGTGTGTGGTATGTCAGCATGACAGTCATCATTTGTAGTGTTAAATAATAATCTGTTGATTTAACCATATGTATTTATTGTCATTTTAAGCAGCTGTTTGTATGTATGCTTCCTATTTCTTATCATGTATGTACTGTGTGTTCTCCTATTGTAATGCTTAATATAATAACTAATCAAGGTGTTGCAGGTTTGTTGCCAATGCATTGTTCTTTGGGAAGCTCTGCTTATGAATGAAGGCAGATGTTCTCACCAGCAAAACTAAACAAAATAATGTTGTTAGATCTATCCTTGACTGCATATCCTGTATTAATTAATAATTTTGGTCTCTGATTTAATGTTTTTCAGATTAATTCTGGATGGCGCACCCCTCATAGCTATACATAAAGCCAGATACTACAAGAGGAAAGATGGTTTAGCTTTGGGCCCTGGACCATTTGTCACTGGGCTAGAGTATGCCACAGACACCAAGGCTATTGTAGTGGGAAAACCGGAAAAAACTTTCTTCTTGGAAGCTTTGAGAAGCATTGGCTGTGCACCAGAAGAAGCAATTATGATTGGTGATGTGAGTAGTAATAAGCAGTGAATACTGCTTGTACTTGTCAAAGACTCAATGTTATGCGTGCAGTGTAACATTGGTAATACTTCATATTTTATAAATATTTATATTTGCTAATTATTTATTAAGGTTGTTGACAAGGTAGTTCCTGTGTAGCATTGTAGGGTGTGAACTAAGAACTACAACAAGACAGCAGCCACCTTGCTAGCCGCCCCTCCCATCTACCCTTCTGTTTCTCTAAACTCTCGCTTAAACTCTGTCTGATCAACCCCCACCCGTTTCTCTTCAGTCACATTATACTAACACTCAGTCTTTACATCAGTGCTTCTGTCTCTTTAAACTCTCATTCAACTTGAAATTTTAAACTGCAATATTACTATTTCTCCTTTACTTAAACCTACTTGTCACTCGTCCTTCTCTAACACATAAGACAAGCAGGTGGAGGGTTTCATTTACATGCCCTAATACATAGAAACACATCAGGATGAACAGCAGCATCATAAAGTACAAATAAACTAGTTAATAGACGGACATTATGTACAGCCATACATGCTTACATCTCAAAGGCTTACTACAAAATGGCAGTCAGGCTCGCGCGTGTTCTGTATTTATACAGTTGTGAAAGCCCTTGTATACCGTCTTAAAGGTAAATGTACACATATTGATCTACATTAGTTACAGTATCAGAAATGATTTTAGGGTGATATAATCACATTTCCAAAGTAGCATTGCTGTTCACATCAACATATTACAAACCTATCCAGCTGCCAATCACTCTGTACTAGTTACATACAATTTTAGTTGCTTAATTCACCCTCCTAAGAAGATTATTTTATAAATGAGAGACATATTCAAATGTTCCAACTTTAAATTATTAATTCTCATGATCTTACTAGAACTGTACTGTAACAAATTTTGATGCCATGATTATGTTTGTCTTATTGTCTGCTATGTTGACCAAGTTGGACCATCCTGGCAAACAAATGTCAAATAAATAAATATAAATAAATGACAGTTATACGGTCCATTAGGGTGATACAGACAGGTGAAATGAACAATAGTTGCAAGAAGGGCAGCTGACAGCAGTAAAACCACAGAAGCATGGAATGAAGTATACAGAAAATAAAATGGAGCACAAGCTGTCAAGACTGAAGTAATGGCAAACATTCAGCAGGTACAGGGAGGAAAGATAAATGATGCGAGTACAGTCAGTGTTGTGTTGCATTTGAAGAGAATTACTGTGAAGTTAGAATGTTGATATGAGAAGGTGGTGGCATCCCAGTACAGGAAGGGAGTAGTAAAAATGTAACTATAAAGGACCTGGTGTCAGTAAATATAAGAAGCCAAAGGAACTACTTGGTATGACAGATAAGAGGTGTGGATATTTTCAATATGGTGAAGGCCCTTTAGTTCATGTTAAGGGATGAATTTTACGAGTATGACTATGTACGTTAGAGAAGAGGGAAGAACATTTCAAATTTGCACTTTAGTAGGGCTACAAAGCTGAAGGTTCTTAAGCAAGTACTTTTAACCATTTTAACTGCATTATTTAAAATGGGAGTCTCTTAAAAACAGAGCAAGAAGCCATTTTGCTAATGAAGATACCCATCACTTGCTGTGTGTGTGCTCCTAGTAGAAGATTCATGAGAGGTGCACAAAGTAAACCTTCCCAGGTTGCCGGCTGTCCCTTGCCTAGTGGCAATGGATTTTAACCATTCATTGATGGATGACGTAGAAGTAGCAGGAGAGGTACTCATTTGCAACCTCTTTTGAAGGCAGTTCCCAGAGTATGAGCACTGCTTTTCTTACATAAGTGATAAGAGACTGGCCAGACGGGTAAAAGATCCCATTTCCCCTAACAGTGTTTGCTAGAGATGAAGCATGCTTTCCCTTCTTTTCTGCCTTCTGTCTGAAGCCTAGCTTCACTGGCAGGAATTGAGGCCACCAACACTTGCGTGCCTCATGCTCCAGAGAGTTGAACATTAGCGCACCCTATGACACATGATAGAATATGACCAAGTAGTTGTAGGAGTGTGCCCTTGGAGAAAATAATCTGTTTCTAGAGCATGGCCTCTTGCAGTCCTTTCTTAGTCCACCTTCATCTCTACATGCTCCTTATCTCATGCTGGGGACCTGTACCACCGTTGGTGCTTGCTATTTACACAATTACAAAAACTTTCTGTGGGCCCCCCAGTGATGTGATTAACCTGAAGTTGACATCTCCAGCCTCCTTTGAATCCACCTGAGAGGACAGTTAACAGAGGCTCAGGGCCTGTTTCTGAGACACAAAAAGATAGAGAGACTTTTCATCATAGTTTCTGCACTTCCTTTAAGGAGAAGTTCAGTATTATGAAGACCTTTATGAACTGGCGTGTTGCCCCACCAACACCTCCCCATGCTTAAGTCAGAAAAAAGTTAAAACAGTATTTGGAAATGAGAAACTTTGGGTCAGTGCCTCTGTGGTTCAGTCTTAAAGGATTCCACCTTCTCTAACCATACTATTCCCTATAGGTGTCGGGTAACATCCAAATGAAGTATGCTAAGGCAGATACAAATGAGATCTCTGTGGCTTATTATAGAATCTCAAGGCCACATCTGTCTACATTACCACTGGGTCAGTATTCTGATGTTTTGGGTATGATGGGCAAAACTATGCTGCTCTGTGACTGTAGCCAGTAGGACCCTGGACTATCTGATCTGTCCCATTTCTAGTCTTCTCTTGTGGCTTAGTCTTTGGAAAAGCTTGCAGAGCTTCATGATCTGGTGTCAGAGAGTCTGTGGTTAAGATCACCAAGGCTTCTTCAATGGAATTTTGAATTGCCTATTGTAATTTTGAATACAGCATCTGATATGTGCTTCAGTAGATGATGTAATTTAGGATCTCCCTATTCAAGGATGACCTGAGTCAAGCTATCCTGGATGTCTCTTTCTGGGGATTTCCATTTTTGTCCAGTGTGTCAAGGGAGTGTTGAAGGTAAAGCCTGCAGGGGAGAAAACAGTCATTGACAACTTGGAGGAATTTTGTAATGCTATTTCCATATTTCGAACATCCTGTTGTTTTAGGCCACCCAAGTACCCTAAAAGTATTATTGAGTGTTGCAGCCAAGAAAGGGATGATACTGGCAGTCTTGAAGGACAATTGAAAAAAAAGATTAGACCAAAATGGAAACCCTAAATTGTAATAAAGTCAAAACTGCATAGAAATTAGCTGAAGTTATGACTTTCTAATTCGAAGATCACAGAGCCTTGGAAAAAAGGAAGTGTCTCTTCCTTGAGGTTGTGTGATCCCTGCGTTAGTATATTCTAAGTAGTAGAATATGGAGCCAGTGAATGGGGATTTTGTCTACTGCAAAGTAGGGTTTCTTTGCCAATTTTATTTGTAATGCAAAGTGCATGTTTATTTATGGGAGTTGATTTATGCCTTATTTGACTTTCACTTTTTGTCATTTACTCTTAAGGGTTGTCCTTGGGATCTCCTTGAAACATAGACCAAAACTTTAGAAATGTGAATACCAAATGGAGCATTCAGTCTTGCTTCAAAAGAAGTCCATTTTATTACACTGCATTATATTATATGGTCTGAACAAAATTCCTGTTTGAATCACATAAGCTACCGCACATTGTTTACTTGAAGTGATATGGGGTCACAGCATAAAGGTCAAATTACAGAAGCCCATATGACGTCTAGCCAGCAAAAAATGCAGTGGGATGTCTGAAAGTTTGATTTAACTTGAATGCAGTTGCCAAAGACATGTAGTGATAAAACTTTACGCATTCCAGCAAAGAATAACTGTCCTCAAAAGGGATGATTGCAGAGGTTGGATGGTGGAGTTGGATAGGCTTTCCCCTTGGGGAAAAATAACTGAAATATATGCTGGGTCAGATGTTAAGTAACCCTGGCAAGCAGAGGATGGTGGCTAAGCACTAGGCAGTTATGTCCAATAGTGCCTCCTGCCAAGTCTACAAGAGGCGGTACTCCTGTAGATTGTTCATGAGAGACCGATTTTATAGGTTTGCCCTAGCATAAAGAACCACCAATAGGGGGTCAGTGTATCCTTCATATGGTCTTAGGTGGCCATGTTTTAAGAGCTTGTTTGTCTCCCATTATGAAGTCCATTTTAAAACTATGTGGTCTCAGGGACCTCCTTGAGCAGGCCCATATTCTACTTCTCAAGGAATTCCAAGAGCCTTGTCTTCCTTTGGAAAAAGGAGAGAGGAATTCAGTCCACCTCTTAGCTATTCAAAAGAGGGTTAGATGCGTGTCCCATTCTAGATCATAATCCCAAGGGGATTATGTCCTTGCTTCCACAGAAGAGACTAAATGGTGTTACTGGATATGTTCAGTGTGTTTTAATACAGCATTGTTAAGGATTCTCACAGAAGAATGCTTTAGTTTGCTTTGGACTGCTGTTTGGTTTGTCATTTTACTTTTTACCAGGGTCATGTATGTGGTTGTTGAGGATTCACAAAATGTTTTTTTTAACATTTCCCTACTTGAAAGACTGGTATTTCATGACCACAGCATGGAACTTCCTGACAGTAGCTATTTCTTCACTCATTTAGCAATTGCAGGTTGTGGGTCAACAGCAATCTGGAAGATGTCCTCTAGTCCCAATGCAGCCATTGCTGTTTCTTGGGGCACTTTTGGACTGTTTTCAGCATTGTTCATTCCTTATCACTGGGGCATGGTCTTGGCATTCTAAGTGAAGAAACTACAGGTGGTTGAGGCTTAAACCCTTGTCCACCTGTTTGGCCTAATTGCAGCCACTATCTTCATTTTCCTATTTACCTGCTTGTGGCTTAACTGGAAAGGGAGATGCCATGGCTGCAGAGTATTCAAACCATTCTACTCATGTCAGATTGTCACAGCGCTATGGCGTGGTAGGCACTTCTCACCAATCTCATTGTAGAATTTCCTTTCCTGCAGCAGATCCAGTCTCAGATTCTGACGATGGATATTTTGTTGATGGGGTGAGCATTACTTTGTTGCTTTCTGACCCAATGCAATCCAGGAGAGAAGTCTTCACGTAAATCTGCCTGAGTTGCTAATGGTGTCTCTTGCACTTTGAAAAGGGAACTGAGACTCAACCCCTCTATACGCCAGTCAAACAACTATACCCAGGTTTGATATCTCCAGAAACACAATAACATTTGTTCATACCATATGTACAGAAAGGTTGTGCAGGTTTGGCTAGAGACCAGAACCTGACTGTTTCAGCCATTCACATCCTGACAGAATTGTATGTGCTAGTGGACTTCTTTACTAGAAGTGAGAATGAGAGACCTGACAATGAAGATCTTCCAAGAGTGCAGCATTTCAGAAATTGATCTCTTTGTTAAAATAAGAAAATGCCATGCTATTTGTTTGTCATGCTCCTCCAGTTTATTTATTTACTGTTTTGTTAGTTGGGTATGTCAACTGGTTGACTGACCCTTGCCAGGCACAATCCTTTCTGCTGTGTACAACAGGACATAGATGAGTTAGCAGTAGACACATTCTGTCGTCTTTGTTGTGAGACTCCTATACACCTTTCCACCTTCTCCTCTTATTCCACACTTAGATCAAAAATTGATTGATTCATTCATTTGTTATAACGTGATAGCTACTACCCTTTGATAACTTGGTGAGTAGGCTAGTCGACAGACCTTTTTCAGCCACAACCTTTACATGTTGAAAAAAAAACTGGAATAATAGAGTTATGAAGTGCAATACGTATATTTACAGACTGTTTATATTATAATACAAGCAAGGGTGTACATAAACAAAACAGAGGTATTTAATCAAAGCAGTGTAAGTTAGGTGTTTTAGGTAGTTATGTGGAGGTGATATCAATTAGCCATTATCTTTAAAGCAGTTGCAGTATTAATCTTTGGACTTAGCATTTTCATTTCACCTTTTAATTTGCCTTAAGGTAGTTTCTTGCAGATTCAGAGTTGAAACAGCAAAACTCATCCTTGTTGCATCTTGGTGATATACTCCTAGGTAATTAACTTAGTGGCATTACTATAGTTCATATGAGAGCAAGTCAGTGCAAACCAGCTCAACCTTTGAACATGGCTGCTGCTTTAGATACCCTTATTATGCTGGACCATACATCAAAAGTCTCAGAATTTACTAAGCCACCAGAAAAGCTTCCACTTGCAAGATACGTTTTGCTAAGTGAAAACAGTTCTTGGCTCATCACCGTCTTGTAAATGGCAGTTCTGTACCTTTGCCTGCCTTTGAAGTTCCCTTCTCAGAACTTGAACTTTGACTGACTGCTCATCGTCTGTTTGTTCCAGTTTGTTACACAGATCTGAATGTGGTTTCTTGGGAGATAGTCATCAGTGATCATTTTCACTTACAGGATCTTGGAGCTTAAAGATTTTATTTGTAGGGAACTGTATTTTGTCTTTCATGGGCATCAGATGTCCATTATGACTAGCCTACGTTGTCTTTTGAAAGTGGTCTCAAAACTGCTCTTAAACCAGTTCATTTAATACCCTGTTTTTTTCCCAGTGCGACTATTGGGGCTGGAGGTCTTTGTCTTGCTGTTTAGCATCATGAGTTCTGGATTTGTGAAAGTTGTTAAGATCTCTGCCTCACATGAACTCCATTTGCTCTCTGTGTGGGGTTTGCATGTTCTCCCTTGGATTGCATGGGTTTTCTCTAGGTACTCCAGTTTCCCCGTATCTCCCAAAGCATGTTGGTTAATTAACATTTACCTTTTACCCTTGTCATCCCATTCATGGTTGGAAAGTATCCATAATGACCAGTTCATTTATCAGAATAACAAATGACTAAATGAAAATTAAAATTTATACCATGAATTTGCTGTCTTTGTTCCAGTTAAGAATTTACAAATAGAAAATAAATAGTCCCTGCTCCTTCCTCAAGATAGGAAGGCACCTCTAGTTTCTCTGTTTTTCCAAACAGGGAAGATAGTATTTATTTTCAGAATTTTTGATATTTTTGACCAGTGAATTTCTGTCTGAAACCTGTTTAATAAACCTGCTCAGTTTTCTTAAACAGTGTAAGTCTGCTGCTTGCTTTTATATTCTTTGGCCACTTGATGGCAGAGTTAAAAAGCAAGCAGCACATACCAACAGAGTTTGTAATTGCTTGAGAGACATTCAGGACTTGCTGCTGCAGCAAATGGATTCTTTGTTGCTATCTCAGCTTTCTTGGCATTGCCTAATATAGTTTTACATAACATTGTACTCTGTGTGTGTGTATTTAATTATAGTTTGATGACCAAGTAGATGAACTGTTCCACTGACCCCTTTCAGTCCTTGATCAACTGCAACATACAATGACCATATGACAAAAGTGAAAATAAAGAAGCAAAATCACATTTTGCCTAAAGAAAAATAATTGTGAACCAATAAAAAATCCTACCTGATACTAAACTAAAACTAATTTAGTTATACAAACACATAAAATGTCATCATTTTAAATTCATTGCCCTTGAACAGATAGTTAACAACGAAAGGGGGGGGGGGGGGGTCCTTCTGATATTTAAGAGTATCGAGAATTAATGTGGCAGCTTAAGTGCAATGTAACCTACCCCCCTGGGCTTAATTAAACTGTTTCCATTTCTAGCTATCTCAAGTTAAAAGTTGAATTTCATATGTAAACAAAAATGTAATTTTGTTAAGGACATTTTAAGCTAATAGATTGTGAAAGAATCAAGACATTATTTATTGTTATTTATTTTTGAGAATTTGATTATTAGCTTTGTACAGGTTTTTATATGTTTTATCATCCCAGTTTGCATAACACAGCTCTGTCTGTTCCACAAGCTGCTTTCAATGTTATCTATAAAAAATGATGTTTTCCTGCTGCTAGTATTATAGGGAATTTATCATTCATTTCAGTTTTTTAAATAATATGAACATACACCTTGTAAAATTATTTAATTGCTTAATTAGTGTAAGTCATGTGACAAAGGTGCAGATTTAACAAGTGGTTCAGTGTGCTTTTTTTGTATTCTGAAGAAGTCAATGCTGACAGCTGACGAAAGCTCTAAATAAAGGTTTCTGCCTGTGAGCCATATTGCTCTTTCTTATTTTATTTAAAACTAATTTGTTTTTGCTCCCTCACACACCCTGCTAATTTTATATACCAACTTCGAGTTCCTACAATGTTAATGAAGGAGCATCTTCCTAATCCCTACTGAATTAGTGCAATGTCTTACATAATGTACACGTCTTAACACACACCCAGCAAAGCAAAGTGCACCACCTCCCCTCCTCATAATACCTATACTCTAAAAATACAAACACTATATAAAACTCTAACATTATTCCCATTCATTCAGTGCAAGCATTATCGGCATTACAGTAATTAAAAAACTGAATGCTAAATATAATTTTACAGACCCATAAAAAGTCCCATCACAAGTCAAGTCATACCGCAGACCTAATCACATGCTACTAATACAAACACATTTGCCGAACTGCATCTCTCACAAACATATATTCATACATATCTACATTCACTCATTCTCACACTACCAGCAAATGTCAGTCAAATGTGCATTTTCCCAAAGTGTATGCCCTTATATATATATATATATATATATATATATATATATATATGTCCATGTGTGGTTGTATATATGTGTGTGTAATATATTTCTATGTGTACACACACACACACATATATATATATGTATATATACACATACACGTGTGTTTGTGTGTGTATGTATACACACATACACGTGTATGTGTGTGTGTGTATAGATGTATATATAGATATATATATATATATATATATATATATATATACACACACACACACACATATCTATATATATATATATATATATATATATATATATATATATATATGTCTGTGTGTGTATGAATACATATACATATGTATATGCATGGGTCTACTTCACTTCACCTACAACTCATTTCACTGACTTTCATTTGACCAAGACCTAATCACCTAAAGTTCAAATTACCGACAACTCATTTGACTGACTGTCATTTCACCAACTATTAAGCTATAGACATGATGTGGGTTCCCTGCGACTGTGACTTGCTTGCGATAAAAATAATTACTGTAACTTATAGTGCTGACTGTCAGAATACCGATAGTCATGTAGAATGTAGTGTTTCTAAATGTGGGTATGTCTCTCTACATTTTTATAGGCTTATAGGTTCATAGGATGATACTAGGCTATAGGGCCCGGAGGCCCTTATAAGCCTAGCCAAGAATTTCACCCATGTTCTCTCAAAGTCAGCACCTGTTTCCCCTGTCCAGCAGGGACACAGGTGGGATACCAGGGGTATATTTTCTGTTTCCCATCCAGTCCTCCAGGTTCCTCTTAAAGAGGGCTAGAGAGGTACTCTGCTTGACATGGAGAGGGAATTTGTTCCACAGATGGGGGAGTGTTTGGGACACAAATCTATCCCGCCAACAAGTTCTGTTAATGTCACAGACCAGGTTAAGGCCTTGAGTGCAGGCAGATGTGCAGCAACTCCATCAAGGCTGGGTCTGAAATGGTCTTGTATGTCTGACACAGATCACCTCTGAGCACTCTATATGACACTGAGTAGAGAGACAGGGCTTTTAGCCTATCTGTATAGGATAGGTGTTTGAGATCCTGGATTTTCCTGGTCAGGAACCTCTGTGGTCTCTCCAGCTGCTGCATGTAGTTGGCAAGGCACATGCTGAAGGGGGCATTGTACTCTATAATGAGTCTGATAAGGGAGGAGTACAGGGATGTTATGACCTCCTTGTTCCTGGATGAAATGCCCTTATTTATGAGATGGGCCATGTAGAAAGCCTTCCGTACAACGGAGGCAATATGATGGTCAAAAGTCAGGTTGCTGTCAACCTGGGTGCCCAAGTCTCTCACGACTGATTGCATGATTAGTACATTGGTATTAATGTGATAATTAGTGGGGATGACATTTTCCCCAAAGGGTATAATGATGCATTTTTTGGCATTCACTTTGAGGCCATGCTTCTGGCACCAGTCATTAGTTTGGGTAAGGCCCCCTTGGAGGATGTTCACATCACTGGGGGAATTTAAGACTGCACCCAACTTGCAGTCATCTGCAAAGCTGGTCAGCCACAGACAACTGGTTTTGGCTTGCACCTCTGAAAAGTATATCAAACAGTAGAGGCCACAAGACCGATCCTTGGGGTACGACGCTTGTTACGGGTCTACTACTAGAGGTGGCTTCCCCTACTTTGACTGAGTGGGTTCTATCAGTGAGCCAGTTAGCTATCTATATGGTAACATACAGATTGATGCCTAGCTGGGAGAGTTTATCTATTATGCCTGAGTAGGGAATAGTGTCAAAGGCTTTGGCTAGGTTACGGTAGGCGGTGTGCACCGTCTTCCCCTCATCCATGGCTTTGGTGACTGTTTTGAATAAGTTGACCAAGTATCTAAAGTAGTATGGTGGGTGTTTTGTGTATTCCCAGCAGTAGTGAGTGTGTAGAGTACTGTAAGGCAAGTAAAAGGTATATGCCCTTTTCCCCACTGTAGTGCGATCCTGGAGTTAGTATATATAGTTAGGGAGGGTGTGGGGGCATAGCCCCCCACCTAGTTTGGTTTTATATTGTCCAGATTCTGTTAAGTGGGTAAGTAAGTAGTTTGTAAGTTATGGAAAGAGTTAGTCATTGGTGTTTGTGTGCGCATGTCTATGGTGTAACATCTAGTATGTTGAAATTCAGCATTGTAAGCTGCCAGTGAAATGAGAGTCAGTCAGATGAGTTGTCAGTAATTTGAACTTTAGGTGATTTGGTCTCTGTCAAATGAAAGTCAGTCAAATGAGTTGTAAGTGACGTGAAGTAGATCCATATGTATACATATTCCGAGATTGCACAACGCCAGGGTAAGGACAGATTCCCAGACCCTACTATAGTGCGATCTCGCACAGAAATCAACTGGCAGGTTGCAAAACAAATGCAAAAGGTTAAAAAAAACACCTTAACATGCATATGCTGTAAGACATAACTTCAGACATGCAAAAGAAATCTACTGTTTTCTGCTGTGGAGCACACACACATGCACAGAGACACACACACGCACCACACATATCTCCTACTAATTATACATACTAAATTCCAAGATCGCACAGGCCTTGAGGAAGGAGCATATTTCCCAACCTCAGGGATCATTGATCTCACACACCTTTTGACTCTGTTTGTCGACCAAAGTGTGTTGGCATTTGGGGGAGTCACTTATTAGAAAAGTGCTCCTGTGTGTGTGTGTGTGTGTGTGTGTGTGTGTGTGTGTGTGAGTGCACGCGCGTGCATCCATGCATGTGTATGTACTTACGTGTGTGTATATGTATAGATAGATATATATGTCTTTCCATTTCACTCAGTATATATATTACTATGGAAATTCCAAATCGGCTTCGGTCGGCCTGCAGAATGTCAAACTGAAATGCTGAATTTGAAATTCCGAATAGTAAACCAAAGCGAAAATTAATACATCGACCACAGTAGTTTGATGTATTCAACATAGCAGGAGGTAACATCACTTACCTCCTGCTATGCATATTAACATACCATTGAATTCTAAAGTCAACAGTTCTTTAGTTTTACTATTTTGCTATGCCCCCTGCACCCCCCCCCATACCGCTGCACATTAAGTATACCAACTCCGAGATTGCACTTCGGTGAGGAAATGGGCTAATTCCCTGTTCCTCACCAAAGTGCAACCTCCCTTCCCAATTTCAGTACGTCGCTTGTCAAATGATCAAGTGCACAAGTCATCTCTGTATCATTTGTGCTCTACCTCTGTTGGTTTGCTTATATGCTCCTTGGCAACCATGATTTCGACCTTCAGAACTTCGACTGGCTAAACTTCATTTAAGTCATAGTAAACCATATATGTGTGTATATGTTTAATATATTTATATATATAATCTGTATATGTACATACTTCCATTTCACTGACTGTTGCAGTATTCATTACACTAGGGATCCCCTGCCAAGGGTGGCCCAACATCCAACCAGTATACCAAAGCCTTTAGGTTGCTTTAAAGTACACTGTATGTCATGTGCATGCTCCTCACATAGTGTAGGGCATAAAGTTGACGTACGGATGTGCCGTTCTCAGAACTTCTTTGCCACCAGTCTGGATGCCGTCTTTTGATCGTTGGTCTGAATGCCTGTTCCATAGTTGGTTCACCAAGCCATTGGGGTTTGTTGTCTTATCTTTCTTCTCTGTTTTGTTGATTGTGGGGTTTCATGTCATCCAGGAAGGATACATTCCAGTGTGAGAGACAGATTTTCCATAAAGACTGACACAAACTGTGTCTGTTTTGCCTTAGCACGTCTTGTTGTGTCTCTCTGTGTTCTCAAGAACCTTCATAGTAGGCTTTCTTCTTTGGCGCTTTATCTTTATAATTAGTGTCTTAAGCTTCTTGCTTAAGACATGATGGAGGGAACTTTCCTCTCCAGGTGACAGATATGTGTGAAGAAGATGGCCAAGAAATGTAGGCCATATTTTTCTGCCATACAGCCTCTGCCGGATGTCTCTCTTAATGCAAGTGAAAGCCCGGAGGTTCATCTGGCTTTATCATTGGATTCTTTTGCCAGGACCGTGTTAGAGGTTGGCGGGGATGTGACCTTAGGCATGTCTGAGGAGGCATTGCAGACATCTGCTTCAGAAATTCAGGGGGAACTGTGGCTGATTATCTCTGAAAGTGCCAAGGGTGTTCATCAGGTTTTAGTTAGAGAAGTCATCCCTACTAAAATTATCGAATGCCGTCCAGGGTTGGAGCCTTCTAAATGTTATAAGGCGGATACACTGAAGAAGGCATTGGTTGCCAAAACCGGTCTGTTTAATAAAGGGTTATTTTTTAGCCATTCATATGTATTGTACATAATTATTTTTCACTTCAGGATCGTACATTGCTGGCCTCTCGTTGTTTATAAGGCGGATGTCCCATTGAAGACAAAGCAGAAAGCTCTTAAGGACCCACAGAGTAAATGGCAGTCCTTCACTCATGGGTTGTTTAGTGATTTGATTGCTTTAAAACCTCCTTAGGGGTTTTTTGTTCCAGTCCCCTTTGGTCCTCTTCCCCCTCTTAAGAGACCCAGAGAACAGGATTCCTCTGAGGAGGCAGCAGATTCAGATAAGGAATCCCTTGTTTCCTCCTCCTCCCAGATTAGATATCCTTTGGATTATGACTCGGAGGAAGATGAATCTACCAGTCCTAACACTCCGTTTGAAGAGATTTCCATTGGGGACACAATTTCTAGGATGATGGAGTTCTTTAAATGAAATTGTGCTCAAGTTTCTGAGGTAGTAAAAAGGTATTATGAGCTGTTGCAGATGGATTCTCCCAGACCTCCTGCTGTCCCCCCTGTTTTGGCTGCTTAGTTGGATGCCTTTTCTAATGCTTCTAAGGCTCCAGATTCTCAGCCCCCAACCCCCAAGAAGCCTGATATATTCTGTAGGGTGCCTGAGGACTGTAAATGTTTGTACAAGTGTCCTTTTGCTGACCTCTTGGTGGTGTCAGTAGCTTCTGACAAGCCATCACAATTGCTTCCTTCTCCTAAGTTACTGCCTTCTGATAAAGAGAGTAGAACCATGGAAATGCTAGGCAAGAAGGTTTGTACTTCTGCTACCTCCTCTTTTAGGGCTGTTAACTATCAGGCCCATATGTCCAAGTACTTGGTGGCTCTCCTTTCCCAGGACTGTCTGGTGATTTCTGAACTTCCAGACTCTGAAGGCAAAACATCTGCCTTTTTCCTGTTATGGACTTCCTCTCAGGTGGCTCATCATTCCATTAAGTGTAGTTATGATGCAGCAGATGCTTCCTCTAGGGCTGCTGCTTTTGGGTCAGTGATGAGGAGGTATTCTTGGATGTTCATCGTGTTACACTGCTGCAGTCATTACACTTGGGTTATCCTGCCGTCAGGCGGTTCCCCAGTCGGCCTGAGTTCCAAAGTCTTGGTCCGGCGTCGGTTGCTGTCACCTCCTCCCTGACGTCAGTGCGACAGGGGTATATAAGATGCAGGTTTTGGCCTCTTGATGATATTAAGGCTAATTTGATGGATTCCCCTATAGATAGTAAAGACTTGTTTGGTGAAGCTGCTGCTGCTGTTTTAAGTCCCTTCAGGAAAAGGTCAAGGCATTTCAGGAATTTAAACGTGTTTGCTTCTCCTTCTTTCGGCTGTTCCCGTTAGAGGTTGCCACAGCAGATCATCTGTTTCCATTTCTGCCTGTCCTCTGCATCTTGCTGTGTCACATCAGCCAACCTGCATGTCCTTTCTCACCACATCCATAAACCTTATCTTAGGTCTTCCTCTTTTCCTCTTACCTGCCAACTCCATCCTTAGCACTCTTTTCCCAATATACCCAGCATCCCTCCTCAGCACGTCCAAACCAACGCAGTCTCGCCCCTCTGGCTTTGTCTCTGTAATATACTGTTTCCTAATCCTGTCCATCCTCGTCACACCCAGTACAAATCTTAACATCTTTAACTCTGCCACCTCTAGTTCTGACTCCTATCTTTTTGTCAATACCACCATCTCCAACCCATATGTGTTTGCTTTTCCTGTGCAATCTTTCCCTCCTTCCAAGAATAAAAAGGGTGGAAAGCAGGCTCCTCTTGCGAAGGCTACACAGACTTCTGTGTCTCAGAAGTCTTCTTTTCCTGGCAAACCTGCTGCTGTCTGACTATCCTATTCTTCCCAACCACTTTCCTCTTTCTCTTTGCCTGTCTCTTCCTGTTTGGCTAAAGATTACTCAGGATTCCTGGGTCCTGTACATTATCTGCCAGGGGTATTTCATGGTCTGGAAGTCTCTCCCCTCTTTAATGGGAATTCCTCAGCCCCATCAGGAACAACTGTCCTTCTTTCCAGGGGTGCTTTGAGACCTTCTGACTCCGGGTACTATTCAAGAGGTGTATGTGTCCCAAAGGGGGAGGGTGGTTTACTCCAGGATGTTTCTAGTACCCAGGAAAGAGGGTGCTTGGAGTCCAGTTCTAGACCTCTCTCATATAAACACTTTTCTGAAGGTACCTTCATTTTGAATGTTGTGTCTTCAGACTTTGTTCCTTCTTTTGCTTCCCCAGGCTTATATGGTGTCTCTAGATCTCAAAGATGCTAATCTCCATATTCTTATTCATCACCTTTTCAGGAAGTTTTTGTTTCTCTGTTGCTTCCTGGTATTTTCAGTTCTATGCTTTGCCCTTTGGCCTTTCTACTGTCCCAAGAGTATTCACGAAATGCCTCATTCCTGTGTTTGCTTGTTTGCAAGCTTCAGGGGATCCAAGACTTTCCTTACTTGGACGACTTCCTGTATCAGGTATCCTGTTTTGCAAAAAATTAATTTTGCCATTTCATTACTGTACAGCCTGAAGTTCATAATAAACTTCAAAAAGTCTTTTCTGACTGCTTCTCAAGGCCATGTTTTTTGGGGTGCAGGATCCCGACTGTACCTATGTTGGCATGGCTGCCTCCTCGTATGGCCTTAACTCTCATTTTCTTTTTCCAAACTCTTCTTCCTGTGGTCTCTATAAAAGCCAGGGAATTTCTGAGAGCTGTGTAACCTCCACCATTCCTATGCTCCCTCTGGCCAAACTCCACATGAGAAAGTGTCAGTGGTTCCTGAAGTCATTTTGGCTTCAATATGTGCATCCCCTCGAATTTGTAGTTCCTATTCTGCCTGGTCTCAAGAAGGAACTTCAGTGGTGGATTCAGCAGTTGTCTCTAAACCCACGTCTCCGTTTCATCCCCCTTCCCTCTCGAGCTGTTCTCAGACACTTAAGATGTGGGAAAGGGAACAGCATTTGGCTCTCTAAAGGTGCAAGGTGTTTGGTCGCCTGTTCAACAGAAAGAGATGAGAGCTCTTCTGCTGGCTCTTCAAGCGTTTCATCCTCTTTTCTTCCCAGGATCTCTCAAGGTATTTACAGACAATACCACAGTGATGTGATATGTAAACAAATGGGGGGACAAGATCTTGTCTTCTTAGCCAGTTGGCACCCCTGGATTGGGAACTTGCTATCCAGTATCAAGTGATTGTTCAGGCAGTTAATATTCCTTCAGGCCAAAACATTGTGGCAGACACTCTGAGCAGGTCCTCAACTCAGTCCTACGAATGGATGCTTCACAGGGATGTGTTTCTGGGGATTCACTTCAGAATCTCGAAATTCAGAAACATCAAATTTCATATGATCAAGACCATGTTTCGGAATATCGAAATTCCGAAACAAAACCAAAAAAAAAAAACAATTTAAATGTTTCTGCAGGGGGGCAAGCCCCCCTGCACCCCCCACACCTCTGCTACTTAAATATTCCAACTCCAAGATCGCACTACAGGGAGGAAAAGGGAAATCTCCTATTCCGTGCTGTATGCAAATCTCCATTCACAATGTCGTTATTCCGAAAGTTCGATCATATGGTCTTGGTCATATGAAATTCGATCTTTCAGGATTGTGGCATTGTGAAGTGTTCCCATTTCGGGACATTGTCCACCAGTGGGAGTACTCCTCAAATAGATCTCTTTGCCTCCCATCTGAACAGACAGCTTCCTCTTTCTTGTGCCAGAATCCCAGGTCCTCTGATTTGGAAGGTGGAAGCCCTATCTTTTTCTTGGAAGGGGATCTTTCTTTACAATTTCCCTCCCCTTCCCCTCATTCCAGACGTCATGTTCAAAATTCAACAGGATGCTCCCAAAATCTTGTTGGTGACTCCCTTTTGGCCAAGACAGCGCAGCATTGGTTCCCTCCTGTTCTGTATTTAGCCAAGGACAATCATCACAAGTTATCTCACAGGGTGGACCCACTCACACAGGACAAGGGATCTCTCATCCATCCCTGTCTCTTCTTCAACTGACACCGTAGATTATAATAGATTCCACATAGACACCTTTTTTTCTGAGGAAGTGTGTCCTGCAGGAGGCCAGGAACCCAATACTAGGAAATCCTATCTATCCAAATGGAAGAGGTTTTCTGTTTGGTGTCTTTTTTTGTAACCTGGATTCACTTTCTGTGGATGTTCCTTTGGTTCTCTCTTATCTGTGTGAACTGCTCAATGCTGGATTGGCTTATTATTCTGTTAAGGGCCACTTACCTTTTATCTCTACTTGCCTGTCTTTATCTCCTCCTTTAGCTTCTGGATTTGAAGCTAAGCAATTACTTAAAGGTGTCCTTCATATTAGGCCTCTCAGGAGGCCTGTACCTCCTCCCCGGGATCTTAATTTTGTTTTGGAAAAATTGACTCAGGCTTCGTTTGAGCCTTCAGCTTCCTTACAACATTGCTCTTGGAAGTCTGTTCTTTTGTTAGCCCTTACTTCTGCCAGATGGTTGTCCGAGCTTCAAGCCCTTATGGCTTGTCCTCCTTTTTTGGTGTTTCATAAGGACAAGGTGTCCGTGAGTACTAATCTTTCTTTTATGCCCAAGATGGTGAATGAGTTGTCCCTTAATCAGTGTATTTATTTGCCCACTTGTTTCCCTTTTCCACAATCTGCAGTGAGAAGATGCTGCACATGTTGGATGTGCATAGACAACTCAGATTTTATTCATGTAAAACTAAGACTATTAGAAAATCTGATCAGCTGTTTGTTTCCTTTCATCCTAGGTCCATAGGATTAGCTGTCTCCAAGCAGACTATTTCTTCTTGGATCTCTACAGCTATTTCTTTTTGTTATTCATTTCATGGTAAGAGCCTTCCTTTTTGTGTTAAGGCTCATTCTACTGTAGCTGTGGCTTCTTCTGGTGGTTTTTTTCAAGGGTTTGGGTACTAACTCTTTTCCTGAGGCAGCTACCTGGACTTCTGTGCGTTCATTTACCAAGCACTACAAGTTGGATTGACTTTCCAGAGTTAAGCTGGTTTTGTTAGGGCCATTCTTCATGACTTCCCTGAGGACTCTACTGGTCCATCCTCCTCCCTCTCTTCTTCTTGACCTTTGGAACTCTCCCTAGTTTAACGAATACTGCAACAGTTATATGGAAGGACATAGTACAGTTTGTGTAAAATCTTGCCATAATGGTAGATGTCCTTCCCTTCACTGTTGCAGTATACACTCCCTCCCTCCTCCCCCTGGTCCTTTGCTCTATTGGAAGTACTGACTAACTCTTTTTTTCCTTGGACTAGCGTTCCTACTGGGGCTCTCAGTTCTGAGGATGGTACATCCGGACATCACCTTTATGCCCTATGCAACATGAGGAGCATACATGTGACATGCAGCCTACCTTACTCTAGAGCCTGCACATCCTCTGGCTCTACCATTCTCATGAATGCCCTTCCTTGATACCACCCAGGTCTCTTTTCCCAACCTGGAAATCTGTCCCGAACATTGAATCAGATGAAAATAAACATTAGATATGAAAGTTATGTACTTACAATAATGATAAATCCATGTGGTCTCATTTTTGTTTGGTTCAACATCCCTTCTCCTTCCTTCCAAATTGTCATCTGCAAACGTCTGTTGTTTGGACAAGCCTTTACCAAGACCCTATCTGTTTTAGGTCATATAAACAAGCTTGGCATACTTAATAAGCTGCTGTTATACTCCATGGGAACATTTATACTTATCAAGGTGCTTTTTCTGTATGGTAAGTAACAGTCAGCAATCTCAATCTGAGGTAATTTAGGTAGGAGGAGGGAATTGTGGGTTGGGGAGGAGTCGGATCCTCAAATACAAAGCTCTGGAAGAAGGTGCCAAGGTCTGATCTGACAACCCAAATGTTCAGCCAGACGAAAATGAGACAACACAGATCTATTGTTATGGTTGTGATGATGAGGTATTGTCATCTGTGCAAGGGAGAGTAAGGCAGTGCATGTTCATAGGTTCATACCAGGCTATCTGCCCTAGGGCATTTATATGCCTAGCCAGAGTGTGTTTGGCTTTCGCGACCCATTTTAAATTAATTTTGCTATGCCCTTTTTCGAGGTTAGTATACTGTGCCTCTGTCTAACAGTGACACAGAAGTGATACCCGGGGTAAACCTACGATCTCCCATCCACTCATCAAGATTCCTCTTGAAGAGAGTCAATGAGGGACTCTGCGTAACCTGGACTGGGATTTTATTCCAGAGTGAAGGGAGCCTCTGGGTTATGAATCTGTCCCTCCAGCATGTCCAATTTATTTCAGTGCTGAGGTTCAAGTCTCTCGAGCGTGTAGCTCGATGGGATTTGGATTTTCTGAGGTGCAGCATGTCCATTAATTCCGGGTTGGACATGGCTTTATACGTCAGGCACAGATCGCCTCTGAGCAGGCGGTATGCCACTGAGTAGAGCTGGAGTTTCTTTAACCGGGCAGCATATAGCATCTGTTTGAGCCCTTTGATCCTCTTGGTGAGGTACTTTTGGGGTCTTTCCAGTTGCTGCAGGTGTCTGGTAAGGTACATCCCAAAAGGGGCATTGTACTCAATTATGGGCCTGATGAGGGATGAGTAAAGAGGCACGATGACCTCCCCTGATCTAGATGCGAATCCCTTCATGGTTAGGTGGGCTATATAAAATGTTTTTCTAACCACTTTGGCCACATGGTTGTCAAATGAGAGATTGCTATCAACTTTGGTCCCCAGGTCCCTAATTACTTCTTCTGTACTTAATGGATTACCACCTATGTGGTAATTTGTGGGCACTTTGTTTTTGCCAAAGGGGATGACTATACACTTTTTGGCGTTTAGCTTGAGGCCATGGCTTTGGCACCAGTTGTCTGTTTCTATGAGGCCCTTTTGGAGGATGTTTGTGTCGGCTGGAGAGTCGATTATGGCACCCAGTTTGCAGTCATCTGCGAACTTGGTCACCCACAATCCTTCCATGTTGGCCTGTACCTCCGAGAAATATATACCGAACAAGAGAGGTCCCAGGACTGAGCCTTGTGGGACGGCACTTGTAACTGGTTTGGAGTCTGACATGGCTCCAGCAATTCTAACCATGTGGGTTCTGTCCTTGAGCCAGTTTGCAACCCATCTAGTGACATAGGGGTTTATATTTAAGCTGGTGAGCTTATCTATAATGCTCGAGTGGGGTATTGTATCGAAGGCTTTTGCGAGGTCCAGGTAGGCTGTGTGGACCACCTTCCCCTCGTCAATGGCCTTGGTGACTGTTTCAAAGAAATCGACCAGGTTTAAGAGGCAGGATCTGCCCTTAACAAAGCCGAACTGGGTAGGATCCAGTGTCTGTAGGTCGCCAATATCTTTATTGATGAGGTCCATGATGATCCTTTCCATAGCTTTGCAGACCAAGCTAGTCAGGCTTATGGGGCGATAGTTTCCAGGATCCGTTGAGGCACCACCTTTGTGGAGAGGGACCACTGTTGCTGTACGCCACTCTTTGGATACATATCCTGTAGTAAGGCTGAGATTGAACAGTAGTTTTATGTTTGGGTTTAGCTCTTCTTGGAGTTCATGTAGGACGCAGCCTGGGACACCGTCTGGTTCCATTGATGCTGTGTTTTTTGCTTTGGAGAGGGTGGCTCTTACCTGAGCATCTGAGATGTCGGGGGTGGGGGGGGCAGCACTCTGCTGGGATAGATATTTGCCCTTTTGGTGGGGAGGGGGAGAAGAAGTTTGCGCTGAACCTGTCAGCTAGGATGTTGGCAATGTCTGTGGATTCGGTGTATTTTTTGTCATTTTGGACTAATTCTGAACATATTTGGGAATTCCCACATAGGTTCCTAACATAACTAAAGAAAGCCTTGTGATTACCCTTAGTGTCCTGTGCAATTTTTTTCTCGAAGCTGGCCTTAGACGATTTTATGAGTGCCCGTAGTTTTTTGCTAATACTAATCAGAGATGCCTTCCCTTTTTGGGATTTTGCTCTATCATGTAGTAGCTTCCTCCTTCTATTGTATAGTTTGTTTATGGCTGGGGTCCACCAGACAGGACGTCTGCCTTTGGAGAATTGGTCTTGCTTTTATTTGGGATTGCATGATCCATGCATTCCTGAAGGTGTTCATAGAATGCGTTTATAAAGGATTCTGTGATCTGGACCATATTTTCCACAGGCCCGGGGGCTTTGAAGGATTCCACCTCGGTTTTGAGGAGTGTGAAATTTGCTTTAGAGAAGTTTTTCACTGTGGTTTTCTGGGCAGGGGGTGGGGTCGGGATGTGAATATCCAGTGAGATTAGTTTATGGTCTGATCTTACCAGTGAGGGATACACTTCTGGTCTGGAGCATAGAGTCCCCATGTTGGTGATGATCAGGTCCAGTATGTTTTCCCCTCTTGTGGGAGTGGTAACAAGTTGTTCCATAGCATTTGAGTTTATAAATTCTAGGAACCTTTGGGCTAGGGTGTTGGAGCTAGAGTAATGCTCCCAGTCTATGTTTGGGTAGTTGAAGTCGCCCAATATAATGGTGTTTGGAGAGACCTTCATATTTTCCAGTGTTCTCAGGAAGGCCGAGTGGGGTTCCTGAGTTTGGGAGGGTGGTCTGTAGCAGGCTATAAACTGGAAGACAGTTTTACCCACTGTTAGTTGCACATGGATAGTCTCTGATGCTTCGTGCTGTGCCACCAACCTGGAGGTGTGGGTATCTTTGATGAATATTGATACTCCCCCTCCTTTTGTGGTTCGGTCCAAGTTTTGGGGCCGAAAAGCATGGTATGAGGTATAACCTGGTAGTGCTGGGGTGCTCTCAGGAGCCTTGAATCAGGTTTCTGTTACTGCACAGATATCGATGTTCAGCATGCTAAGGAGAGTTTTGAGTGCGTGCATCTTGAGGTTTAGACTTCTGGCATTGAGTAGCATTACTCTTAGTTTCTTATCCCTTGTGATACCTATGGAGGTGGGTTTGTCTTTTGAGCCTTGCCTAAAAAAGGCACTATGGGGGTAGCAAGAGCCTTTGCCAATATCCAAAAGTCCAGGGGTGACAGGTGCAAGCCGTCCCTAGCGAAGCATCGTGGCTTGTCGAGCATGTCATCCCAGGCTGACAGGCATTGGATCCCCTTTGAATGACACCAATACTTAAGCCAGTTGTTGAACTTGATCATCTTGTCTTCATATTGTGGCATCATTCTTGGTGAGGGTAAGATGCTACTCAAGGTCAGGGTCATACCGGCCTGGGCTACATGCTCAGAGAGCTCCTCTATGTCTCTTTTCATGTAGTCCAGGGAGGTACATCTCAGGTCATTCACACCAGCATGGACAATGACCGAGTCATATTTGTACTTGCCTTGGAGTGACCTGAGTGCTTGTGTTATGTGGCGGATCCTAGAGCCCGACAGGCAGCTCACCATGACCTTCTCCTTGTTCAGCCTGGTGAGCGGGACGTCAGTGTGCCTGGCGATAGAGTCACCTATTGCAAGTGTATCAGTTGTGTTGTTTAGCCTTAAGGGTTGTGACTGTTCGGCACACTGGCTTTGTGAGCTATGTGTTGCACGTGTTTTGTTTTGGGGTAGCGGTTGCTTGGGTGTCTGCTTTGGAGGTCTCTGCTGCTTAGGCAGATTTTTATTTAGAGCCTCCGAGTATGTTTTTGTGTGTTTGTGTTGGTTTGCTGTCTGGTAGGTCTATGTGAGACTGGAATTGTAGTGAGTGTGGTTTCCTTCTCCTCCTGACTGGTTACGCCAGTACTGAGTTGAGAGAGCTTAGCCTCCAGTTTGGCTATATGGTTGCATCTCTCACATGTGTTGGAATTTGTTGGGAGGAGGAGAGGGTTGTCTGTGTACAGGAGGCAGTTGTAACATTGCCTCAAGATTCCCAGATTCACCAGCTGGACCAGAGAGGAGATTGACAACTGACCTTTGGACATGCTAGAATAGTATTGGGAATTCCTTTATAATTGAAAAAAGGGCCAGTGGGGAACAAGGTACTCAAGGGGAGTTTGTGAGGGTGTAGTGCTTTTAATTTTTTAGTGCTGACTTGTATAATTGCTTTAGTGAGCAAGTGCCAGGTAACTTAAATGCAATGTGTTACAGGTAACTTAAATGCAAAAACGACAAACAGTAACTTTCTTTCAAGTGAAACAAGGAAATAAGTACAGTAAGCAATGCAGATATCACTAGGGATCCACAGAAGTGCTGAAAAGCCGCGTTTTAGGTGGAATTAGCGTTTCAGGGAGATAACAAGCAAACAAACAACAAGCATACAAACAAAGCTAGATTCAGCAGGCCTGGATCTAGTCTATGCTACAGCAAACAAGGTGTACCAATTTCAGTAAGAAATAGTTCAAATAATGTAAAATAACTGGCCTGAAGCCCAAGTGCTTAAACCTGAACTAATACACTTTTAGAATAACAGACACTGAGCCCTCAATCAGCATTTCCCAACTTAGAAGGATGTAAGCTACCTGTCCTGCCACCACAGTGCAGGCCACAAACCTTCCTAATGTAAAACAACTGGTCTGAAGCCCAAGTGCTTAATCCAAAAGACTTAGAATGATAGCTACACTTTAATCAAGTTACTACCAAGCAGTAATAAATACAACTGAATACTTTAAAGAATGCCTGGATTAGTGCTCAAGTTATACAAACAAAGCTAGATTCAGCAGGCCTGGATCTAGTCTATGCTACAGCAAACAAGGTGTACCAATTTCAGTAAGAAGCAGTTGAAATATGCAGGCATTATAAGCCTTTAACCAGAAATTCCCAGCTCAGAAGGGCAGAGTCCAGCCTCTCCTCCCACAAGAGTGCAGATCATGAACCCTCTTAATGTAAAATAACTGGCCTGAAGCCCAAGTGCTTAAACCAGAATTAATACACTTTTAGAATAACAGACACTGAGCCCTCAATCAGCAGTTCCCAACTTAGAAGGATGTAAGCTACCTGTTCTGCCACTACAGTGCAGACCACAAACCTTCTTAATGTAAAACAACTGGTCTGAAGCCCAAGTGCTTAAACTAAAAGGCTTAGAATGAGTTACACCAAGCAGTAATAAAAACAATTGAGTACTTTTAAGATGACGCAAAAGCAATGTGTAACATATGCCAGCGTGGCTGGCTGGAGTTTTGTGACATTTGACTATCGCACTGATTTGTGTGGATGCTTGTGTTGGAAATGTATCAACAGTGTTGTTATAACTGATTAAATGTATATGTTTAAACAAAGAATTCTGGAAGGGAAGAGTAGAAGTTTTTGAAATTGTTCTATAGCTTTCAGGTACTGTAACAGATCTTAGCAAAGCTCATAGTGTTTATTGTACCAGAGTCAGATCAAATTTGATGTCATTCTATAACCAGCACTGAGAGGATGGAACTCGCATAGCGGTTTTTGTTTCGTTTTCTTTTCTTTGGAACCTGATATAAAGATCTGTGTCACTTATTGCAGACAGTCCAGTTCAGTTTGCCTTGCCTTGTGGAAGTAAGCATCTCATCATACTTTCTTTCCTTGCTGTATTAAGTTAGCTAGGAAACAATTATTCTTTAGACAGTCAGGAAATAGTGAGATTAGTTAAGTATTGTTTTTCTGCATCTGTGTGAATCTGTCCTACTGTGTTATTTTTATTTCTCCTGTGATTGAAACTCGGGTGTTTATTGCACTTAGATATTTAGGATTCTAATGTTTTCTATTTTATTATTAAATGTGTTTATACCTTTCATTGTGGCTGGTCTTTTAGAGAATACTTTTAATATCTTGAGAATGTTTATGCTTGTTTTAGTGACACCTTGGTCACTCCGAAAAGCCTTGTTGCTTTGGTTACATTTTACCATTTATATTAGTATTGATGTTACTCAGTATAATTGGATACCCTTGTAAGAGTCATAGAGTGGCTGACTGGTGGCAGTGTGGTTACCTTTTAGTCTGGGCAGAAGGGAATCAGCCAGTAAATCTGTGCCAACCTTTCCCAGGAGTGTGGGTATGTCAGCTACTTGGAACTGTGACACAGTCCTCCAAAGTTAGTCTTGTTTGGGATTTGGAAAGAGAGAGTCCAATCCCAGGTCTGGAGCATGTTTCCTGTGTGCTCTGGGGTGGAAATGTGCTTGATGCAACAGCTGCATTTGAAAATACTGAGTAAATCCATTCCTGTTTTTAGTGGCGGTCTCTCACCGGTGTCAGTGGTGAAGATTGAGACTCCTTGATTATTGGCCCGGGGTAGAGAGGCTATCACAGTGGTAAATACATAACTTTCTTTTCTTCTTTTAAATCTGACAATGGGCAATTACCACAAGCTTCCCCACATATTGAATTTATTCATGAAAGACAAGGGCTGTTTGATATACCCCAACCTGAAAACTCTTCAGTTGACTACCTGGATGATAGAATCTTGATTCCTTTTTTTTTTTTGAGGACATGCAGCAGTTATTGATGGAAGCTTAAAAATCTGCCACTAGAAAATCATATTTTGTAATTGGAAAAGATTTTGCACTTGGTACCTTTCAAAGAACTAGCACCCTCTTAAGGTCCGGCTGCATCTGGTTCCAGACTATTTATAGGTTCATAGGTATGTATTAGGCTATCTGCCCCAAGGGCATTTATAAGCCTAGCCAGTGTGTGTTGGCTTTTGCCACCCCATTGATTAATTAACTGATCCTCTGTCAAGCTATGCCCTTGTACCCCCCTCTAATTATTTACAACTCAAATAGTTTTTGAAAAGTGTTTTACATATCCGGCCACCTAGAAAACAGGTGGATCCTCTTTGGGGTCTTAGCTTTGTGCTTGAAAAGCTTACTCTTTTTCCATTTGTACCAGCTTATCAGGTTGAATTGAGCTTCTTAACATAGAAGATTGTTTTACTCATTACTTGGACTTCACCTGGGAAAGCATCTGAATTGCAAGCTGTTGTAGTAAGTCAACCCTACCTCATTTTCTCTAGGGCAGAGTTTCCTTGAGAACTAACTCCTCTTTCATGCATAAAGTGGTCTCATAATTTATTTTGAGCCAGTCTTATCAATCTCCTGTCTTTTTTTCCTGATACTAAAAACATGGAGAAATAAAAATATTCATACTCTGGATGTCCACAGGCAACTCAGATACTGCCTAGACAAAACTAAGTCCTTCAAGAAAGCTGATCAGCTGTTAGTATCTTATGAAGGAAAGTGGAAAGGACAACCAGTGTCAAAATAAACTGTTTCTAGAGGATTCCTTCTTTTTTTTTTTTTTTTTTTTTTATACTTAATATAATAAGCCACTTCTAGGCAAGGTTAGGGCCCATTCCATTAGGGCTTTGGCTTCATTGGTGGCTTTCTGGGTAGTGGTGTACAACAGAACTGTTTTAGAGACAGCAACTATGTCCTCTGTACATACCGTTATAAAGCAATATAAACTGGATTCCTTTTCAAGTCCAGAACAGGCTTTGCTAAGACCATTCACCATGTAGCTTAGGCTGCCGCATCACAGATGCAATGTCGAACATAGTATAGTTGTGTAACTAAAGTTTACATAACAGTTGATGTTCTAATAGATTATTGTTACAGTAGCTGAACCCTCACTCAAACCCACTTTTTTTAATACTGTTTGTGTTGCCAGTGTGTATATACACATACCTCTGTGTGTATAGTTTCCCTTTTTGGTTGTTTCCTAGAATTTTTCTTTCTGGGCTATTGTCTCCCATTTTGGGGCAAGAAAGCTCAAAGATCTTTGTACTCTGTCCTTTTTGTGGAGCTCCTCTTGAGCTCCTGACACAGTATGTGGTTGGTGCCCTTTCACTGTGAAAAGCTGGTTGCTAGCAATGGAGTGGAGCTCCTATAGCTTAGGCTACCGTGGCAGTGATCTATTACAACATCTACTGTTCTAGCAAGTTTCCTCAAGCAACTGTACTTTTTCATCCTGAGATGCTAGAGCCCTGAATGCTTGAACTGTTGTCCTTTCACTCCAGTCAACCTCCAGGTTTTCAGCCTAATCTCTGTTGACCTTAAGGCCTTATCTGACCACTGCCTGCAGCTAATTGTGGCCACCAGTGGTTTATGCTGTATGCTGACTGTTTCACCTGCGATGACTTTCCAATGTCTGTGCCCATTTCTTACTTGGCTGAAGTTTGAGTTTCAAGTTGTGACCACTCCTGTATGTTATCTTGTGACTGACTCTCTTGCTGAGCCATATGTTGGCCACCATCAAGCCATTTGTGAGACAGATGTCTAGAATGGCCTCTCCTCCTTTATTCCTGTTGGTTACCCACATGGACCATTGTAGAAGCAGCCATTCCTCATATCCTGCTCTGTATGTCCCAATCTGAGCATTCAGTTCCCCATTGTAAACACCAGCTCGTGTTGTCCTCCTTTATCTTTATTCACATTTTTCCTCACCATGACAATCCTGCTGAAAGAGCATAGGTTGAGATTATAAATACTGACCCATTTTTACACTGGAGTTTGATTTCCATGAGTCTGTCACTAATTCTGATGACATCCCTCACTGTCTTCAGAAGACTCCCACCCAGTTTGTAGTGTGTTATCCCCCTGATTAATAGGCTATGAATCCCAAGCCAAGTGGCTTTGCTGTCCATCCTTATCATGCCATCCACATCCATGCCGTGTTCTGTCAGTGACCCTATGTTCAATCCATAGTTCATGTTTCGTAAATTAAGTGGTTTTACATCCAGCTTCTGCTCAACAGAGCTATGCCAGGTAACACAGGCTGGGCAACCAGACACCATCCAGCCAGTAGCTTATTGACTCAGGGCTGCTGGGCTTTATGACAACCACACACCGGCCAATAGAAGCAAATATACACCTCCCACTGTTTGTATATACCCCTCCAACTGATCATCAATCTGAATGCTTGTTCACCTGCTGGTTTGTACTGGTGTCAGATAAGTACCTGGGGTTTTTTGGTTTTATTATCTTAACATTTCCCTTGTTTATGGTCGTTGGGTTTCATGTCATCCAGAAAGGAAAAATGCCAGTGCGGGAGACAGATTCCCCATAAAGATAGTCATGAACTGTGTTTGTTTTGTTTAGGTGCTTCCTATGACCACGTCTTGCGAGATTTGTCAGTTCTTTGTCCCTAAGACGTTGCGGAGCCGGTTTTCTTCCCTCGTGATTTGCCTTGAGAACCAATGACTTAAATTGTTGGCTAAGGATACCATAGAAGGATCTTCCTAGCTCGGCCAGCCATCTGTGAAGAAAGTCTAGTCTGATTCTTCGGCTGTACAACCTCCACTGGATGTCTTTTTTGAGGCTGGTGAAAGCCCAAAGGCTCATCCGGTTTCTTTCTAGGATTCCTCTACTGCGACCGCTTCAGAGGCAGACATGGACCCAATGCCACTACGTCCATGGAGGTTTTGCAGACGTCTGCCTCAGATGTTCAAGGGGAATCATGGCTGGGTTATTACTGAAAGGCCTAGGGGTGTTCCTCAAATTGTAGTAAGGGAAATGGTGCTGACTACCATTATTGAGTGCCATCAGGGGTCAGAACCTCAAAATCTTTCAAGGCTGAAATCTGATTCGAAAAAAAGCAAAAAAATAAACAGATTTTGCCTGCTCCAAAAGATCCTCAGAGTGAATGGGAAAACTTCACTCAAGGCCTGTTTAATGCCCTTATGGCTGTCAAGCCTCTACAAGGTGTTTCTGTTCCAGCTCCCCATAGTCTTCTACTCCTAAGAGACTCTGGGAAGCAGGATTCTTCTTCTGAGGAGGATGCTGAATCTGACAAAGAGTCCCTGACTTATTCCTCCCATATTCCTTTTCCACTTGACTATAGTTCTGAGTAAGAAGAGTTGATCAGTCCTTACTCTCCTTTTGAAGAGATTTCATTTGGTGATACTGTTTCTAGAATGATGAAGTTTTTCAAATGGGACTGTGCTGAGATGTCTGAATTTCAGAAGGGGTACTATGAGCTTCTACAAATGGAGTCTCTTAGACCATCTGTTCCTTCTGTTTTTGCAGTTTTGCTGGATGCCTTTTATAATGCTTTTCAGGATCCTGACTCCCAACCCCCTGCTCCCAAAAAACCTGATTGGTTTTATAAAGTGCCCGAGGACTGCAGGTTTCTTTTTAAGTGTCTCTCTGCTGACTCCTCTGTGGTGTCTGTGGCCTGTAATAAGCCTTGCAAAATTGTTGCTTTCCACTAAATTGCTGCGGTCTGATAAAGGATAGCAGAACCATGGAGAGACTGGGTAAGAAGGTGTAGACTTCTGCTGCCCTAGCCTTTAGAGATGTTAACTATCAGACACGTATGCCTAGGTAAGTTTCAGCTTATCTCTCTCAAGCCTGTCAGGCTATTTCTGATCTCTTTGATTCTGAGGGGATGTCCTCCCAAGTAGCTTGCCATTCCATTAAATATAGCTATGATGCTGTTGATGCTTCAGCTAGGGCTGCTTTTGGATTTGTTTTGAGGAGCTATTCCTGTCTCAGACTTCAGCCTTTGCCTGATGATAACAAAGCTAAACTGATGGACGCTTCTCTGGATAATAAACATTTGTCTGGCGTGCTGCTGCAGAGTTTAGTCCCTGCAAGAAAAGGACAAGGCCTTACAGGAGGTGAAGCATATTTTTGTTTCCCCTTTGTCTAAGTTTCAGAGGAATTATCCTGATAAGCCTGCCTCTGTTCAATGACAGTCTCACCCCCCCAAAAGGTAAAACGGGTGGTAGAAGGGTTCCTGCTGCTAAGGCTACTGAAACTCCTTCTACTCAGAATCCTCCTTTGCTTGATAAACCAAGCGTTGTCTGACTGTCCTGTTCTCAGTCACATTCCTCTTTGTCTTTCCCTGTCCCTTCCTATTTTGGGTAACGGTCACCCAAGATTCCTGAGTTTTCCATAATTTGCCAGCGGTATTACATAGTTTGGAAACCCCCCCCCCTTTTTTTTTGGGGGGGGGCATTCCTTAGCCTCCTCAGGAACAATGCTACTCTTTTCCAGAGGTGCTTCAGGGCCTGTTGGCTCAAGAAACAAATTAAAAAGTTCCAACTCCTCAGAGGGGGAAGGGGTTTTACTCCAGAGTGTTCTTGGTCCCCAGGAAAGAAGGGGAATGGAGACCCATTTTGGATCTTTCTCAGCTAAACACCTTTTTAAAGGTCCCTTCCTTTTGGATGCTATCCCTCCAAACCTTGTTTCCCCTGCTATTTCTTCAGGCTTTTCTAGTTTCACTACATCTGAAGGATGCTTATCTATACATTCCTATTCATCCCCTTTTCAGGAAGTTTTTATTTTTCTCTGTTGCTTCCTGGCATTTTCAGTTCTCTGCTTTGCCCTTTGGACTCTCTACTGCCCAAAGGGTCTTCACCAAATGCGTCGCTGCTGTGATTGCTTTTGGATGCAGGTCTTTTCCTACCTGGATGACCTGCTTATCCAGGCTTCCTCTCATGAGATCTTACTTCAGCATCTACACTTTACCATTTTTCTTTTACAAAGCCTGGGATTTACTGTAAATTTCCAGAAATCATTCCTCACTCTTTCTCAGGATCATGTTTTTCTGGGTTGGAAGATCCAGACTGTTCCAATGCTGACATACCTGCCTCCTCCCAAGGGCTTAACTTTTATTGTTTTTTTCAATCCCTTCTTCCTCTGACTTCAGTCACAGTCAGAGAATTTCTGAGGACCCTGGGTTACATGGCTTCCACCATTCCTATGCAACCTCTAGCCAAGCCCCACATGACAAAGTGTATTCTATAGTCAGTTTGGCTTCAACATTCTCATCCTTTAGATTTTCTAGTCCACCTACTTCCATGCCTCAAGCGGGAACTTAGTGGTGGATTAATCAATTGTCCTTCAACCCAGGGCTTCCTTTTCAACCTCCAGTTCCCCTCCCAGGAACCTTTCACAGATGCCTCGGATGTGGGATGGGGGGCCTCCTTTGGCCCTTTGAAGGTACAGAACCTTTAGTAACTTTGACAAAAGAAAGATCACATCAGTATCAAAGAAATGAGAGCTCCTCTGCTGGCTCTTCAGGCTTTTAATTCTGTTTTCGTTCCAGGGCCCCTCACGATTCTTACAGACAATACCACAGTGATGTAGTATGTCAACAAGCAAGGGGTGGACAGGGTCTTTTTCCTATGCAGGTTAGCTGTTCAGGTTTCGGAGCTGCCTATCCAGTATCGGGTGACCCTTCCGGCACTTTACATTCCCAAAAAAAGTAAAGAGTAGAATAACTGGAGCAGGAAGAAATGAACACCAAACCACGCAGGTAATATTCAAACTATTTAATGGTGCTTCCTGGTAACTCGGCTAGATACCTTCAAGGGAATGACTTTTACACCATTAACAACTCCAATTTATATAAAACACAGGCAATTAACAATTATTCAATCTATCTGTGTAGCAATTGAAAATTACATCACCACACTGAGACAAAACTTTGATCCCATGTGTATGAATCACCCAAGACATTGCAATATTAAAACTATTGACGACCAAGCAGCTTCTGAATGCTAAATGCTTTATAAAAATTAGACAACTTTGCATCAAATGCCATTTCAATGCTTATGTAATATATTATTTATATACTATAAGAGTAAGTGTTATCGCGGTCCAAATGCTTCTGTTACTAATAAAGTAAATAAATGATCCAAAAAAGTACAGGAGCAAACCAAGGCGGGCAACAAAAATCAGCATAAATCCAGCAGTCACTAAGGCTTATTCAAGCAGCAGAAATAAATGCTAATTGAAACAATGACTGAATCCGTGCCAGAAACAAGTAAAATCCAAGCCGTTTTATTGGTAAGCGCTTTCACCCTGTGAGGGCTTTTTCAAACCATAAGAAACAAACACTGAATAAAATCAAGTCACATTTTATAAGGAAATAGGGCTGACATCACTTCCTATTCCTGATTAAAACTTTTCAGTATGCAAAAACAATACATATATATAAAAAATATGTATATAAAGAATATATATATAAAAAATGCACATCTGTGTATAAAAACAAATATAAAACATTTTGTTAACATTCTAAAATATGTATGTTTATCTCACAGTTAGTCTCCTATTCTTAAGAACAGGTTTCAACGAAATGTTGTCATTCAAACCTGGTCTCCAGTCTGCTCTAAGTCTGATAATCCATTTTAATTCCAGTGTTTCAGTGTAATTGCATATATCCCCTCCCCTAACAGTGGGTTCATTGATCTGTATAACTAAGAATACAAATGAATGTGTATTATCACTGTCTATAATGTGTAATGCATAAAATACGGAGGGACACGGTGGATTTTAAAAACGGCCAAGTCTTTTCTTGGCCGAAGACAGAATTTAATAGAAATGACAGTGCTAATTTTAATAGAAACAACAATGTTAATACTGCCAGTTACACCTATATTAATGGCTCTTCTACTTTGTCTACTGAAAATAATGGAGTTGTAAGTGTTGTGAATTCTAGTTTAAATCGAAGGCTTAGTCCCAGTGTTCATTTACCTGAAACTGTTGATGTTACTCATGATGTGGATGTTAACCAGGGCACACAGATAGTGGATAGTGTGAATATAGATAATGATTTACAAGAACACACTGATTGTACTAATGATATACTTGGTAACACACAACCAACTACTTCAGTGCAGACTGTACCCACCCTTCAACCCAATGTCACCTCACAACCACTCCCAGTTCCATCTGTTAGAAGGAAAGAGCCCTCCTTGGTAGGTGTACATGGGTTTACCCCTTTCCACATAGATGAACAACACAGAGGAGGGAGGAACAGATCCATGAGTCGGGACAGGCAGAAAAGGAAAGCCTCAGGAGGAGAATTTACGGAACAGACATTGAAGAAATTGTGGGGCAAAGTCCCGAGGCATTAGTTTGGAATCTTTCAGACAGGGTGTTATCCGAGGACAAAATGGAGATTCTAAACGGGGGCCTATCTTTTATACCTTCAGTTAGGAGTCAAATCACAGACACTATTGTAGATGTGAGGTTGTTTAGTCGGAATGTCCAGCTTAAACTGGACTATGGTATTTCCTCTAAAGACACTCTACATAATAAGATTTTTAAAAAACCTAGTACTTATGTACCAGTATTACATCCCCTACTCGATGCTTTTACTAAAATGGTGGAGGATGATCTGCACACCCTAGATCAGAGTAACAGGAAGAAGAAGTGGTATGGGAATTTAACCCCTAGATTGAGAACAGTTTTGAATAATCTGAGGGATGATAAGAATCTCATTATCAGACCAGCTGATAAGGGTGGACCCATAGTGGTGTTTAATAGTGTTGATTATTTACAAAAAATGACTCTCATGTTAAGTGACTGTGATTTTTATGAAACAATTAGTTTGAATGAAGTCTGGAGTAAGGTGCGTAACATATCGTACATGTTGCAAGATTTATTACTTAATGAGGTCATAGATGAAGACCTGTTAAATTTTGTACATGTGATAGATCCCTTGATTCCAGTCATCCTAGGTCTCCCCAAGGTACATAAAAATCCCGAGATCCACCAAAGAGACCAATAGTGGCAGGGAGAGGTTGGGCAACGGAGCCCTTATCCATCTACCTTGAGAAACACCTAAGACCCCTGGTGAATGAATCTACACACATTCTCAAAGACACAAAACATTTTTTACTGGACCTATACTCCAAGGTTGCAGATCTACCATTAGATATGTATTATAAAATGGTTACCCTGGATGTACAGTCCCTTTTCACTATGATACCTAATTTTGAAGGTGTTGAGAGTGTTATGAGATGTTTACAGAATTGCGAAGCCTATAGTCCAGCTATGAAAGATTTATTTGGTGCCTTGTTGGAAATTGGTCTGGAAAATAACATCTTTCTTTTCAATGAGGTAGCCTAAATTCAGAAGGATGGCGTGGCTGTGGGCACTTCATGTGCCAATAGCTATGCCAACCTTGTCATGCTGGACTGGGACCGTAACAGGCTGTTTGTCCTAGATAGTTTCAAGAAACATGTTGTTTTCTATGCATGTTTTGTTGATGATCTTTTCCTCCTGTGGACTGTCACAGGTAAAGCCCTGGATGACTTCCATAAAAAGATTAACAGTTTAACCATTTTTTTGAACTTTTCTATTGAAAGTTCAATTAGTTGTATTACTTTTTTGGATGTCTTTTTTGATAGACTGCCGAATGGGATGCTCAATACTGGAGTCTTTAGAAAAACGTGCTATAGGAACTCCCTGTTACATCGGGAAAGTATGCGCCCCAATTACATTTATAAGAACCTGATAAGGGGACAGGCAATAACAGCATCCAGGATGAATCCAAACTATGATAGCTTCTTACAAGAGTTGTCAAGTGTAAACAATAGGCTTCTACAAAGAGCATATAGGCCAGATGAGATCACCTCCCACTTTGAAGGTGTTTTGGAGCTGAGGAATGGTATTGCTAGACAATGTTTCTCACAACCATATTCAGTGGAGAATGTCCCTGATATAAGTCTTGAAGTTAGGAATCCATCAGTTAGATTTTCTGTTAGTTATACGCAAAATATAAATAGTATAAGAGAGGTTTTGAACAAGAATTGGAATCTACTTTTTATTTACTTGATTCACAACTCAAATACATTGTTGGTGAGGAGCCTTATTTTAGATATAGGAACAAGTCTAACTTACATAGATTACTTTGTTACCCCCGCCTATCTACACAGCCTTATGAGCATTTGAACAGTATTGTGGGTACTGTTCCGTGTAATTGTTGTAATTTTTGTAGATTTGTAGGCACCATTTCCCAGTTTATTCACCCAGTCACCTCTTATTGTTTCAGGTTTCAACTTAGTGCTAATTGCAATACATCACGTCATTTATTTAGCCAAGTCCACTGCCTGTCAAGCATTATCTGTAGGCAAGACAGACAGACACCTATGAGACAGAGTAAGGGAACACCTTTATCATATCCGCACATTGTCTCCACGCAGTACACTGTCTAAACACATTATAGACAGTGATAATACACATTAATTTGTATTTTTAGTTATACAGATCAATGGACCCAGTGTTGGGGAGGGGATATATGCAATTACACTGAAACACTGGAATTAAAATGGATCATCAGACTTAGAGCAGACCAGAGACCAAGTTTGAATGACAAAATTCCATTGAAACCTGTTCTTAAGAATAGGAGACTAACTGTGAGATAAACATACATATTTTAGAATGTTAACAAAATGTTTTATATTTGTTCTTATACACAGATGTGTATTCTTTATATATATATATATATATATATTGTTTATATATATATATATATATTGTTTATATATATATATGTATATATATATATATATATATATATATATATATTGTTTATATATATATATATATATATATATATATATAGATATTCTTTATATACATATTTTTTTTATATATATGTATTGTTTTTGCATACTGAAAAGTTTTAATCAGGAATAGGAAGTGATGTCAGCCCTATTTCCTTATAAAATGTGACTTGATTTTATTCAGTGTTTGTTTCTTATATTATTTGTACCCCATACAATCAAATTTAGACACACAAACTTTATATTTGTTTATTATTTTTCTTGTTTACACAATACAAGTATTAATGTCCTGATTAAGACCTTCAGGACGAAGACTATCAAAATTAATGATTAACTTAGCTTCCAACATCGGATGCGTCATCTGTGGCCCCTCTGTGCTGATTGCCTTCTATTAGGGCTGTGGGCTCCGAGTCCTTCAGATCATCAACTTTCAGTATTCCAAGTCCCTTTTGTCAGTGGTTCCTGCCTCAGACAGGCTTCACTTCTCCTTCCTACCTATAACTCCTGCTCCAGAATTTTTGCTGGATCCATCTCTGCTTTGGATCAAAAGATCTCCATTTCAGATCCAAGGTTTGGTTCTTGCTTTTTCTAAGCCTTCCAGGTCATCTTTTATGGCTTCATCTAGGTCTGCCAGGTTGTCCAGAAGTATCTCAGGTTCCGAGATGGAATAGCTTGTGTACCTCCTTAAAGGCGCAGATGGACCATGGGATCAGCCCCTCTTCCTTGGCTCTGATACCAGAGGTTCTCCTGCCCCACTGGTCCGACTGCATCTTTTCCTTCCCCTTGTCAGTGCCAATAGCTTTTCTGCCTCAGACACTGGCTCCTTCTTTGATGTTCTTGACTCTGAGTACTTAGGTGCTGAGTGCATCAAGTAGTCAAAGCTTTGAGGCTGAAGCCTTATGGCCCAGACTGGCCCTTGGACTTTTGAAGCCTTCCCTTCCTTCAGGCACTTCAGCCTTGGTATCTTAGTTCTGATTTTATCATCAAATCCGGAAGGGTTGGCATTGGGTCCCGGTCTCTCTCTTGGATCTACAGATCCCCAATGAACCATGCCCAGACATCCAGCCTCAGTCAACATTCAGCATGACAGACTGGATTCTTTCTCATTCTGAGACTGGAGTTTCTGTTAAGTCAGATCTGTCCTGATAATCTCATCCATCTGGTACTTAGGGCAAGACAGTCTGTGTCTTTAGACTGCAGTCCATCCCATGCTACAGGCTTTCCGGGTTCTTTATTACCCCCAAAATCCACCAAAGAAGAAGCCTGTCTTGGCAACTTGTTAGAAATGATGAGACATATTGGAGGCTAGACTAGAGAAGCCCCTTCACCCAAGGAGTTGGTCTTTCTTGGGCCTTTGGCGCAGGCTCATCCACATCCTGGGTGGTTTGCCATCCAGATGCCTTCATCGATTTGGTATCGTGGGGGGTGTGGAGAGAACCCAGAATGGTGGAGCCAGTCTCCTGGAAACCTGACCGAGTATTAATCCCTCCCGAGGAAAGACATTTTTGGAGCAAGGGCCTGACAATAGATGCTATTGTGGTTGCTGCAGTCACCAAGGAAGAGATTTCCAAGGAGAGTTCTAGAGTTCAAACCCCCCCCAAAGAAGGAGCCTTGGGCATTGAACCATCTAGGAAAGTGCAGCTATGCTTCAGCAATATTTGCTTTACATGTACTGAACTACGTGGCTCATCTGATGAGGCTCTAAAGGGATTCGCTATTGGTGACGTCAAAGACGGTGATGATACAGCATCCTCTGGAGAATCAAAAGTCGCTGGAGGCTCAGTTGTCTACACTCCAATCCGTCATAAATGTATTTATGAGGCTTCTCTCAAGTGCTGCAGATGAAATGGCTATCACAGCAGACACCAGTATTACTATATGCCTGGATACACACATGTAACTTTGTGGACTGCTTCAAGGCGTCCTTTCAAAAGACTTCTTTCAATGGTTCCACTCTCTTTGGTCCCAAATTAAAAGATACATTGACCAGAAGTGAGCAAGATGAAAACACGTGGTCTCTGGTAGGAGACTATTTCTCTACCCCACAGAGGACCTCATGAAGGAACCAGAAGGGAGGAAATAACTTTTATTTTGCAATCTGCAATAGTTCTTTCAAGATGCTCCTGGTGAAGGAGATCCAGTGCACAGTGGGGGAACTTCAATGGATGTCAACCCAGAGGGAGGGGCAGTCAACAGAACCAGGGCTTTTGGGGTCCCATAAGGGAAGCAGAGGTGGAAATAAGAAAACTGCTTATCCACCAAGTTATCCAAGAGGTCCCATGAGACCTTAGAAGATTCAGGGTCAACTCAGGATTCTTTTTAGTACCATGAGAGAATGTATGGCTCCCAAACATGCAACAAAGTTTAGAAGATCTAGGATTTTTGTTTGGAAGTGTTTGCATAGGTATTTTTTGTATCCCAAGCAAACCCCAAATAATTTTTCCTCCGGTAGCTTGTAAATGTTGGAGGTGTGATGGGGATGAAAGTGGTGATTGGAATCATATGTTGGGGGAGTGTAATAAGTTGGCAGACTTTAAAAATTCCCTGAAGACTACTGAGAAAATTAAGTAAGAAAGGAAATTATTTTTTGAGCTGTGATACAAAATCAGAATTGCCTATACATGGTAAGACCTTGCAGAGTTTAATTCTGGTGGCTGCTAAAAAAGAAATTGCTAGATCATGAACTCAGTCTAAACCAACCATACTAGAAGAAGTGAATAGTAACAGGGATAAAAGAACTGGAAGTGGGATCGTTAGAAAAGAGTAGGAGCAAATTACATAGGAAAATAGGAACTGTGGGAACAATACATGCAGAATAATGTAGAGGAGGAGGAATGAGGTTTAAGAGAAGGTAGGAATAGAATGGGCTATGTAACGTTTGATTGACAGTGACTGTGTAGAAGATTATATGTGATGCATAATGTTTGTAACTGAAAATGTTAATATGGTTCATTTTCATTTATATAAATGTGTGATTGCCTATGTTGCAAGTAATATATTTCAATAAAGATATTTCTTGTTAAAAAAAATAGTTTTTAGTGCCAAAGAAAACAAGGACCTTGGATCCATTTTGGAGCTCAGCAAGCTGAGCCTTTATGTGAAACGAAGTTATGGATGGTGATGATGCACTCCTTCCTCCCCGTGATGATGGATGACTTTATGTGCTCAGTAGACCTCAAAGATGCCTACTGTCGCAAAGGTAGTGAGGCATTCCAGGTGATTCCTGTGCTTTCCAGCTGGGAGCCAGCTGGTACAAGTTTTGAGCACTGCCATTTGTGGTCACCACAGACACCCCCCCCACCCCACCCCCCCCATGTATTCACCAAGTGTATGGCAGTGGTGGCAGCCTGGAGTTCCAGGACTTGCCTTACCTGGATGACTGTCCCCTTAGAGTGTCTCTAATTCAAGCCCGGGACCACTTGCTCCACCTGTATCTGTTCTTGGGTATCACTGTGAACTACAAAAAGTCCAATCTGGAACCGGTGCAAGTCCTGGAATTTATCTGTTGCTGTCTGGATGCCATCAAACAATTGTCTTCCTCCAGACTGATCTCTCTTTGGAGTTAAGCCAGTCAAGTTCTAAATTCTCAGAGACCTCAAGCTTACTTAGTTCTTCATCTCATTGGCCTGATGTCTACGTTTATTTATCTTGTGCCATTGGCAATGTTCTACATGAGAGTTCTTCAGTGGACATTGTTGGTCCAGTGGTCAATCTCACCTCATCCTACAGACCTTCCCATTTGTCATACCAACATATGCCACCACCACATTGCTTGGTGGTTAGAGTCTCACCAGGTTCCACCAGGTCATCTTTTTGTTTTCTTTTAGCCCCAGGTCACCACTGATGCTTTCCCTCCTGGGGTGGGGGAGGGTGCATTTTGATGGGAAGACAGCCTAAGGTACCTGGTCCCGGGTGGATTTTAGTCCTCTCATCAACGTCTTGGAGATGAGAGCAGTCCTGGTATTACAGGACTTTCAGGGCCTTATCCCCAAGCACGTGATAGCCGTCTGGTCCAACAACCCTGCAGTGGCATGGTACATAAATGGGGGGGGGACTGCTCATATCCACTGTGATCTTGAGACTATGGCAGTGGGCAGTGTCCCTCACAATGGTTTCTGAGAGCAGTGCACATCCCAGGGAAATCTAACATACTAGCAGAAAACTTGAGCAGGAGCGTCCTTATGCCTTATGGGTGGTCCCTCATTCCAGAGACAGTGGCACGAGTGTTCAGCCATTGGAGCCAGTCCTGCTGCAGTCTGTATCCTCTTCTAATACCAAGTGCAGTACCTTTTTTGCCCTGATCTCCCTGAGACAGTCATCCAAGGGGATTCCCTGTCCATGCTTGGCCCCTGGGTCTCCTACATGCGTATCTCCTTACTCTGTTGATAATAAAGTTTCTTCAAAATGCATCCTGTTACATAGTGAACATGATCCTCATTGGCCCTTTTTGGCAGATACAAGTATGATTCCCCTTTGTGTGGCCTCATGTATTGCAGCTTCCTTAGGTCCTGGACCCTGTTCCAGAGTCAATTTCTCACCCCTCAGGTCAAGCTCACTCAGATCCGTCAAATTGACTGATTGGTTCCTCCAGATCCAGTGATGTCCTGAGGTCTCAGGCTTTCTAAGAGAGTTGTCTACATCCTTTCTTTTTCCGAGAAATCATCGACTTGGAAGGTTTATGCTAGCAAATGGTAAAGATTTTGTTTAGGTCTTGACCAAAAGTTTAGATCCCATCTCTGCTCCTTTGGATGCAATGTTAGATTTCTTATCAAGATCTCTTTCATTCTGGTCTCAGCTATTTCACGATCAAGGTTCAGATAGTTGCTATATCTAATTTTCTTGTAGGTATGAATAATATACCTGATGTGCGACTTAAACTCTCAAAAGCTTTTCTTTAGGGGTCGAGTACCTCCTTGGGATTTGGACCCTTCTCTTACAGTCCTTAACTAGACCTCCCTTAAAACTAGCTGCTATAGTAGATTTGAAACTGTTATATTGAAAGACTTTGTTTTTGGCTGCCATTACTTCTGCATGCAGGGTTTTGGAACTCCAAGCCTTGTCTTGCATATCTCCTGATCTTATTTTTCATAAGTACAGATGGTGGCCTCTGAGATGAACTTGAATCAACCAATCTGTTTACCCATTTTCTTCCCCAACATCAGTAACAACATTGTTAATTGAGATTTTTCTTGGACAGAACTAAAGCATTCAGAAAATCAAACCAGCTTTTTGTCTTCTTCAGTACTCAGATGGGTAAACCTGTTTTGAAGGTGACCTTATCCAGATGTCTTTCTGATTTTATTTCCTTTGTTTATTCATCCAAAGGAATCCCTTTACCTGGTAAGTCTGGAGCCTATTCCACAAGAGCTGTTGCGACTACAACTGCAATTCTTGCTCAGGCCTCTTCAGACAATATTTGTGCAGCTGCTACTTGGTCTAGCACTCATGTCTGTAAATCATTACAAATTAAATTTCCAGTCCAAATCCAAGTCTGCCTTTGGCTTCACCATTTTGCAAAACATTCTGTCCTGATGCCTCCCTTGTTTGACTGGCTGGAGACTCTGTCCCACAAGTTGAAGCATACAGAAAAGACAATGTCAGATACAGGGTGTTGGCATAATGGTTAAAGTGTTTACCTCACACCTGAGAAGTACAGGGTTCAATTCTCACTAAGTAAAATTGGCTAGGCTTTAAATAGTCCACAAAAGCAGCTAGCCTAGTAAGCACCTATGAACCTATAAACTTACCATAATACTAGATTGATGTTTTTGAAATTAACATCGTTTTCAGCTGTTACAGGATGACTATGCACACCAGCAAAAACGCCTGTCTTTGGGACTACTTGTGTAGCTCTTTTCTTCCCTTCATGCCTTGAGAAACTATCCTTTGTATCCTCCTCAGAACAGGTTTTTTTTCCTACATCTGTGTAATGGAAAACGGTAGGGTAACCTTGATCCGAGGAGAATCATTGAGGACAGTACATTATGGAACAGGAGGCAGAGCTTTAGATTTGAGTTTAAGGTGCCATCATCTGATCTGATTGGATCCAGTAACCCACAAGTTCACTTAGGCTGAAGAAGACAAATGGATCTAGCATTATGGTAAGCAAATAACTTTCTGTTATCTATTTAGCCCTGTGTCATATTTTGCCTACTTCTTCCTGACTTAGGACTTTGTACTCTTTTATAGTCCTCCTTGTGACTTTCCCTTCCCTACGCTTTCCTAACTGCATTTAAAAAAAAAAAAAAACTTTTTCTGAGATTTATCTTAATTTTAGAGTAAGTTACCTTGTGTTATTTTTTTTCTCTGTAGTGTGTGTGTGTGTGTGTGTGTGTGTGTGTGTGTGTGTACACACTGTGGGTTTTTCCTTAGCTATGTCTGACCCCAAACCCATGGGTTTTAAGAAGTGTGTGACTTGTGGCCACAAAATCCCACTCTTGGATGCCCATGTCAAGAGTGTGGTGTGCCTTGGTGCTGCCCACTTAATTCTTTGTGTTCAATCTCTCAGGGCTACAATCAATGTGTCCTCATTGATAGAAGAAATCAATTGATATTAAAAGGTCTTCTGCCCACTTTACCTTCTTCTGCTACTGCTGAGGCTCAAATCCCTGGAACAAAACATAAGGATTGTATGAAATCCCACAGTAGGTCTCGTCAATTGGGAGAATCTCCTGCCAAGGCTCCTAGGTCTTTGGAGCCTACTACCTCAGCTCCTGTAGTCATCCAAGCCTCCCCTCAACATTGGAGCCGATGTTTCTTCCCGGAGCTGGTAACTTGCAGACCAAAGTCCCCTCTCCTGCAACAACCCAGACCGGGTTCCAGGCCTGCTTCTGTCACTTCCTCCATTAGGTCTTCTCGCAGCCTTTCTGAAGCTGAGGTGGACAGCATGATGATTATTTGTCTAAAGGCACAAATCCAGCTGGGGATATTGCTTCCGCCATATCCTCCTGGATCTATGAGCAGTATTCTGGCCTTTATTCCTATATCTCCTTCTCCGATCTGACCCCTGGTTTCAGAGTTATCTGGCCTGAGCTTTTCTGGAGTCAAGACATCAGATCCAACAGGTACAGTTACCCCAATTCTGACAGTCTCCCTGAATCACCCAGCTGTGACTGTTTCAGAGCAGAGCAGCTCTCGGAGCCATACCTTCGGCATTGGGTCCGAGGGATTGACGTCAACCACAATGTTCTTGGATCTGTCTCTTCCCATTGAGCTTCTGTCTTGATAGCTCAGCTCCAACTCCCCACTCGGATCCAAGGGGCATAATGATTTGTGGAGCTTCCCTGTCGACAGCTTCAGCTCCATCAGGGTTGCTTTTGGTGTCTTGATCTCCCTCAGCATTCGATATGGTGGAGAGGGTTTTCTCTGCACCCAGAATAGCCTCGATTCTACTTGCTTCGGAGCCCCCCCCCCAGCAGCATTTTGTACCTGAGCCATCTACTCTGTCTCCTTTTGGACAGCCTGCCCAATAAGATTTCCAGGCTACTTCCTTTTTGGAAAACCCAGAGTCTTCTGACACCCCCCTGGAGCAGCGCCAATGCAAAAGGAGATATTTGGATCCCCTTTTGAATCCCTTACAGAGGACACTCTTTTCACTGAAGGGAAAGGGTCCCCCAGATCACCACCTGAGGATGTCTCTTTTGGAGGCATTGTGGAGATCCTATGCTAAAAGAGTAGTTGGTCTTCCCAAAGCCCAAACCCAATGGAATCAGTGTTTCTGGAAACTGTTGGGTCAGACCCATCTACTTCTTGGGTAACCCCCCCCCCCTGCAGACACCTTTATTGGCCTTATGTCCGGAAAGATCCGGAACCAATCGCTAAGCGACCCACCAAGCTTCTCAGTGCCCCATCTGACCACCCTCATTGGACCAAGGGTGTTCCCGTCAGTGCCATGGTGTTAGCAGCCACCACCAAAAAGGAGCTGGCCCACCATAGCTCCACCATCCATCCCCCTAACATGGAGTCTAGGGCTTTGGACAGGTTCAACTTTTGCATTCCAAGTGCTGAATTAGGCATACGTAACCAGACTACAGAGGGACGTAGTCAGGGAACTCTCTCTCTGAAAGTGAAAAGGATAAAAATACCTTGTCTGCCATCAGGATCAGCTTCTCTACCCCACAGCGGAACATAGGACCCAGTGTGGAGGTAAAAAGTTGTGGTTCCATAAATCTCAAGGTCCTTTTCAGAATTCACAGTGAGACCTTCCTCCCAGAGGCAGAGGGGAAATGGTTGCAATGGCAGATGCCACCCTTGTGGTGGTGGTGGTGGGGGAGTCCAATGAATCAAGGGTCTCTGGATTCTTTCTCAGAGAGATCCAGTCAGCGATCCTTAGGGATTGCCCGGCTGCTCGTCTGAGGCAGTTGGGGTAAGTATGTCTCTACACCCAGCAGCTTGGGATCCATCACAAAAGATCATTGGGAGTGAAAAATTATATCCAGAGGCTATTCCATACCCTTTTTCCAGAAACCTCTCAAAGGAAAACCCCTCCTCGATGTTCCTCCCAATCAGAGGGAGGAGGTAGCGTTAGAGATTTCAAAGGTGCTTTCAAAGAGATTCATCCAAAGTGTTCCCCCAGACCAGCTCGAATCAGGCATCTACTCCAGATTCTTTATAGTGCCCAAAAAGACAGAGGACCTCACGGCCATTCTTGACCTTACCATCCTCAATAAATCAGTTGCCAGTTTAAAGTTTCAAATTATCACTGTACAGTCCATTCTGTCCTTCCTGTAGAAAGACGACTGGATGTGCTCTATAGACCTTCTGCATACATACTGTCACATCAAGATGAACAGGCACTCCAGAAGGTTCCTCTGCGTCCTGCTAGGAACCAACCATTATCAGTTCAGAGTGCTGCCCTTTGGTCTCAAAACAGCCCCAGGGTGTTCACCAAATATATGGCAGTCATGGTAGCTCACCTGAGACTTCAAGGATTCCAGGTGTTTCTATACCTAGAAGATTGTCTCCTAACTGCTCCCACCAGGCATTGACTTACAGAACCCAAAGAATTCCAGTTTCACCTAGCCTCGACCTTGGGTATCTCTATCAACCTGAAAAAGTCTCAGCTGCATTCAGCACAAGTCATAGACTTTATAGGTGCCCATCTGGACACAATTCGTTCTCTAGCACGTCTTCCTCCTGACAGAATCTCCACCTTGCGGACTGACATCCAGACAGGTAATGGACATTTCTTCTCCCCCATCAAGTCTTGTCCTAATGGTCTTGGGGTCCATGGTGGCCACAATCACCCCATTTCCGCTAGTTCCCCTTCACATGAGAGTACTACAGTGAACTTTAGCAGTTCATTGCTTCCTTCTGTATTACCCTTTGAATTACCAAATCAGGATTTCAAGGGCATGCAAACAATCTCTTCTGTGGTGACTTCAATTCAAAGACCTCCAGGGCTGCCTATTCATTATTCCCCCTCCCAAGGCCACTGTGACCACAGACTTATCCCAGTTTGTGGGGGGGGCACTATCTGGATCAAACAGGCCAAGGCACGTGACCCCCTCTAGAGACTAATTTGCATATAGATATTCTAGAGATGAGAGCTGTGCTTTTTCCATTGCAGGCCCCTCATCCCTCTTTTCACAGGAGCTATTGCAATTCAGACAGACAGCATGTCAGTGGTCTGGTATATCAACAAACAGAGAGGAACCAACTGGTCTGGTATATCAACAAACAGAGAGGAACCAACTCTTACCCCTTGTGTTGAGAGGTCATGAGGCTGTGGGAATGGGTAATTTCTTTCAACTGCTTTCTCATAGCAATGGACATTTGGGGAAGTCAAACATCCTGGCAGACAGACTCAGCAGGACCATTCTAATGCCTCATGAGTGGTCTCTGAATTCTTCAGTGTCAAATACGATCTTCCAGAGATGGGGTCAACCTTACTGCGATTTTTTTGCATCTCCTTCCAACACCAAGTTCAATGAGTTCTTTGCCCTGATCCCTCCTCAGAGACGGTCACTGAGAGATGCTGTGGTCCAGGGGTCTGCAACCTACACTATCAAATGAGCCATTTTGGCCCCTCTCCCACCAAATAAAATTCATTGGGACCCACAAAACCTACTTGACCCCTAAAATGAAGATAACACAGTGTATAAAGTTTTATATATAGTTATTATCCTAAATATAAACAAACTAAGTTTGTAAGAGCAATATTTAAAATCCATCCCTAGTTTTGTTCTTTTGTTGGAATTGCTCTACTACTAACCCTTCCTTTCTGCCCAAGGTCATTTCAGAAACTAACATAAGCCAAGTTATTAGTCTGCCCATTTTCTTTCCTAATTTTCAAAATAGAGGAGAGTACCAACTTCATATGTTGGATGCACACAGACAACTTCTTTTCTGTCTGGATATAACCAAAAATTTAGGAAGTCTGATCAACTCTTTGTTTCCTTTTCTAAGTCCCGGCTGGGTAAACCATTGGATTACTAGCTGCATTAAACTTACTCCACTAAGGGCATTCCCTTGTCCTATTAAGGGTCATTCTGCTAGGTCTGTTTCCACCTCTTCAGCCTTTTAGGTTCATAGGTGTGTACTAGGCCAGCGGCCCTGAAGCCTTTATAAGCCTAGCCCATAGAAGTGCCCTGGCATCATGCTGCCATTAGTTCCTGGTGCCTCTGTCAAGTAGAGCCACTGGAGTGATCCTCGGGGTGAACTTTCTATTTCCCATCCGCTCATCAAGATTTCTCTTGAAAAGGGGCCAGTGAGGTGCTCTGCTTGACATGTATGGGAAGTCTATTCCAAGGCATGGGCAGTGTCTGGGTTATGAACCTGTCCCTACAGCATGTTGTGCTGATTGTGGTAATGAGGTTGAGGTCCCTGGAGCATATGGTGCGGAGGGATTGGGATTTCTTTAGGTGTCATATTTCTAACAGGGCTAGTTGAAACTTCTCATTGATGAAGTTTGTGCAGCCGCTACTTTGTCAAATCACCATACCTTTATATCTCACTACAAACTAGAGCCAGGGGTCTGCAACCTGTGGCTCTGGAACCGCATGTGGCTCTTCCACCCCTCTGCATGCTCCCTGTAGGTTTGAAAAATAATGGCCACTCTACCACACAATGCGCACGCACACACACACACACACACACACACACACACACACACACACACTGAGAGCGATGGACTTTTAAATATCACACTTACAAACTTAGAAACTTGCTAGTATAACATTATTTCTGTTGCTATGCATTCCACACACACACTGAGCAATCTAGAGATCCCCTGGCAGCAGCAGCATCTCCTGAAAAGTTTCCATACCCCTCACAGTCTTGGCAAAGAAATCTAGACAGAGCCACAAATAAAAGGGAGCAAAGGAACAAAAATAGGGATGGAGTTTAAATACTGGTCGTATAAACTTTGAAACTTGCTAGAATAGCATGGTTTCTGTTAACATGCATTTTACACACACACACACACACACACACACACACACACACACACACACACACACACACACACACACAGTTAACTCTGAACTGTGCAGATTTTCACAGAATGTCCTGACTTTTGCCTCATATTTTTGGTCTGTTTCTCATAAAATTGTGATTTTCTGACAAATTATTGAGGGCTGAAGTCAGAAAAAATAGACATTTGAGTTTCAGACTTTATACCCTTCATAAAATTCATGCTAATGCAAAATATGTTATTCTATCAACTTTCTAAATTTGAAAGAGCAATGTTCAAAAAGTGTCCCCATTTTTTGGGCCTTTATGCCCCACTGTTTGTGGCTTTGTCCAGATTTCTTGTTCTAAGAGGTTGAGAAGTATCGCGCGCGCACACACACACGCACGTGCGCACACACCGATCGAGCAATTCCAACAAAGGAACAAAAATAGGGACGGATTTTAAATATTGCTCTTGCAAACTTAGTTCTTTTATATTTAAGATAATAACTATATATAAAACTATATACGCTGTGGTGTCTTCATTTTAGGGGTCAAGTAGGTTTTGTAGCTCCCGATGAATTTTATTTGGTGGGAGGGGGCCAAAATGGCTCTTTCACTAGTGTAGGTTGCAGACCCCTGAACTAGACATTTATCTCCAGGAACAGAGCTTCCTTTGGTTCTCCTGTGCTCCAGAATATCCTTCCTTGAGGGCCTCCCAAATTCTTCTGTAGCTGGGGACTCTGTCCCACAGGTTGAAGAACAAATGAAGGCAACAACATCAGACAAAGAAGTTATGCACTCACCATAATGTTCCATCTGTGTTGTTGCCTTTCATTTGCTCTTCAGACTTCCCTCCCTCCATCCCCCTACCTGTGCAAGGACCAAACAAAATTATTTGAAAAAATACTTTATTACTGTTTGCGCTCCTGAAGTATTCCTTTCTGTTTTACCCTGTTGTTTTGGGGTGATTTCTTCCTGCTTGTAGGATTAAATGATATATATAGTGGTGCAGCAAACCCGATCTGAGGGATTTGGAGGAGAGGACCATTATGGGTAGAGGTGCGGCTCAGATATCAGAGCCAGGAGCTTTGGTATGCAGCCAAGTTGGGTCTGATCCTCAGATCAAAACCCACAGGTTGAAGAGCAAATGAGAGGCAACAACACAGATGAATCATTATGGTGAGTACATAACTTCTTTTTTATTGCATTTTGATACGTTATAATTATATACTTTTAAAATAAGTGGCCCGATTTTTATAAACTTTGTAAACGTTAAAAGTAAAATTAATTATTTTTGCTAAATTGTGTTTATTTCGTCAGGATGCAAGAGATGATGTTGGAGGTGCACAGAATGCTGGAATGTTGGGTGTGTTAGTAAAAACTGGTAAGTAATTTTCTGAGTTTGATGTCTGTGAACCAATTACTTGGCTGATTATTCACTGATCATATTATAATAACAGTGTAGATGTCACATTGTTTTTAGCAACAGGAAAGCATTTACAACATACCAATATTGAAACATAGAATTTGACATTGGTGATGCTTCTAGGAGGGTCTAATTTGAGTTTCTGTCAACTTTTGATTCAGTTTAGATGGTTTTCTCTGAAGCTTTGACATCTTGGGGGTAGAGAGGGGCATGAATACTGTCCACCATTGCATGTCTTTTTGTGAAGTGCTACTCTGAGAAGGTGCCTAGCTCCCGAGTTGATCCTTTTTTTCTGCCACTTTCACGGCTCATATCATAGCAACTGTAGTGGAAAAATTAATGTGTTCAATGCCTAAGGCACCTGACTCATTGTGAGGCTGTCAGATCCCAAGCCAGGACCCACAGTGGTGCTGCTGTGTTTTTTTTGGGAGAGGTGTAGAATGTAAAGAACTGCTATAAATGCCAGGTCAGGTTGGCTAGCTACAGATGCAAGAGGGAGAATCATAGTTCACATTTAAAAGAATGGTGGTAGTGGACAGTGTCTGTAATAGACATCACTGGAATCATCGTTTTGTAGCTCCAGGCTTTTGCTGTAGCACTATCATTAAGAAGACGCAGTGGTGGAAATAATTGATCCCAGTGTATGTTGTCTTTGCTTCTTTCGCTAATGAGGGCTCCAGTTTGTACCCCGTTTTCTCTTTAAATGATGTTGAGGGCTTGAAAGAGGTGCACCCAAGACAGCCACCTTGGAGATGTTTCTAGGGGTGTAGGATATCACTCACTCCATGTTGATTAGTAGAGCATACTAACTCAGGACTAGGATACTCCTGGGTAGTATATTCTCTAGAGTTCTTTACAAGAGCTTTGTCTCACTCTACCAAAGATTCTCTATGCCTTTCCCTGTAGGCTCGTGAGGCTTAATGGCCAAGTGTTTGAAGGGTTTTCCTTGCCCTCCAGCTGTAGGGCACACAGTTCAGGCTCTTATCCTCAGATGTTTGATGTTTGCTGAGATCTGTCCTTGCTCTACAGACATCGGTTATGGCTTTATGACAGCACCAGACTTGGTGCAGGCCTCATGTACCCATGCTGCAGAGATGGCTGGTGCAGTACTTTGATCTAAGCTCGTTTTACTCTAGACCACACACAACTCAGTGGTTCACAGGGAAACCAAATCAAGACCTGAAGAAGGGCAGAGTTCACCCTCCCTATTTGCATCCTGGGAAAAGTCTTTTTGCCATCCCTATAGCTCTCCACTGGATGACCCTTTATTCAGAGAAACATTAAGTCACATGAATTCCACTGGGTTGGCCTGTGGAATCCATTCATTTCTCCCAGAAATACCTGAATGTTTTTTTCTTTGAAGGTCAAAGAGCATGTGATGTGTTGTACTCGTACACCTTCCATCATCTACTCCACTGGAGCATTTCATTAAGAATGCAATGTTTGTAGCCTAGAAATATCTAGGTTGTGACTCCCCATGACTCCAGTGAATGAGGATGCCATGTAATAAGCCCCTAGCTTAACTCCCTTTTTTACTATCTCAGCCCAGAATAGGCATTAGAGACCACAACATGTAGCTACTATGCCTCCTAACAAGGAGTATATTGCATTGAACAAGGTACCATACTGAGGCATAGAACCCTGAACTTTTGCTTCATCGAGCTAGATTCTGGTCCTTTGTGCTGGATCAAACACCAAAAAGCTTCCATCCTTTCCTAAATATTAGGCCAGGGTAAAGATCATGCCTACAGTTTCCACAGTGGGATTTTTTTTTTTTTTTTGTGATTCACTGTATCTTTCACTGTCTTAATGCTATAGTATTTGATCCAGGCATGTCCCTGTGCAAGATGGTCTGGCTGAGACCATACTTATTTAAGGAGGAAGAGATCTGGCCAGACATCCTGTATGTTCTCTTTTGTTCTCTTCTGGATGAAGAACCTCTTTGTCCTGCTGTCACAAGACTTATTGACAACTATGAGTGAGCTGGCCCTTACCATTTTGAAGGGCCTTTATGTGCACCGTTTCTTTAGACCTGGCCAACTCCGAAAGAAGAAGTAGAATCCCTTCACAAGCAGTGAAACATTTTCAGACATCTAAAGATTCTCTTCCACTGGCAATGCCGGGCCTGCAGCCACGGTCATAACTGTTATCTCCAAGGGGAAGAGTTTTTCCGGAGTTCCAAGGGGAAGTTTTTTTTTTTCCTGAATTCCCTTTGTCTTGAATCGCCAATTTAAAAAAACAGTAGGTTTTTATTTTGATCACAGACAACAACATCTTGGAGTTCTTGTATCCTAACCCAGAAGATCTCTGGTCAGGGACCAAGCTGTGTCCCCAGAGTGCAGCAGGAGTTAGCAGTGCCCTGTTTAGACACAAAACCTGTGAAGCACACATTTTTCCCTAGACATCCATCAGTGAAACCCTCCCAAGCTGATGCATTAAGAGCAAATCAGTTGCGCACTAAGCAGCATTGCCTTATTTTGATCAACCTTAGCCTACACAAATATAAGTCCTTCTGGTAGTCTTGGAGCTACCAGCAAAGTCCAGTCAAATTAACCCACTCCCTTCCCCAATAGAACATACAGTAAGAGCCTGCTGTAGTGGGCAGGCAGTTTGCCATCATCTCTCCGTGCAGCCTGATTGACGTGGGCATCCTCAGGCAATGTAACACCTGTCTGATGTATACTAACAACAACTTACTTCTGAATCAAAGAAATACTCATTGAGAGAGATGTAATTATACTATGAAATTAGTGTCAGTACTTTCACATAAGGACAAATCGGACACCAAACAGGTTGTCAGCACACACACACATCACCTCCCATAAGAAATAAGGACACTACACGTAAACCCACATATGCAGAGGTACCCACTAGAAGCTTACCAAAAGATCCAGACATTCCCAAACTGAAACCATTTGCGCACACAGTAATGCAAAAAACAACCACAACACAACACCACACACACCAGTGTCTCCTCAAATAAGCATATGGCATAACACCTCAAAACCTAATGTATTGGTCACAGGTGACTCCATAGTGAGACACATGGATGTCACCCACATCAGGCTGGATAAGGAGAGGGTTACAGTTAGCTGCCTGTCAGGTACCATATTCCATCATGTCACTCAGCAACAAGTGCCGTTATGACTCTGTCATCGTCCATTTTGTAGTGAATGACTTGAGATGTACATCTGTGGATTATGTGAAGAGAGACATGGCTCTCAGGTTATGTGTCCCAGGCAGATATGAGCCTAGCCCTAAGCAGCATACCACCTTCACCAAGGATGATGCCACAATACCAACAAAAAATGATTGACTTCAACAATTGGCTTAGCTTCTGATGTTTTTCCAGGGGTATCCAGTATCTGTCAGCCTGGGAAAACATGATTGACAGGTCACACCGCTTAGCCAGAGATGGTCTGCACCTCTCTTCTCTAGACTTTCAGATAATGACAAAGGCATTAGCCACCCCTATTGTGCCTTTTTTAGACAGTGTCAAAACAACTAACCTCCCAACATAACAAAATCCTGTCTAGATAAACTCAGGGTTCTGCTACCTAATGGTAGGAATCTGAACAGGAAATTACACTCCCTGGAATTATTACTCACCTTGGAAGATGCTGATATGTATGTAGTCACAGAGCCATGGTTCAAAGCCACAGAAAGCACCCCAGCCATGCAGAGCTACAATGCCTTCCATATGTTCAGACCACAAACTCAGAGTGAAGGAACCAAAGGAGGAGATGTAGCCATCTTCATTAAGGAGAAGTACACATCGAGACTGGTCAACTGGGATTACTCTCTCTAGCTACTCCATGTCCAATTAACTATTGGCAAAACAGCCTAATACATCATTGCTAGCTCTAGGTTCCCCCACCACGACCCAGGAAAAGCATACTGCATACCTGTGCTTAATGGAGCCACTTGCTATACAGCTGAACACCTTGGTAATGGGTGATTTTAACTATCCTTCTATTGACTGGAAAAAAATACATGACCACAAACATGCTAGCCCTGAGGTTCTTGGAGTTCGTCAATGCAAGTGCTGTGGAATAGATAGTTAGTACTCCCACAAGGATCTCAAATGTCCTGGACATAATATTCACCAACATGTGGGAGCACTGTACTCCGCCCTGTGTGATGTCCTCTTTGGTAAGATCAGATCATAAATTAGTCTCGTTCAATGCAATTATAAGGCTAGGTACCCCATCAAGCTCCAAAAAAAGCTTAATAATTTTACCAAAACAAATTAACTTCTGCTAAGTGATGGTATATAAAGTTTCAAAGCCCCCTCAATAACAGATAACACAGACTCCTATGCAGAGGTTTACGACAATGCCCTGTATAACCATGTGTGCAGTTGTACCTGACCAGATTAAAGCCAGGTCCTGCTGAAAAAAAAAAAGCCACCCTAGTAGGCCCCTAGTATGAACAGGCTATACAACAAAAGAAAGAAAGTGATGTCAAAGAACAAGATGGAACTGGCTCACAGAGGAAGAATTCCCTCTGTAGTTTAAACAAACAAATTAGAACGCTTGTCAAGTCCTTCAAAGCTAATTAGGAAGCAAAATTAGCATCCCTAGCTAAGAATAATCACAAGGCATTCTTTCCCTTTCAGATTTTGCATGTAGTTAATGTCTAGCTGTGTGCCGAACTGGTAGTGGATGGCACCATCCATACTCTACCAGAGGAAATAGACAACCTTCTAGCTGACATATTTGGCACAAACTTCACCACCACCACTCCCCCCCCCCCCCCCCGTCCCCACTAGTCTTTCCCCAAAATATACCTGCCACTGTTCCTTAGCCTAATATCTTAAGAGAACAGGTCATCTCTTTGCTCTCCAAAGCCAAAAATACGGCTTCAGTGGGACCCAATAACATCCAAGGTTGCCTTTTAAACAACTTAAAACATGACCTAGAAGACCCAATTGTATCACTGTTTAGCCACAGCCTGCAAACTGGCTATGTTCTAAGGGAATGGAGGACAGCAACAGTAATCTCTCTGCACAAGGAGGGGGGGGCATCAAATGAACCTGGGAACTATAGACCCATAAGCCTAACTAGCCTCATCTGTAAGGCTATGGAAAGAATCATTATGGACCTTATCAACAAGGACATAGGTAACCTCCAAACTCTAGACCCAACCCAGTTAGGATTTGTTAAGAGTAGATCATGCTTGTTAAACCTGATCGACTTCTTCGAGAAAGTCACCAAAGTCCTGGATGAGGGAAAGACAGTGCATACCACCTACCTTGACCTAGCCAAGGTATTTGACAAAATCCCCCACTCAGGTATTGTAGAGAAACTCTCCCAAGTGGGAATTAACCCTTGCGTCACTAGATGGTTAGCCAATTGACTTACCGACAGGACACATTTTATCAAAGTAGATAACTTCACTTCTAACAGAAGACCAGTAACCAGTAGCGTACAACAGGATTCTGTGCTGGGCACTTTACTGTTTGGAATTTATTTCTCAGAAGTCCAGGCAAACGTGGACCGCCTGTGGCTGACCAAGTTCACTGATGATTGCAAAATGGGTTCAGTCATTGAGTCCCCCCAATGATGTTAACATACTGTAGAAAAGTTTAATGCAGACAAATGAGTGGTGCCAAAGCCACAGATTAAAGTTAAATGCAAACAAAAATGCATTATTGTTACTTTGGAAAAGCTGACTTCCATGCTAATTACACTATAGGGAGCACCCCCCCCCCCCCCGAAATATAGACTCAGTGGTACGTGATCTGGGTACAGAGGTTGATAGTAATCTGAACTTTGACCACCAAGTTTCCACAGTGATAAGGAAATCCTTCTGTGTGGCACATCTCATAAGTAAAGGCATTGCATGTAGAGCTAAGGATGTTATAATTCCATTATACTCTGCTCTTATCAGACCAGTAATTGAGTACAGTGTGCTCCCTTTTGCATGTACCACACCAGACACCTACAGCAGCTGGACAGACCCCAAAGATTTCTTACCAAGAAAATACAGAGCACACCAGACAAGACCCAAGTGGAAAGAACGAAAGCCCTGTCACTGTAGTCTGTCTCCTACAGGCTGTTGAGAGGTTACCTTGCCTAGCCTACAGGGCAGTCTGTGACCCTGCTCTGATGGGAATGCTACACATTCTTAAATCAAATTGCACAAGAGTCACTTGCTCCAGGAATCTTAACCTAGCCTATGACATAAACAGATCATGCTGGAGCAGTAGATACATCTCCCAGAGACTGCCACTTCTCTGGAACAAGCTCCCAGTTCACGTAAAACAGAGCTCCTGTCTGACCCCCTTCATACGCAACCTAGATCAATGGATGGGATTCATTCCGTGGGAGATGCCCGAGTCCCTTATATACAGAGGCAGTCAGTATTAAGTACCATAGAATCTTTAATCTGTAAACTTCACCCACCTAACCACTGATAGTTGGGGCAACTAGGGATAGATACGGCTAGGCTTGTAAGGAGCTCTATGGCTGCTAGCCTAGTAACCATCTATGAATCCACTGTGACAGGCCCAACTTTTAATTCTCAAGGGGATTGTAGAGGCTGTCCCTACTTCTGAGCAAAACATGGGGCCTGCTTTTTCGTAGTTCTGAATTGTGTAGAAGGCTTCCATTCCTTCTTAGACTAAAGTGATTTCAGCAAGTGCATCCTTATGTACTCTTTTTGCATGGTGATTCTCCAGGAGATCTTGCCTTCTTCCATAAGGCTCTTGGATGGTGGGAATACTAGATAAGATGGACACCTTCTGGCACACCTTCTGGCACATGAGGGTCTGCATGAGATTTTCTTTGGTTTGCTGTGAGAAGATTCCAGTTTTATTAAAGAGGGCATTGACATTTGGTCTCTCTGCTACCGTTATGGTTACCAAGAGTTAGCCATTGTGTTAGAGGTTTAGCAGGACAAAGAACTCCATGCACTCCCCTGTCTGGGTGAGTGATTCCTGGTGGGTCCACTGAGGGACTCCTTGGCCACTATCTTATTTATGGATGCTGTCATGGTTTCAGTTTATGAAAGTAACTATAAATTGGGAGACGTGCTTAGCTGTATCCTAGAGGACTGATGTGGAGTTTGATACTTCTTAATCTCCTTTATTCCTGTCCACAGAAAAGGCTTATGAAGCATGTATTTGGCAGTCTGGATGAAGGTACAGTGATAGAATCAAACCCAGATTCTTCTGGGCCTCATGGAGGTCACAGACATTAGTGCCTTTACCAGAGGAATGTGGATCTTGCAACAGGTTGTGCGATGTCAGTAGTTGCAGAGCTACTTGTGTCTTTACTTGTTATCAGACTATTATCTTCAGCCTCAAGAATGGTAGGTCTCCCTTTCCTGCATCTGAACCTTTTACCAGTCCTGGTGGCAGATGTTTGACAAGGTGAGGAGCCCATCCAGACAACTCCGTTGTCAAAAGAAATTGATGCTCCATGGAGAAGAGACTTCACTTCAGTCACTTGGATCTGTGTACAGTCCTTTTGGTTGCTGTGGTTCTCATTTGTTTGCAAAACGTTAATCCTTCTTGTTGTGATTTGACAAACAGGAGGGTATATAGTCCTAGCCCTTGTGAATTGATGACATCTCTTTGGCAATAGCCCATAGGGAAATGTGCTGCAGAAATTAAGCCAGTCCTATCTGTTTTGGAGTTGAGAAGTCTAAAGATTTGTGTTGCCTGGGCCTTCTAGGAGCAGAGCACCTGCAGATTGACATCTTCACCCTTCTTCTTAGTGCAGTAGGACAAAGAAAAGTTAGTGATAAGTCTGTTCTTCTGATGACAAGTATTCTTATACTTCCAACACCATTCCTTCTGATTCCATGTCTCATTGCAAAATTCTGGGAAAAAAGACCCTGGCATGTGGTTTCAGGCTCCTTGGGTCTGTGAAAGTACAAGACAGAAAGAAAAAGAAGAAACAACTTTGCAGTGTGGAGGGTGTGATGTTCACAACCAACCTGATTATACATAAGGAATGTTTCTGATGCTTTTCATTGTACTCAACTAGGATCTCTTGTGTGTTTCAATAAAGGATATTCCATTTTTAACTCAACTGTAGACTACCCACTGTTTTCTATTTGATTATTTTGTAGCACATATTTTATGGTTACATTTTACAGTTCGAGATTTAGTAAGTGAACATCATACCCTTCACACTGCAGAGTTTCTTCTTGGTTTGTTTTGGACCCAGTGTAGGTTGCATACTAGGTTTTTCTGAGACTTCGAGGGATACCACAGATTTATCTTTTTGAAAGTACAAGAAACATCCCATGTTCAAGGGTAGGAAGTTTGTAGTTGCTGAGGTGAGAGCTAACTCCACTTGAAGCCTTACTTTAAATTTAGATCCTCCAATACCACCAGTCCTCCTGGTTGTGGTTTCTGAGATGATTTAAGCAGTTAGGATGCCCTTACATATGACACGTACATTGCCAAGTACAAGAGCTTTTTCCGTCTGACGAGGCATAATTTTTCAGAGTTCAAGGTCACGTGTATTGTTTGGGTCTCTTATTCTACAGTTAAGGTGCATGCCTGCATCAGCTAGCTATTTCTACCTATCATGTTGAAAAGGGAAATATTTTGACATAGGGTTAGCCAGCCTTGAAGTATCTTTAAGTGCCTCAAAATTCAGCAGTTATGTAAAGACTAATCTACTAAACCTGACTGATGACCTGGCTAAATTCAAAAGCGCCTTTCATCTTGATGACCCCCCCCCCCCCCTTGCATATGTGGAGTTCTTCACTGCCAAATTCTGTGCACATATAAATAGTTGCATAGCTGCATCTGTTCCTCTCAGAAATAAAAAAGTAGTAAAAATTCAAACGTAAACCCAAATGTAAGCAGGTCTGTAATAAAAGAAAAAAAGTTATTGCATGCAAGAATAAATCTAACTGTCAGGATGCCAAAAGCCTTCTGGCTAAATAAGCGAGGAACTGTGTATCTTGATCAAGTCTACCAAAGCCAGATATGAGGTAAAATAGTTAAATATGCTAAATTTAACCACAAAGCCTTCTTTAGTTATGCTAAACATCTTAGTTGCAGGGCTAACTGTAAATTGTATCATATAGTCAGACCCAGAGGACATAGCCAATTTGCTAGTTGACTAATTTAACTCGAACTTCACCCCACTCCTCTTTCAGATCAAATACCCATACCTACACCCCCATCAACTATCCCAAGAGCAAATTCTCAAGAATACTACATCATGGAGCCAGATAACATGGACTTGTATCAGAAGATCAACTTTTTGGAAAGTCAGACTCCATATAGTCTAGACCATGTGATCTGCTTTCTGAAAAGTCAGAATTTACAACAAAACAGTCTGTTTCTGCAACCTCCATACCCCCTTCAAATTATATATACCAACTCCAAGATCACACTACAATGGGGAAAAGGGAAAATTCCCTGATTCTCCACTGTACCACGATCTCAGTCAGCACACTTCAGTTTTTTGGAGAGTCGATCATATGGTCTCAACCATAAAGAGTTAGACTTCCTAAAAAGTAGCTCTTCCCATATGAACCCTATATAATACCAGTCTGCCTACCGGTCAGCCTGAAATATGACTTGTCAGATCTCCTACATAAACTATTCAGTTCAGCCTCAAAACAGACTTTATGCCAAGTGAATGGAGGACAGCAACAGTTACTCCATTATATAAAGGTGCAGCTTCAACGGACCCAGGTAATTGTAGACCCATTAGCTTGATCAGTCTCATCTGTATGACTACAGAAAGGAACTTTATGGAATTAATAAATAAAGGTATAAGTAACCTACTGACTCTCAACCCAACCCAGTTCAGATTTCTCAAGGGCAGGGCCTGCTTACTTGACCTGGTCGACTTCTGTGAAAATGTTACTGAAGAAGTGGATGAGGGCAAAGAAGTGCACACTGCATATCTAGACCTTACAAAGGCATTTAGCACCATCCCAAAATTAGGCATCATATATAAATTCTCCCAACCAAATATCAGGAAGTTAGAGTGGGCAGTTCTGCCTCCACAAAAAGACCATTGACTAGCAGTGTATCCAAGAGTTCAGTCCTTGGGCCACTTCACTTTGGAATTTACCTCTTGGAGGTCAAAGCTAATGTTAAGGTTTTTGTGGTTACTCATCAGAGGACACCAAAATCCTCTAAGATGGTCTGTCCCAAACATATAGCTAGTGTAAAAAAACATGGACTAAAACTAAATGCAAGAATTGTGTAATCATAGCCTTCAGCAAGCCCCCGTGTACCTATCATATTGATGACACACCCCTGAAGGTTAATCCTGTAGTTAGGGATCTAGGAACTTAAGTCAGTAATGAACTGTTTTTTGATCATCACATAGCCATCATTGGAAATAAATCCTTTTTCATCACACAGCTTATATTTAAAGGTATTGTGTCCAGCTGTAGGAATATAATCATTCCACTGTACTCTGCATTCATTAGGCTACAAATTGAATATAATGCTCCTTTCGGTATGTACCTGTCCAAATATTTGTCACAACTGAAATAACGACAGCAGTTTTTTCAAAAATGAACGTCTGGGACATCCATGATGGTTGCACACTAACCTAACAGCAATCCCAGTATGAAAACAGAAACTGAGAAAAAGAAGTGCCATTGAAGTTGTTTTCTGTGTAAAATTCAATTATTGGTTAGTAAGTACGCTACCTGGATGTCAGCAGCCAGGAAATTTGGAAAACCAGAAAGAAAGATAACCAGAAAAAGTGAAGCGAAAGCATTGTCTAGGAAGGATTCTGCAGCTGTTCAGAAAACAGAAGTTCAATTACTAGAGATGGCTTCTAGTAATTTAGAGGAAAAAGAAATAAAATGTACTCAGAGCTGATTAAAATAAATAAATAAAACATTGAAGGGATATCCCAAATCAAATAGCAAAAGGTGGGAAAAATAGAAGAATATTCAGTTCAGATTAACTGATAAAACTACAAAAATCAGAGGTTGAAATGAAGAAAAAGCTGTCCGAGTATCGGGCTTTTCAAGAAAAGTTGTTTAAAAAAATACAGTTAGAAGACTGAGAGAGCAGAGAAAACCTGAGATTTTCTGCTGTCCCAGAAAACTGGAAGGAATAGACTGTATTAATTTTATGAAAGCACAGATAAGCAACTGGACTGTGTTCCACAGCAGGATTTGCTAACTGAAAGGGCACATTGAGTGTATGTTTCATACCCGACTATGAGAAAGCAGCCAAGACCTATATTAGTAAAGATGCAGACATACCAGCAAAAAGAGATGATCTTGTCAAAACTGTGTCAGAAGTGCAAAGTATTAAAAAATTGGAGACAGCAGCATATAGAAAATGATTATTTAGGGTAAAGCAGGCAGAAGAGAAGCAAATTTATCCCAGCAATCTGGGAATATCGAAAGGCAGGTGTGAAATTCAAACTGCTATTTCCAGTGGTCTTCAGAGTATTTTTTTTCTGGGGATCAACGTTATTTTTGATGCTGAATGAACTAAAAGGAAATAGTCTATCTAACAAAAAATGAGTTAACAAGCAGAAGAGGACTCTGCTTCTTGTTCTTCTGACAGTAAGGTTCACAGACAGACTTTGCCAGTGAAACCTTTTCCAATGTTCCAAAGGAAAATTATGATTATCAGGGAAAAAGTTAAAGGGGAGTACTTATACTAATAGCTAGAGGAGCTCCAATAGTGATAAATGGGGGCATAGTAATGGTAGATTTGGGGTAGTAAGGGGCTTCTGGCAAGGCAGGAGGATTATGCTGGCACGCATTTGTATTCCACCCAAAACTGCTGTTATGGAGCTTAAGAAAATTTTAAGACAAATAATCAGCTTTCAGCTGGGAATATTACTTATAGGTGAGGATTGAAACTTGATCTGTAGCAGTGAAAATGTATCTGAGGGACCTAGAAGGGAAAATGTAACAAAAAGAGGGTAAATTTCTGAAGAAATGTATGAAAATAGTTGATACGGAAGACATGAATTCATTAATAGAAACTCAAGAGAGAATTTATATATTAGTCCCCAAAGTACAATAACTGGGCTAGACTACATAGAAATTATAAACACATCCATTAAAAATTTCAGATCATGCAGCAGTAAAACTAAGATAATGCAAGGTAATTAAGTAAAGATAAGACAATGGTACTTTCTCACCTACCTGTTAAAAAGAGAGGAATTTAAAGTGATTTGCTGACATTTCTGTATACATCTTGGCATTCATTGAGTCAGGTGTTACAGTGTATTTGCCGAAGGTCCATAAGAATACCACCAACCCACCCATGCGCCCAGTCGTATCAAGCAGAGGTTGGGCCACGGAACCGTTATCTATGTTTGTAGAGAAAAACTTGCATCCAACATTGGATGTTTGTACTACTGTTTTAAAGGATATCAAATCCTTTTTGCAAGAATTGTATTCTTGCTTTAGCTCACTTGATACTGCATGTATTTTTGTAACGATGGACGAGTCCTTGTTCACAGCGATTCCCAATGGTTGGGGTATTGGTAATATAAGGGAACTGCTACGTTCCAAAGGTATGAACAATGATAAGATCAGATTAATCTGTGCATTACTTGAGATTATATTTGAACACAATGTGTTTTTATTTGGTGATAAATATTTTTTGCAAAGGGTTGGAGTGGCAATGGGCACAGCTTGTGCCAACAGATACGCCAACCTTTCATTAGTTCAATGGGAAGTTAATAAGGTGTTATTAACAATTTGTACTGTGATTTTGTTAAGTGGTACAAGCGTTTTGTTGACTATATTTTTTTGCTGTGGCAAGATACTGAGGCCAGGTTGATTGAATCTGTTCATGACCTGAATAGAGCAACGAATTTTCTACGTTTTACTTTTAAATATTCATTTACTGACATAGATTTTTTAGATGTTAAAATTACTAGGGACCAGCTACAATCGATTCACACTGCACTCTACAGGAAACCAGTTTGGAAGAATAACATACTGCACAATAGGAGTATGCATCCATATCATACTAAATTGAATGTATTGAAGGAGCAGATCTACAGGATTATGCGTCTGCACAACGACAATGCTCAATTGAGACAGGCCTTGTCATTGCTTAAGAGTGAGTTTTTAGAGAGAGGTTATAGATCAAGTGAGATTGACTATCAGATCAATGATGCGTGGAGACAAAGGGAAGGTAGATGCAAACCCTTTTATGGTGAGTTAGATCGCGTGTGTATTCAATAGTTGAAGCACGGAGATCAGATGTTCATATAGACTGTACTCAGAGTAGCTCACATAGTTTAGTTACGATGCCCTTACTTATTCCAGCAACATTGACATAGTTTATAATGTTGTTAAAAAGATTTGGAATATTCTTAGCACATTAGACGAGTTAAAGGATATTATTAGTACAGTACCTAGTTTTATGTTTCGAAATAATAGATCCCTCAAGAATCATCTCTGCTACAGATCCCAGATATCTTATCTACGCACCTGCTCTGATAGATTGGGAACCTATGCATGCATGAGATGTAAGGCTTATAGCCACATCCATGCTGGTAGACAGTTTATTCACCCTCACAGAGGTTTTACCATTGAGGCTTGCTTTTATGCCGATTGCAGGACCCAAAACCTTGTGTATTTTTGTTATTTTGAGAAATGTTTTTCTTTTTATATCGGACAGACTAACCGCTGTTTTAAAGATAGGATTCTCGAACATATTAGAGACATCAGTAATGTTAGAGAGACAAGAGCTCTAGCGATGCAGGTACGTAATGAAGGTGTAGGACATAGATTTAAGTTTCTAGTTTTAAAACTAGTACATGACAAAAACAAAAGATGGGGAGTTCTCAAAAACAAGACGAAGTCCATTGAACAAAAATGTATATTGTTTTTTCAGGCAGATAGATTTCCAGGGCTGAATAGTAAGATGTCACTTAAACCATTTTTGAAGAGTAAATAAGGGCGTATCTGGATAATATGTACGAGTTTAGAATGATTGTTGTTAGGCAACTATTTTTTGATGATAACTCCAGAAAGCTTTTAGCACAACAACTTAGGCGATGAAAAGTAGAAAGGGTTGCTACCAGACTTGGGGAGCCTATAACAAGAAAAATAACCAGAGATACTGCAGAGGTTTTAGAGATTTCAGAGTTTTATGAAAAATTTTATAAAGCAGAGAAATCTGGAAATCAAGAAAGGGCACAAATGGAAATATTTATGGAAGACTTAATTATGCCAAGGTTAGAGGTAGATGAAGCTCAACAACTAACAGTTAAAAATAAGAGTGGATGAGGTAAAAATGGTGATGTATAGTCAATCTTCGGGAAAGTCTCCAAGAATAGATGGTATTCTCGTGGATGCTTAGATGTTAGGAGGGGAACAAACTGATAAAGATCTGGAAGGTTTTGTAACATAAAAGGAGGGGAAGTACCAACATCTTGGAAGAAAGCTATGGTGGCTGTATTACCTAAGGATGGCAAACACCCATCACACCCAGCTTCATACAGACCCATTTCAGTTTTAAACCATGATTAAAAAGTGTTTATATCTATACTAGCTAAAAGAATGGACAAAGTGTTGACAGAATTGATAGATGTGGATCAGTGTAGTTTTGTGGAGGGGAGGAAGACATTTGACAGCATTAATAGAACAGTGATGAACCATGAGAAAATGCTGCTGATGTTGAGAAAACATTTGACAGGGTAAGCAGGATTTTATGAGTGGAGCAACTGAAGCATTTGCATTCCCCTGATACAATAATAAGGTTAATTAGGAGGATAATGTGAAGGATCTGAGGCAAGAATTAAAGTGGGACAGTTCCTTTCTGATAAGTTGCATTTGAACATGAGGAACCAGGCAGGGAAGTCCTCTTTCCTCATTGTTGTTCTGATTTATATTTAGACCCATTGGCAAAGAAAATACAAGACTCAGCAAGAATGTAATTTGTACAGTTTTCAAGAAAAGTTGGCTTTATTTGCAGATGATGATATTTTGTACCTGATAAATCCAGAAAAGAACATCTCAGTGTTGTGGAACATTCTGAGACAGTTTTAAGTATCTTCATAATATAAAATTAATTAAGATAAAAACAGGCTACAGCTGTAAATTGTGTACAGACACATGAATTGTTTCAGCAATATCTGTATATGTTCTTTGTGTTTCACTGTTGCAGTCATCACTTGTGGCTTATCCCTGCTGGGTAGCCCTCGGTCGGCCTGAATACCAGAATCAAGCTTTTCCCCTGCGCCGACTGCTGTCGCCTCTGGAGTGACGTCAGGTAGTCAGTAGTATAAAGGAGAGCAGCCAGCGCCATTACATCAGTCCTTGCCTCTTAGCACAAAGCAAAAGCAGTTTGCGTGTGTGCCAGTCGGTCGTTGCCACAGTGGAATTTAAATCTGAAAATGACTAAAGCTAAGTACCCCCTTGGGGACCTTTTTCTTGCACTAACCGATGTGTGAAAAAGTCAATAATTGTCTCCACTGTGGAAATCAAATACCACACCGAGACTTCTATACCTTGTGCGTTACTTGTCTAGGCCCAGACCACAATGTCCCCCATTGTCGGTTCTGCACACTTTTCAATTCAAGGACTATTCAACGTAGAGCTGATTTTGTAGCCAGGCATTTCCGGAGTAGTTCCTCGCATTATGAAATGGCATCCGTTGGTCAGCAGTCTGTGGATATTCCCAAAAAACAAAAAGACATACCACACAAACTTAAGCCTTCAGACAACCTGTCCCAGAAGCAAGTCATCAGTTCTCAGGGGTTCAGTGAGGAGCATTCACAACCCCTGATGCCCGACTCGTTTCCTTCACAGGCCTCTACCGAGATCCTTTTGGAGTCCGGTATGCCGCCGAGAAATGCTTCATCATCTGATTCCTCAGTTGTCTCCGCTTCGGTTGTGTCCAGAGCCGCTATGCAGGCACCAGCTTCCGAGGAAGTTCTTCACACAACTGATTCAAGGCAAAAACCGACATGTCCACCTCCAAATACCGCATCCCAACAACAAATGGATGTATCAAGGTCTAAAAGCAAGACCACCCCTAAGAAAACAGTCTCTGTTCGTCATCTTACTCCTCCACCGCCTCAGGCACAGTTAATGAAAATGGAGGAGGACCTCATCACTTTCATCAGGGGTAGCCATACCACTCGTTCTAAAAGAAAGAGGGATACTTCCCCTGAAGTTCACAGAGAGCCAGATTCTGAACTTTCAGACTACCTTGATTCAGATGAGGAATAACAACCTCTCACCTTCTTTGAGGATTCTGATCCAGAGGAATCTATTGCTTCTGCCTCCCCCCTGAGGATCTTTCATTTGGGGAAACCCTGCACACTCTCAGAGAGCATTTCCACTGGGAAGCCCAAGATTATCCTCAGTCTAAGAAAAAACTAAGAGAGTTTCTAGATCTTCCTTAGCACAGACCCTTGGCCATCCCTCCTATTCTGGACGTAGTGGATGATGTTTTCAATGAATCTAGCCTCCCCCCTGACACCCTACCCCCTCCTCCTAGAAAACCTAACAGGTACTACAGGGTGCCTGATTCACATAAGTACTTGTTTAAAAACCTTCCAGCAGACCCAGAGGTCATCACACAGGGGACCAAAGGGGCCAAGGCTAGCTCATCTAAAAAAAAACATTCCCGCTGACAAGGACTCGAGCTCTGGACAGATGGAGTAAGAAAGTGTACACCTCCACAACCTTAGCTGTTAGAGCTCTTAACTCCCAGTTCCATATGCTAAAATATCAACAGCACACCTTGGAACTTATGAAACAAAACAATTCATCATTACCTGGCATTAATACTGCCAAAGAATTAGCAGATCTTCTGCACTCTACTTCTCAAGTAGCTAAACATTCCCTGCACTGCGGATTCGATGCCCTAGAAGCCTCAAGCAGGGCCGCTGTGGCAGGTTCAGTCATTAGGAGAGACACAGGGCTAAAATAACCGCCACTGCCTGATCTTGTAAAATCAAAACTACTCGATGCCTCCCTTGATAAAGACCGCTTGTTTGGATCAAAAGCAGAGGAGGCCATAAAAAAAGATGGAGCATAAAGCTAAATCTTTGCAAACAGTAAAGTACTTCCTCCAAGTTCAAGCTCCCAGATTCAGCAGACACTTTCCCTCTAAGCACTGGTCTTTCCCAGCCCCCAATGGACAGGTCCAAGGGAGGCCTCGCAGGGACAGACCAGTTAGACCACAAAACCAAGACCAGCAAAGAACTAAGCAGTGGCCCTCCACCACTCCCACAGCAGGGAGTTCTAAGTCCACTCACTACTCTAAGAATGTGCAATGACTCCCCCTCCCCCTCCCATCAGAAGTTAGGAGGAAGGCTATTCCTTTACAAACAAAATTGGCTGTCTGTAACTAAGGACCTATGGTTATTAAAATCATTTTTCAGGGCTACAAATTTACCTTCCAACAAGTCCCAACCTTAACAGGTTACTGAAATCTACCTCCAAATCAGTGGGCAGAAGCAGTAAAACAAGTGCACATACTCCATGCTCAATGGGGCAGTGGAGCCTGTGCCACAGGAGCAAACAGGAAAAGGTTTTTACTCCAGACTGTTCCTAGTGCCAAGAAAAGAAGGCACTTGGCGACCCATCCTCGACCTGTCCATCCTTCCTAGAGGTCCCAAAATTAAAAATGCTAACTCTTCAAAAACTTTTACTAATGCTGGGAAAGAATGCATGGCTAGCCACCCTAGACCTAAAGGATGCCTACCTTCATATACCCATAAGGCAGTCTTGCAGAAAATACCTACGATTCAGAGCAAGTTCACAACACTTTCATTTCTCTGCGCTACCCTTTGGCTTATCTGTGGCTCCCAGGGTCTTCAGTGGTTGCCTTCTGCAGACAGAAAGCATCTAGATTTACCCTTATCTGGATGACTGCCTAATCCAGAGAAGTTACTACAGGACCTGCTCTTTGTACAAACAGCCCTAACCTCTCTAGGATTCACTATCAACAGGAAAAAATCAAACCTAAATCCCTCCAGATGGATCACTTTCTTGGGCACATTTCTGGACACAGCCTTCATCTCACCAGAATAACAATGCTTTCTGCCAAATTACATGTCATCCTGCATTCTGATGATTCCCCTGGCCAGGCTGCACATGAAGAAACTCCAGTGGTACCTATAGAACCTTTGGTCCCAACACTCTGTCAATGGAGACCACTCTCTCCCTCATTCCATGCATAAGGAATGAGTTTCTTGGGTGGGCAGAGGCATGCACTCAGAACAAGGGCTTTCCCTTCACCTACTTTCTTCAAGGCCAGACTATCACTACAGATGCCTCAGACCTAGCTTGGGGTGCTCATTTAGATACCCGGTGCACCCAAGGCTCTTGGGACCTCAGGCACCTTCACTAGCACATCAACCTAAAGGAAATGATTGCAGTTCACAAGGCTATCTCATCCTTCGCAGACCACCTAAAACCAGGAGTCCTCCTCATAAAAACAGACAGTACCACAGTCATGTGGTACATCAACAAGTGGGGGGGGGGGGCACTCCTACCCTCTCTGCCGACTAGCCATGATCTGCTGGCAGACAGCCTCCTCATGGGTGTACACCTGATAACCCAGTACATCCCAGGAGTAAACAACACCCTAGCAGACCATCTAAGCAGAAACTACTTAGACCCTCATGAGTGGAAACTCCAAAAGGGGACACTCCTCCAAATCACCTTGGCCTGGGGGACACCAGAGGCGGACCTCTTCGCCTCACAACACAACAATCAGCTGCACAAATTCTGCACCAGGGAGTTCCACCCCCCCTGGTTTGGAAAGTGAATGCTCTCTCATTCCAATAGACCAATCTCGTCATTTATGCGTCCCCCCCCTGCCGTTACTCCCAAGGGTACTGCTCAGAATAAGGCAGGAAGGACCAAAGCCATCCTTATAGCACCAGATTGGCCCAGGCAACATTGGTACCTCTTGCTGCTTAGCCTGACAAGCCCCTGCCTTTAACTGCAGACCTCCTGACACAAGCCAGAGGGGAGATTCTGCATCCAAACCTGCACACTCTAAAACTTTCTGCATGGCTTATCCCCCAGGGACCGGGGATAAACCACAGTTGAGTAAGCAGGTCCTAGACATTATTAAGGAAGCCAGGAGGCCCAGCACCAGGAAATCTTACTCACAGAAATGGAAAATATTCAACTCCTGGTGCCTATCAAAAGGTCACAGCAGCTCCCAGCCGTCCCTCCCACTTATTCTGGACTACCTAGCGGAGCAACTTAACAAGGGCCTCTCCTTTTCCTCCATTAAAATCAACGCCTCAGCCATTTTAGCACACTTTCATACTGTCTTCTCTCACCCTTTGATTAAGCAATTCCTCAGACGTGTATCTAACATTAGCCCCCCCCCCCCCAGAAGGGCACCCACTCCAGCCTGAGACCTGAACTATGTCTTAGAAAAACTGATTTTGCTTCCCTTCGAACCAGCTGCATCAGCAGACCTAAAACACCTTTCCTGGAAGACTGCCTTCCTCTTGGCTATTATTTCAGCTAGGAGGGTGTCAGAACTTCAAGCACTCATGGCCACTGAATCCTTCATTATTTTCCATGCAGACTGGGTGTCTGTCAGGACAAATCCCTCATGCATGCCAAAGGTAGTATCAGATGTGACCCTAAACCAGGCTATGCATCTCCCCACCATTTTTCCAAACTTTCAGAATAAAGGAGAGAGAATTCTGCACACACTGGATTTGTACAGACAGTTAAGATACTACCTGGACAGATAAAAGGAAGACAGATCGACTGTTGGTTGGCTTCGCCCCAGGGAAAGAGGGGAAGCCTATCTCCAAACATACCATTTCAAAATGGAAATCTCACTGCATACCGTTCTGCTACACCTTTCATGGGAAATCTCTTCCTAAATCTATCAGAACACATTCCACTAGGGCAGCCTCTACTTCCACTGCCTTCCTTAGAGGAGTACCCACCAGGGACATCCTGGAAGCTGCCACTTGGACCTCGGTCCACACCTTCACCAAACACTACTACCTGCCTCTGTTCTCCAGGGCTCGGGCAGGCTTTGCCTCTGCAGTCCTGCAAGGCATGCCAGCTCAACCTAGGAATTTCATACTTCCATCCTCCCCTTCCTCAGTTTTGGGAATCCTCTCACAAGTGATGACTGAAACAGTGAATCATGAAGAATGTAGTACAGTTGTGTACACTTACCATAAATGTAGATGTTCGAGTGTATTCACTGTTGCAATCCTATTTTCCCTCCCACCTTCCTCCTTAATCTTATCCTTTTTGGAGATTAACTGTCATTCTTGTGGCCTTGGGCCACCAGAGGCTCTTTAAAACATTTTCTTCAAGGGGCTCCTACAGGTTAGGGCAAGAAAAACTGATGTGATTGCTCCGGTTTCTCTCCTTTATACCACTGACTACCTTATGTCACTCCAGAGGCGACAGCAGACGGCATAGGGGAAAAGCTTGACTCTGATATTCAGACCGACCGAGGGCTACCCATCAGGGATAAACCGACAAGTGATGACTGCAACAGTGAATACACTCGAACAGGTGCATTTATGGTAAGTGTACACAACTGTACTTTATGGGGATACATTAAGGTAAAGCATTTAGAAGTATGGATTAAAAAGGCTTCTGATATGGCAGCTAAGGAAATGTGGGAAGACACTAAACAAAAGATAATATAAAATCTGAGAAACTAGACACTCTTTTTATGGATATTGATAGTAAGATAAAAGCTGTGATAATGTTGTTATTCCCTTTAATTGTATATACGGGACATGTATATTTTATCAATCAGAGGAGATGTTGTGGACTATAATAAAGAGCTGAAGAAAATTTATCTGGGAGGGGAAGACGTCAGGGGTCAAATGGGGTAAGGTGATCCTTTCCAATAGAACAAGGAGGTTTAGGATTTTCTGAGTTGAAGCAAAATAAGGCTGATATATACATAACACAAGCAGAAGGTTATAATTTAAAATGGAAAGGGATGAAGATGAAGCAGGAGGTTAGTTCAACAAATAAAATGAGAGTGGGAATTTGGATGCAGATCCTTAAGGAGAGTAAAAACAACCATAAAGACTGTTATAGTAATGAAGTAGTAGAAACTATTCTAAGAACTAAGCCAAGAAGAGAATGGAGAAAGGAGATTTTGTCATTAGGGATGGCTGCAATTAGGGTGCAGAAAATAGGAAAGGGGGGTGAAAAGTGCAAAGGAACCAAGGTATTGGGAGCAGATAACTAGAGAGGGAAAGGTAACAGAGTGCAATGAGGCCAAGAAGATGTTTGGACTGCAGGCTAGAGACTGCCTTCCCTACCAAGGATTGATATCAGGCAAAGGGAAAAGAATAGGGGAATCCTAAGTAAAATGTTTGCTGTTGTGGTTGTTTAAAGATCAGTCAGAGGTGGCTAGAAAAGTTTGGGAAGAGAGACTGTAAAAACAAGTTACAAGTGAACAATGAGGGGACATATGTAAGGCTCCCAATTATACAACAAAGTCCAGATGGTTTAGGATCTTTGCTTGGAAGTGTTTGTATAGGTATTTTTATACCCCAAGCAGACTTCATAGAATTTTTCCTCAGCTAAACTAGCAAATGTTGGAGGTTTGATGGGGAAGAAAAGGTAACTGGGAGCATGTGTTCTGGGAGTGTAATGAGTTGGCAGATTTAAAAAATTTCCTACAGAGTAGGCTGTCAGAAATATTGGGTGAGCAAATGGCTGTAACCACGGATATAACATTTTTTGAACTGTGACACAAGATCTAAATTGCCTAGACATATTTGGCCTTATCAAGTTTACTTCTGGTGACTGCCAAAAAAGCAATTACTGGAAGATGAAAATTGAAGTCTAAGCCAATTGTATTTGAAATACTAATTATTATAAAAGAGATAAATGAACTGAAAGAGTGATCTTTAGCAAAGGGAATAGCAAATTACATATAAATAAATAGCAATTATGAGCACAGTACATGCAGAATAATGTTCAGGAAGAGGAGGAATGAGGTTTAAGGGGAGGCAGGAATTCAGCAATTTATGTAATGTTGAACTGATGATAATTGCAAAGAAAATATATGTGATGCATATTGGTATGTAAATGGGGAAATAATATGATTTGTTTTCTTTTCTGTTAATGTATATTTGCCTGTATCTTAAGTGATAAGGTGTTAAAAATCAATGGCCTAAATTGTAAAACCTAGGCAGACAGTATCAAACCCTTGTCCTTCATCTCAATTTGATACAGGCTACTAAAAGGTGACTTGTGCCTTGGGTTAAGAACTTCAGGAGAACGTATTCAAGGAATTGCAATCTTGTAAAATAAACAGTGCATGTGGAAGGGTATGTATGTATCACAAAGAATACCATGTCTATATAACAGTTTTCCACTCCATGTAAAGGAAAGTGCTTCTTACTCTGTTCAACCACAGTTTGGATGATTGGATGAGTTACTGTAAATTTACCCCCACGATAGCACCCTTGCTGCTTATGGTTAGGGGAAACATGTAAATGTCCCAACATATCCTTGTTTGGCCTCTCTTTAGGTTATTCGTATGCAAAATGTAAGGACTAAAAACTACCATGGAAATGTAAGACTAGGCTCCTTAAGATTTTCACAGATCAGTAGCGTTGTAAGTACCTATGAACCTATGAAAAAGTGTTACAGCAAAAATTATGTAGTGCAGTTCCATTCCAAAATTCTTTGTTGCCATAGGTAATAATAACATGTCATATTATTTTTTTTGGTCTGTGTAAGAGACGCATGTAGAACAGTGTTATAAAACTTTTAAATTACCTATATTAATTGTGTAATCATAATATGGTATAGTGTAGCATGAATTATTGGGATTTACCCATTTTTCATATGGTTGTCACTGAGCTGCATTCCAGAGGTGATGTTACCGTAGAGTTTCAGCTCAGTACCTTATCCCAAGAGCAACAAGCTTTCATTACTGAACAATTAAGCTAGAGAGCGTGTGAGAGAGAGAGATCCTCTTGGCTATGAAAAAATAGCAAATGTTTAGGCTTCAAACCTTGTTAGCCTTCAGGCTGACAACTAGAAACAATTCCCATTGCTGCTTTCAAGACCTTTCAGAAGGTAATAGAGGATATAGTCCCCAGTAAATGCATGCTGCAATCCTGGAGGTATGCCTTTATTTCATTTATTCTTACAAGTTCACTCATGAATTTGTCCATTAATAGTCTTAAAAATCACACAGTGGAAAGTCTAACTTTGCTAAATTTTTCTTTTGGTTTATGCACTGCAAAGAGAGGACTGCTTGCCATCAATCATCCTTTTGACATCTTTTAGAATCCCTCTCAGGCTTGAGCTCCTCCCCTCCCTACCATAAATCATCTCTGTTCCCACTCTCGGCAGATCTCATTGCCTTTCTTCAAACATTGGACAGGACTACTCAGACTGGTACAGTTTATAGTGCCTTTTTTAATATGTTCTTACAGATAAGTATTTCCTCATATTTTGATGAAGTACTTTCTGACGGTTTTGCTTACTTCATAGCTATATTTTAACTTCTTCCATTCTTTTCTATGTCTTCATTAACAATCAGAAGAATTGATGTTATAATGTGGTTGTTTACTAGTGTGCAGATAGGACTGTAATGAACTCTCTTATTATTGGACCTAGTTTCAGGGTTATTATACTGCTAAGATGAAGAAATACAAGACCTTCATTTTTTTTAAATACGTCAAGTTTGCTCATCATAAGGATACACATACCTGAAAGTGGGTCATCTTTCTGCCTGTACTGTATGCAAATACTTTCGAAGACTTGAGTTAATTGTTAAAGGTTTTCTAACTAGTGATAGCAAACAGATAAGAGAAGGAAAAAAAGGTGAAAAGGAAGATGTGTCCCAAATCTGCCTTCTCGTATCGGGGGTTTAAAACATGCAGCCGACACCATTACATCAGTCTTTCTTGCCGTGCGGTGCCCGAAGCAAAAGCAGTTCGCAAGTGCTGGTCGGCCAACTCCTGAAATTTTCATTTTCGAGTTTCAGAATCGAAATCTTCAACTAAAGCTAAGTACCCAGTTGGGGAAACTTTTTCTTGCCCCTTACGATGTCAGCAAAAGTTAATAATTGCATTACTTGTGGAAAGTAAATACCTCATAAAGATTTTCATTTGTACTGTATTCCTTGCCTAGGCCCTGACCACAACGTACCGTGCTGTCGGTTTTGTGCTTTATTTAATCAGCGCACTATCCGTCGTCGGTATATTTTCGCCTCAAAATATTTTGGTTCTTGGTTTAATTATCCAGAAATGTTGTCGGTTAGCCATCCGACTACCGGGATTCCAAAAAAAACGCAAGGATAAAGACAGAGACAGGCCGCTGAGGTCCAAAACTGCCGACGACGCTTCTCCTAAGCCAGTCGCCAGTTCGCCGGTACTCAGTGAGGTGCTTTTGCAGCCCCTGCTACCCGCTACTTCTGATTCGCAGGCCTCTATTGAGACCCATTCGGAGTCCGGTATGCCGCGAGATGCTTCAACTATGGAACCTGCGGATGTCTCTACCTTGGATGGGTCCGGAGCCGCTGTACCAGCTTCTGAGGGTGTATTCAGGCCTATGGACTTGCATATTAAACCGATACCGCCTTCTTCCTTTAGGCCTAAATCTCAAACCATGCCTAAAAAACCAACACCCAGGCCGCATGCTGAGGCCTCTATGCCTAAAAACAAATGATAAGAATGGCTGAAGATCTTATAACTCTAATCAGGGGAAGCCAGCCTCCCCCTTCTAAGAGACCTAGGACTGAAGTTGTTTATGAATCTTCTGACCAGAATTCTGATTTTTCTGATTCTTCTGATGATCTGGATTTGCCCTTATTTACTTATGAGGATTCTGATGCAGAGGACTCTATCCCTCTGCTTCCCCTCCAGAGGATCTTTCTTTTGGTGAAACCTTACATACTCTAAGGGAGCATTTCCACTGGGAAAGCCAGGATTTTTCTGATTCAAAAAAGAGACTTAGGGATTTCTTACTCCTGCCTCAGCATAGGCCTTTAGCTATTCCTCCTGTACTAGACATTGTTGATGATGCTTTTTCTGAGTCTAGTTTGGCCCCTGATTCCTTGCCTCCTGCTCCCAGAAAACTTGACAGATATTACAGGGTTCCTGATTCACACAAGTTCCTTTTTAAAAATCCTATTGCGTATCCAGAGACTATTTCACAGGGACCCAAGGGCATTAAGGCTTCTACTGCAAAAAATCCTACCCCTTCTGATAGAGACTCCAGAGCACTGGATAGATGGGGTAGGAAGGTTTACACTTCTGCAACTTTGGCCATTAGGGATTTAAACTGCCAGTTTCATATGTTAGAGTATCAACAACATGTTATTGGATTGCTTAAACTGAAAATGATGATGATTCCTGACTGTGCAGAAAATAAAGAATTACAGGATTTAATGCAGTCTGCTGAACAGGTTTGAAAACATACTTTGCAATGTGGATTTGATTCTTTAGAAGCCTCTTGCAGGGCTGCGGTTACAGGTTCTATGCTCAGAAGTCATGCTTGGCTTAAGGAGCAATCTTTACCTGATTATGTTAAAGCTAAATTGTTGGATGCTCCCTTAAATCAGGACCGCCTGTTTGGCAACAAGGCTGAGGAAGTTCTTAAAAAGATGGAAGATAAAGCTAAATCTATGCAAACTGTTAAAGATTTCTTACAAGTTCAGCCTTCTAGATTTAGTAGGCACTGGCCCTCTAAGAATTGGTCCTTTCCTGCCTCTTCAAGGTCTTCTCAAGCCAAACCCAGACATAGCAGAAACCGCAGGTTTCAGTCCCAGGGGACACACTCAAGACTAAGTAGTGGGGGGTTTCCGCACCCAAATCTGTGAGTAGTAAGACTATGGAAAACAGTCTCAATGATTTGCTTCTAAAAGTTCCAAGCACTTCCCAACGGAATGCTCCTTTAGGCGGAAAGATTGGTCTGCAGGCCAAAAACTAGGAACTCATTACCCAGGACAAATGGGTTTTAAATATAGTGTCCCAAGATACAGATTTCACTTCCACACCTTACCAATACCAAGCAGGTGGCCAGATCTACCCCCAAATCAGTGAGCAGAGGCCCAAAATCAAGTACTCTTGTCTCTTAAGCATGGGGGCTATTCAGTTGGTACCAGAAGAGGAAAAGGGACAAGGGTTCTATTCATGACTTTTCCTGGCACCCAGAAAAGGCAATACATGGCGTCCTATCCTGCACCTTTCTACTCTAAATACTTTTCTGGTGATTCCAAAATTCAAGATGCTGACTCTTCACCAGCTTCTTCCTATGCTAGGTAAAGATGCAACACTAGACTTAAAAGAAGCATACCTGCACATCCCTATCAGGGAGTCTTGCAGAAAATACCTACGCTTCAAAGCAGGCTACATGCAGTATCAGTTCTCTGCACTGCCCTTTGGCTTATCTACTGCGCCCAGGGTATTCACAAAGTGCCTAGCTCCAGTCATTGCATTCTGCAGGCAAAGAAATATTCAAATATACCCATATCTGGATGATTGTCTAATTCAGGCAGAAAGCCAGGACATACTTTTGAATCATCTGGCCTCTGTTCTAAGGGTACTGACTTGTCTGGGGTACACCATAAACGAAAAGAAATCACAACTGGTACCCTGTCAACAAATTATATTCCTGGGAGCGAGCTTGAATACAACTTCCCAGATGGCTTTCCTCACGCCAGAGAAACTGACTCATTTGACAGCCTACTTCAAACAGTTGACCACAAAAACCCAGTTATCTGCAAGGCAAATACTGCAAGCCTTGGGGTTCTTGGCCTCCTGCATTCTTCTAATTCCATATGCAAGGCTGCATATGAGGAAACTGCAATGGTATCTCAAAAGCCTATGGTGTCAACATTCACAGGATCTAGAAGCAATTGATTCTTATCATACCTTGCCTACCCCTTGCTTAGGTGGGCAGAGGCCTGCCACCAAAACAGGGGACTACCATTCGCACTACCCCCTGCCACACAAACCTTAACAACAGATGCATCAGACTATGCATGGGGGGCCCACCTGGCAGGGAAGTGCATTCAGGGCAAATGGAACCCAAGTCAAATGCACCTGCATATTAATCAAAAAGAAATGTTAGCTGTACGGAATGCTCTGGCAGCCTTCAAGGACCACATTCTTTTGGGACAATTAATGATAAAGATGGACAACACCACTGTTATGTGGTACATAAACAAGCAGGGGGGGTACACATTCTTACCCCCTCTGCAGACTAGCCATGGCATTGTGGAACACAACCCTGAGCTATCAAGTACATTTACAAGCTCAATTCCTGCCAGGAAAACTAAATACACTGGCAGACAAACTAAGCAGAAACCTCATGGACCTACACGAGTGGAAACTGGAACCAAGGATTTTCAACATGTTGACAAGCAACTGGGGGAGTCCAGATATAGACCTGTTTGTCTCCCCCCAAAACTATTAGTTGGACAAATTCTGCACAAGGACTCCCCACAAACAAGCTTGGAAAGTGGATGCTCTGTCCTTCAGCTGGAAAAACCTATCAGTTTATACCTTTCCTCCTCTGCCTCTGTCTCCAAGTACTACTGAAGATCAAACAAGACAAAATAAGGACGATTGTGATTGCACCAGACTGGCCATGCCAACACTGGTACCCCCTCTTGCGCAGTGTGTCACTGTGGGCCCCATGGCACCTACCCTCTGACTCCTACTCTATTGTCTCAACAGGAGAACCAAATTCTGCATCCTCATCTTCAAACACTGAATCTAGCATCCTGGCTAATTACATAATTTCTCCTTTACCATCCCTCAGTAAACCAATGATGAATATTTTAGAGGAAAGGAGGCCTAGTACCAGAAAGTCTTATGCTGAAAAATGGAAAAGATTCTGTGCCTGGAACCAATCTCAATGGATGAGCACAACAGTGCCCAATTTACCTCAGAATTTACAATACTTAACTGAGATGCTTCATAAGGGCCTGTCTTTGTCCTCCATCAAAATTCACGCCTCCACCGTCTCAGCTCATTATAACACAGAACCATCCCTCTTCTCTCATCCACTGCTTAAGCAGTTCCTCAGAGGGGCCAAAAATCTATGACCAGCCATGAGAGCTCCAACTCCAGCCTGGGACCTCAACTTTGTATTGGAAAAGCTCACCCTTCCTCCTTTCGAGCCAGCTGCCACTTTGGACATAAAATTCCTTTCTTGGAAAACAGCTTTCCTTTTAGCAATCTCTTCAGCAAGAAGGGTATCTGAATTACAGGCCCTCATGGCAGTGGAACCTTTCATCATCTTTCATGTGGACATGGTGTCCCTCAGGACCAATCCCTCCTTCATGCCCAAGGTGGTATCCAGTGTGGCCCTTAATCAGTCCATACATTTGCCAACCTTCTTTCCTAATCCACAGAACAAAGGGGAACAGATTCTGCACTCCTTAGACTTGCACAGACAACTTAGATTCTACTTGGACAGAACTAAACCTCAAAGGAAATATGATCAACTGCTGGTGGCATTTGCTGCAGGGGCAGAGGGTAAGGCTATTTCAAAGCAAACCATTTTCAAATGGATAGGCCATTGCATTCATTTTTGCTACAAACACCATGGAAAACCTATCCCACAGGGGATCAGACGTCACTCTACCAGGGCTGCATCTACCTCTACAGCCTTTCTCAGAGGCGTACCTACCAGGGACATCCTAGAAGCTGCTACCTGGAGTTCTGTACATACTTTCGCCAAGCATTATCATCTGCCAATTTTCTCTAAATCCAGAGCTGGCTTGGCCACTGCAGTCTTGCAGGGCCTTTTAGCTGGTCCTAATTCTATTTAAATTCCTCCTCCCATCCTTAGCTTTGGGAATCTACCCAAAAGTGATGACTGCAACAGTGAAACACAAAGAACATAGTACAGTTGTGTACACGTACCATAAATGTAGATGTTCGAGTGTATTCACTGTTTGGATATCTCTCTACTTTCCTTTACTATCTTCAAAAGCTTTTTGGTGTATTTGCTTTTTTGTTGGAGGTATTACCTTGTTTATTTATAGATTTAGTTGCTTCCCATTAAGGGGGCACCTGACATCTGGGGCAAGAAAAACTGATGTAATAGCATCGGCTGCATGTTTTATACCCCTGATGACCTGACATTATGGAAGAAAGGACAGCAACCGACGCAGGACCCAAGACTTTGTTAATCAGGCCAAGTGAGGGCTACTGCAAGCAGATAACCCAAAAGCGATGACTGCAACAGTGAATACACTCAAACATCTACATTTATGCTAATTATACACAACTGTACTTTATTCTATCAACTTTCCAAGCTTGTAAGAGCAATATTTAAAAATTGTCCCTATTTTTGGGCCTTTGTCCCACTTGTATATGGCTTTGCCCAGATTTCTTACTTTGAGGTTGAGAGGTATGTTACCATTTGGTTATCACATGGGAGTATTTGCCATGCACTTTTTGTTTACAACAGATTTAGCTGAGTAAGGTACTTCCATCTACTGAAACAACATTCTTCAGATAATAGGGTACCTAACATTTAGTTAGCTTTTCATTTCAATCAGTACTTAGCACTTTCTTGTTCCAAATAGGAATATGTTTCATACTTGTATTTCATGCTGCTGTTTTATGAGTTGGTCACACATGGTGGTATTTGATGTTAATTTGTGGTTGACTATGGCTGAAGTTAAAAACTAAACTATAGGGAGAAGCCTTTATTTGTTGTTTTGTGCTGTTTTCTGTTTTAATTTTTTTTGTGTGTGTGTCTATACACACAAACACACACACACGCACACACATATATATATATATATATATATATATATATATATATATATATATATATGGGTCTAGGACATTTCACTGAATGCACATTTCACTGAAAGTCAAATTAGTGTGCACTTTCACTGAAAGCTCAGTTTACTGAAAACTCAATTCACTGAAACACATTTTACACACACATTTTAAATATTTTCAACTATATAGATGGATACTTGCAATTCCAATAAATTACTCTTTTTCGACCATAATATATATGCCCCCCCACACCCCTTACTATATATACTAACTCCAGGGTCGCGCTACAGTGGGGAAAAGGCCATGTATAACTTTCAGTGAAATGAATTTCAGTGAATTGAGTTTTCAGTGAATTATGCTTTCAGTGATTTGTGTTCAGTCATTTGAGTTTCAGTGAAATGTGCATTTAGTGAAATGTCCTAGACCCATATATATATATATATATATATATATATAGAGAGAGAGAGAGAGAGAGAGAGATATAAATAAACAATGAAAAACTCTTTCTTGCAAGGCAAACAGGATCGAAGCCAAACGTAGTATTAAGCGCTTTCATTCTTTATTTAGTAAATAGAACTTATTCAGAATACTGCAACTATGTACAAAGTACACAAATATATAACTCAAGGCGAACAGGTTGTAAAATAGTGTTGTGCATAAATAACAGCGGGAGCCAAGAGAAATGTAAAGCTACATTTTAAAAAAAACATGGTCGCAAAGTAAGCCAGACAATTAGACTACATCTAGAAATAAAACTGATCCAAGTAAAAACAACGGAAAAAAATAACACAAGTGTTGCATTTCTATTGGCACCTGCTGTTTTTTATGCACAACACTATTTTGCAACCTGTTTGCCTGAGTTATATATTTGTGTACTTTGTTCATAGTTGCAGTATTCTGAAGAAGTTCTATTTACTAAATAAAGAATGAAAGTGCTTAATACTACATTCGGTTTTGATACTATGTTTGCCTAGCAAGAAAGTTTTATGTTTAAATTTAGTTCTTTCTTTGTTTTCAGGTCAGTTTTTTTGGTGTGTGTGTGTGTGTGTGTGTGTGTGTGTGTGTGTGTATAGATATATATATATATATATATATATATATATATATATATATATATATATATATATATAAATATTATTTATCTTCTTATCTTCGTTGGTCGACTGACATGGATTTCACATCCTGAAGGCAAACCATTCTACGTTGAAAATGGAAATGTCAACCTCCTAGTGCACATGCACTAAGTTTGCTTCTCTGTACATTACATACATACATATAATGTCTGTGTGTGTGTATATTTATATATTTATTTCATTTTTTTTTATTTATTTATCATTTGTTGACCGGGAAAGTCCGACTAGGTTCCACAGAGCCTGTTTTCAGCGGAGGCCCGGGGAGAAATGCTCCAGATGCATGTCTTTGGAGTGTGGGAGGAAACCGGAGTACCCGGAGGAAACCCACGCGAACACAGGGAGAACATGCAAACTCCACACAGAAGGCACCCCAGCCGAGAATCGAACCGCAGAACCTCTTGCTGTGAGGTGACAATGTTAACCACTGCGCCGCCCTACAGTGGGGAAAAGGCCATGTTTAACTTTCAGTGAAATGCATTTCAGTGAATTGAGTTTTCAGTGAATTATGCTTTCAGTGATTTGTGTTCAGTCATTTGAGTTTCAGTGAAATGTGCATTTAGTGAAATGTCCTAGACCCATATATATATATATATATATATATATATATATATATATATATATATAAAACGCAAATATATGCATGTCTGTATATATGTACACATACACACGTATGTGCAGTTTCCTTTTCAGTATGTTTTTTGTTTGAGTTTCTATATTTTATACACAGATTGTGGGCTTTTTCTGAGTGCTGGATTAGATTTTTTTTGTTTTAGATGTTTTATTTTACTCACTCATCTGTTTATTGAATCACAAGAACTCTTTAACATTTCATTGGATTCATCAGTTACTGCCTCTGTAACTAACTAGTGAATTCTGCCTGGTTCTGAGGAGTTTAAATGACATAATTAGGTTACAGATGTCCCAAAGGGCCTCATGCTTTTATATTCTGCAATTGTATTTGTTCAGAATCATCTGTTTATAATGAGTTAGTGGCTCTGTTTAATAAAACTGGATGTCAACTACTGCAGATTTTACTTATGTACAGTCATGGCCCGATTGCTGAGTTAACAACAAAGTAAAGATATTGCACAACTTTGATAAGAACCAACGTACGACAACATCTTTGTGAGATTGGTACATTTAATACACAGAACATTTCAATCTACATTTTAGCATGTAATTTGACTGAGGCTTAGAGCAGTATAAATTAAGACAGGTTAGAACACAGAGATATATTTTTTTAAATTATTGTATGGTTTGTTGGCCGTGTTAGTCCCACTAAGCCAGTGGCCTCATTTCAGGGAGACTTGAGGTGGTTTTCATACTGACTTGGGGAAATTTGGCCAGGGCACTCTAGGGACTTCCCTTTACTCTTCTAAGCCACAAGGTGGCGATAAAGGACTGCTGCTGAGGCTTGATTTCACCTTGATGATCGAAGGCAGCAGTATTATCGCACAGATCATGGAGGATTCTAGAGTTGAAAAACATTGTTTCTGTTGAAAATAATGATACAAAAGTCACAGTTGTGGGTTCAGGAGGATAGGCAACAACAATTTTCATGCTGATAGAGGAGAGTGAACAACCAGGAAAAGGTAAATGTGTACAGGGGAGTTTGGCAGTCAAAATGTTGTTCGGAGAGGAAGAAAACAGTAACAGAGATGAAAGAACAGAAGAAGTAAGTTGAGAAGTGGAGAAGGAGAATGTCAGAGACAGAGGGAGCAGAAACCATTTTATAAGAATATAATGTATTGGTGTGTATTTAAAATTATTAAAAAAATGCTTTCAGATAAAGATAATTCAGAGTATAAAAGAAAAATATGAGAAACGGAAAATTGCTAGAAATCATTGCAGGTCATAACTATGAGAAAGATGGGAAAACTATGAATACAATAATGAAAAAGTTAAGATTATTTAGACAGAAGTTCTTTTTGGAAGGGGAAAAGAAGTATTACAAATTGTAGGTAAAGAAGTTAAATATAGTGAAAGGAAATGAAGCTGACGAAAAATGATAAATTATAACTAGGAGGAGAATATTAATAAGAGGACGAATATGCAAAACAGATGTATGAGAATTATGTTGAAAACGGTTTATGAAAGTGGAATAGATAAGACAAAGGGGAGAAAAGTAATAGAAGAAATTCTAAGAAAGTCATTAGAGGAAGTGTTGGATGGAGGGAAGGAAGAATCTGTACCTGAGCCAGATGATTTAGGATGTTTTTTATAAGGAAATCACTGAATCAGAAAAGAAGGACTTTTTGATGCTAATAAATGAATGGTTGGGATGAAAGAAGGAATAAAAGATGAATAATTTTCTGAATGTATAGTACAGTCTGTGTGGAAAAAGGGAGAAAAAGAAGAAATAAAAAGAGGCCAGTAACACTAGGGATACAGATTATACATTTTTATGAAAATTATTCCACTGGGGGATGAACAAGCTAGTGTATGTCTTCATGCCAGTTCCAGTCTTGGATAAATGGGGAGGATTATTTAAGGAAGTGCATCTGCTGTAAATTTTTGCCAGATAACATATGCAGACAAAAATACAGATTTCTATACTATATCAGTCAAGACCTGGGTTAGCAACTACTGACTCCAGCACTGTTAGCCAACAGGGTGCTGGTGGAAATTGAGCTACTGTTGGCCGAAGGAGAAGAAGAGGGGGAAGGCATGCCTGGAGGCAGCAGGAGAGGAAGAAAGTTAGGAGTGTAGAAGTGAGGATAGGAACTTTGAATGTTTGCAGTACAACTGATAAAGGGAGAAAATTAGCTGATATGACAGAGAGAAGGAAAGATGACATATTGTGCGTGCAAGAGACCAGATGGAAGGGGAGTAAGGCCAGGTATATCGGAGGCTAGTTCAGATTGTTCTACCATGGAGTAGATGGGAGGAGAAATGGGGTAGGGTTTATCCTAAAGAAACGGCTTGTCAAGAGTGTTTTGGAGGTACAAAAAGTGTCAGAGTGATGTTTATGAAGCTGGAAATTAATGGTGTGATGATGAATGTTGTTAGTGGATATGTTCCACAAGTAGTGTGTGCAATGGATGTGAAAGAAAAATTTTGGACCGAGTTGGATGTAGTGGTAGAGAGTGTACGCAAGGGTGAGAGAGTGGTGATTGGAGCGGATGTCAGTGGGCATGTTGGTGAAGGGAACAGAGGGGATGAGGAAGTGGTGGGTAGGTATGGTGTTAAGGAGAGGAATATAGAAGGTCAGATGGTACTGGATTTTGCAAAAAGGATGGACATGGTTATGGTGAATACATATTTTAAAAAGAAGGAAGAGCATAGGGTGATGTACAAGAGTGGAGGAAAATGCACACAGGTGGATTATGTCCTATACAGGAGGGCCAGTCTGAAGGAGATTGGAGACTGCAAAGTGGTGACAGGGGAAAGTGTAGTTAGGCAGCATAGGATGGTGGTCTGTAGGATGATGTTCACAGTCAAGAAGAAGAGGAGGAGACTGAGGGCAGTGCCAAGAATCAAATGGTGGAAGTTGAAAAAGGATAACTGTAAGGTGGAGCTCTGGGAAGAGTTAAGACAGACACTGGGTGGCAGTGAAGAGTTACCAGATAGCTGGGCAGCCACAGCAGAGGTGGTAAGGGTGACAGCTAGAAAGGTGCTTGGTGTGACATCTGGACAGAGGAAGGAGGACAAGGAGACCTGGTGGTGGAATGAGGAAGTATAGGAGAGGATACAGAGGAAGAGGTTGATGAAGAAGTGGGATTGTGAGAGTGATGAAGAAAGTAGACAGAATACAAGGAGATGAGCTGTATGGTGGCAAAGGCTAAGGAGAAGACGTATGGTGAGTTGTATGAAAGGCTGGACACTATGGAGGGAGAAAAGGACCTGTACCAATTGACTAGACAGAGACCGAGCTGGGAAAACTGTTCAGCAGCTTAAGGTGATAAAGGATAACGAGGGAAACATACTCACAAGTGAGGAGAGTGTGTTGAGCAGTTGGAAAGAGTACTTTGAGCGGCTAATGAATGAAGAGAAAGAGAGAGAGAAGGTTGGATGATGTGGGCATAGTGAATCAGGAAGTGCAACAGATTAGAAAGAAGGAAGTAAGGACACCTATGAATAGGATGAAGAATGGAAAGGCTGTTGGTCCAGATGACATACCTATGGAAGTATTTAAGAGAGATGGTAGTGAGGTTTTTAACCAGATTGTTTAACAAAGTCTTGGAATGTGAGAGGATGCCTGAGGAGTGGAGACGTGCTGTATTGGTACAGATTTTTAAGAATAAGGGTGATGTGCAGAGCTGTAGTAACTACAGAGGGATAAAATTGATTAGCCACAGCCTGAAGTTATGGGAAAGAATAGTGGAAGCTAGGTTAAGAAGAAAGTTGGTGATTAGTGAACAGCAGTAATGTTTCATGCCAGGAAAGAGCACTACAGATGCAATGTTTGCTCTGTGGGTGTTGATGGGGAAGTATAAGAAGGTCAGAAGGAGTTGCATTGTGCCTTTGTGGACTTAGAGAAAGCATATGACAGAGTTCCTAGAGAGGAGTTGTGGTATTGTATGAGGAAGTCAGGAGTGACATAGAAGTATGTAAGAGTGGTACAGGATATGTACGAGGGCAGTGTGACAATGGTGAGGTCTGCGATAGGAGTGACAGATGCTTCAAGGTGGAGGTGAGATTACATCAAGGATCACATCTGAGCCCTTTCTTATTTGCAATGGTGATTGACAGGTTGACAGACAAGTTTTGATTTCTGAAGAAGTCTGGGTGACACTTGGACGAAAACGCTTTGTACAATTTTAGCGTTAAGGATTTAAAAATAAAGTTTCCTGGCTGGTGATTACTACACATTCTTCAACCCTTTCTTACTTACAGTGGTGATGAATAGGTTGACAGAAGAGATCAAGCAGGAGTCTCTGTGGACTATGATGTTTGCGGATGACATTGTGATTTGTAGTAAGAGTAGGAAACAGGTTGAGGAGATCCTGGAAAGGTGGAGGTATGTTCTAGAGAGGAGAGGAATGAAGGTCAGCAGGACTAAGATAGAATATGTATGTGTGAATTGGGGGGAGAACAGAGAATGTTTAGCATGCAGGGAGTAGAGTTAGCGAAAGTGGAGAAGTTTAAATGCTTGGCATCAACAGTTCAGAGTAATGGTGAGTGTGGAAGAGAGGTGAGGAATAGAGTGCAGGCAGTTTGGAGTGGGTGGAGAAGAGTGTCAGGAGTGATTTGTGACAGACTGGTACTAGTAAGAGTGAAAGGGAAGGTCTTCAAGATGGTAGTGAGACCATCTATGTTGTATGGGTTGCAGACTGTGCCACTGATGAAAAGACAAGAGTCAGAGCTGGAGGTGGAAAAGTTAAAGATGTTGCATTGGGTGTGACGAGGATGGACAGAATTAGAAATGAGTATATTAGAAGCTCAGCTCTGGTTGGACAGTTTGGAGACAAAGCCAGAGAGGTGAGATTGCATTAGTTTGGACATGTGCTGAGGAGGGATGCTAGGTATATAGGGAGATGGATGCTGAGGATGGAGCTGCCAGGTAAGAGGAAAAGAAGGCGGCCTAAGATAAGGTTTATGGATGTGGTAAGAGAGGGCATGCAGGTGATTGGTGTGTCAGATCAAGATGCACAGGACAGGAAGAAATTCAAACAGATTATCCACTGTGGCGATCCATAATGGGAACAGCCAAAAGAAAAAGATGATTTAGGAAAGATGAGGACTGTAGATGATGTAATAACTGAGGGGTGTATATGGAGTAAGGAAAATAAATGTAAGCAAAATGCATGTGACAATAAAAGAGGTAATAAAAATATAGGAGATGGGAAAGGTGTAGGAAGAATGGTGGCATATGGTGCGACAGTAACATCTGGTAGTATAAATCATAATGACGTGGGAAGGATGTTGTTAACAATTTATAAGCCAATTTATATCTTGGGTGTCTGTTATGGTGAATGCTCGTTTAGGAAATAGGATAGAATAGAAATGGGAGTGAAACAAGGGGTGTCCATTGAGTATGTGGCTGTCAGTGATAGTGATAAATGTGGTCATAAGAACCTATGAGAATGGTCTAGAAGAAGCAAGATGGAAGGATAGTAATGGGCTTAGATTGCCATTAGTTTTATCTTATGCAGATGACAATATTAGTAAAAAATAAAGTACAGATAAGAGAAGTGATTGACAAAACACAAGTATTACTGTGGAGAATAGGTTTCTACTTAACAAAAAAACTAAGGATTTGGTGAAGTGGTACAGATCAGGGAAATTTATTTCACAAGAAGTTAAATTAGTATATTAGGTGTGAGATTTTGAAAATGTCAGGTAGTGATAGAACATCAGAGATAATTACTAAAAAATTAAGAAGAATGACAAAGTGAGAAAAAAAGTTTATTTGTTAAGTACAACCATTTTGGAAAAATTAGCATACTTAGGTGGTGTATATATTTTTCTTAGTTTTATGAAAAACAGCTTACTAGATTTTTTATGCGGTTTAAATTAAATCCAGTGGAAAGAAGACTAGTATATAACATGAAAGAAAGTAGAGGAGTTGATGTTTTTTGGCTTCAGTGAATTTATTTTGCGTGATGCAATCGTATATGAAAAATAAAGCTCAGTGTTAGAAATATTATTGTTTAAAAATTATGATCATGTATGGGAAGGAATAAAGCAACAGAGAAGTGGAATGTGAAAATCTGGGTCCCAGAGAGTACGAAAAAAGATAGGTATGCAAAATTGAATTCAACGATGACAAAAGAGTTAAATGCTGCTACAAAACATAGTGAAAGAACATTTTTGTATTTGTGTTTATGGGTGTGTGTATGGTGTGGAAGAACAGCCATGGTAGGGTTAGCCACCCAGCAGTGTGAACCTTGGCTGTAGATGATTTTAATTGAAGTGACACCCCAACAATATGTGCAAAAATGGGAAGAGGAGTTGTGGATGGATGGATGTAGGAAAACATGTGAAACCTGCAATTCAAAAAGGACAAAAGACATATGAAATGTTTACGAAGGGTTTTCTTTGGTTTGTTTTTGTTTTGTTTTTAGGGAAACTTCTAATGGATAAATTGCTTGTGAATGGAAGCAGACACTATAATGCATTTAAGAAAAGGTTAGTAATGTATGTAAATTTGAAGAAACGTTGCAAGTTGTTTTCTGAATTGCAAAGGAAGCAAGGCTTTTTGGAATGTTTTCAAATGGACTTCATACTTCAGGACATGGGCATCAATATAATATTTTGTAAATGTAAGGAAGTGGCTAAGAGAGAGATACATGGAATAAGCTTTTATTGATGACAACATGGTGTTTATGGAAAATACGTGAAGAGTTATTGTATAAAGAAAAAGTACAATGAAGAAGTAAAGTTGGAAATAAAGATGGCTGTGGTTAAAGGTCTGAGGAGGGTAATTAATGAATAAAAGTAAGGCATATATATTGTCAAGAATATGATATAAGAAAGATGTACAAGTAGAGCAATCCCTACTTTTTTCAGTAAGTGCCACAGAATGTTTTACATCCGCTTGAGCTACCACCAGCTTTGTTAGATAGGACTTCGATTTTACATCTCATCCAAAGGATGGCCAGTTCTAGAGTGAAGCACCCCTTTACCCTGCACTGCAACGTCAGTGTAGGAAAATCTTGTCCAACCACCTCAGATTAGGCGAGAATCCAGTGTTTTGATCTTCCTGCACCAAAGGCTGTTACCTCACAAGCTACTGGCACTGAAGAGATGGAGGAGAGTGTATTGTAGTCATGACAAAAGCTACTGGACAGTCGCTAGTGAATCGGAGAGCAGTATAAAAGTAATTCAAAAGCTGTATAGGATGAGTGCTTGATTTTCTCTGAAAATGTGTTGAATACCCTAAATAGAAGTCTGCTTAAGATACATCGGTAATAGTAGCAACAGAAATTGCATGAAAAAACAGAGAGCATCATGGCATTGTATGGTCTCAGGTAAAGGAAAGAAAGGCAACAAATAAGATGCAGTAGAAAACAGTCAGCTGACTACAAATTCATATGCACTTATATAACACCCATGTTCGTCATGTAACCTATATATATATATATATATATATATATATATATATATATATATAGACCTTGTAAACGCTGACTGCTAATTGACAAAGTGAATACAGACATACTAACGTATGCAGTGAGAAAGAAACCTCGGCTGTGCAACCTTTAAACATAATATTTTCAGGGGGCAAGACCGCCTGCATCCCCATACAACTGCTAATATACTAACTACGTGATCACACCCTATCGGGAAAGAGCATATTCTTCTATCCCAAGATGCATGCTCTCGAAGCCCTCCTCAGTATGGAGAACATCGATGTCTGTGCAGTGACAGAAACCTGGTTCAAGGCTCCCAAGAGCACCCCAGCACTACCAGGTTATACATCCTGTCATACTTTTCGGCCCCAAAACTTGGACCGAACCACAAAAGGAGGGGCAATATCCATATTCATCAAAGATACCCACACCTCCAGGTTAGTGACAATGCACGAAACCATCCATGTGCAACTAACCGTAGGCAAAACTGCTCTACAGTTTGTAGGAACCCCACTCAACCTTCCTAAAGACACTGGAGAATATGAATGTCTCTCCAAACACCATCATATTGGGAGACTTCAGCTAGGAAAAACAATAAAGCCAGCAACTGGATGGCTGTGAAAAAGTAGTTTATTTGTCAAACATCAGTCAGACTTCAATCTCACAGACTGGTTTCGGCATAGAGTTAGCTTAGCCTTCTTCACTGAAGTGACACGTGTTTGTGTCTTCATGTACAGCAGTAAGCTTGGTGGGTGTTTGGTGTAGATACCAAAGGAAGACTATCTAGAAGGACCCACAGATGACTGTTGGAATTCTTTTTTACAGACATAGCCCAGTAGATTATCTGCTATACAGGAAATATTTAAAATGAAGCAATTAAAGTACAAAACAGTGAACTAATAAATTCACAAATTAGCTGCAGTTCTAGCTATATTTTTGACATAATTCAGGCTGAATAGTACAGTTGGACAGATAGTGGAAAAGAGGCTATAGATGTGGAAAGAGTCCAACTGGGCATTCCTAGACTTAGAGAAAGCATATGACAAGGTCCCAAGAAAATAAACACAGTTGAGAAGGAAAGACTGCTTGGAAACAGTACCAAAATCACTACAAACCAAAGCACTTGCAGAACCAGCAAACAAAACACCTCTTCAGGTCGGTGAACCAAAATGATTTATTTAACGCCACAAAACAATAACTTGCGTTTTCTTCCTTAGACTTCATCAGAATGAATAGTTACACAAGCTAGTAATCTCCTTAAATAACCCTCCCTTTCCATTAACAAAACAATTAACCAATTGAAACATTTAATATAACTGAATGTGGTACATTCAAAATGCTGCTATAAAAACTCCTAAAACAGTCACTTATTGCAATAATAGGTTCTAAAACAGATTTTAAAAACAATGAATCACATAATTAATATGTAAATACATAAAATGCAGGCCATCAAATCTAATAATATAGAAGTAAATAAATAAGATGTGTTGCACCAAAATTTTAAATTGTGTTGAAACAATGCCACTGTGATGAGCTAGTAGAACACTGCCATCTACTGGTCAAGAAATAATGCTAAATAAAAACATTATAGTTTAGCGGATCGAAGTTTGAGGACAGGGGCTAAAAAAATATAGTCATTCAAGCCTGGGTCGCTGTTGGCCTCCAAACTCAACTGCCAAAATAGTTCCCTGTACTCTATAGTTGTGTCCCAGAGACCACCTCTTGGGTCCTGTTCTTTTTTTCTATGAGGGAAAAAAAAAAAAAAAACTGCATCTTTACAAAGTATGGTATGTCTGAATAGTGCATTATTGGTATTTTGCTTGTTAATGTCATAGAGATGTTCATATATCCGCCTCTTAAACTTCCAAGTCTTCCCTATTTAGAAGGCTCCACAGGGTTTACAAATGGCGGTATGTATGACCCCCATGGTGTCACAGTTGGAGAATGCATTGGTTTCTAACTTTATGATCCTCTCCATTAGATACACACTCTCCCCCTGTATAACATGTGAGCATTGGGAGCAAGCCCCACACTTAAAAGTGCCTTTCTTCTGCCTACCCTGCTTTGGTTTTCTATATTCCAGCATTTCCTTAATATTTTTCCCCTTCCTATAAGTGAATTTCAGGGGGTCCTTGAATAACAGGTCCAAGTCAGAATAGTCCCCAAACATCCCCCAATTTCTAGAAATATCTTTAAACAAATAAGTGTCACTACTAAAAGTCAAGATGAAATTACTACTCCAGTTTGTATCTGGGGTTGCGGTATTCTCTGTATTAATTACATTAGGTTCCAATACCCCTAAAATGGGACTAAATCTTCCCCCCTCTTGTTTTTTATTTCATTAATTACTTCTATTAAAACAAGGGGGTAGTTTCTTTCCAAGAACATATTTTTCAGTTTCTTACTTTCTGCATCAAAGTCACTATCCAGGGACATCATCCTACTACTCCTAATGAACTGCCCTTTCAAAATTCCTTTTTTTGTTTGAAAGGGTGGGCACTAGTGTAAAACAAGTAGGAGTTTGAAAAAGTCACTTTTCTGTAAACATTGTACTGACTTCAGGTATCTCTTCAATCATCACATCCAAGTATTGTAAGTGTTCCCTAGAAAACCTGTGGGTGAATTTGAGGAAGTCAGTAGTACTACTGACGTATTCAATGAATTCTATTAGTTTCTTCTCCGGTCCAATCCAAAACATGCAAGTATCATCCAGGTAACATCGATAGTATTTCCTATATTAAGAATATACAGAATGAAAAATAAACTGCTCTTCCCAAATAGACAATGCCAAGTTTGCGTACTTGGGGGCACAACTGGCCCCCATGGCTACTCCACTTGACTGCCTAAAAAACTCACCCTCGAAATACAGAAAATTATGCCTTAGTATCAATTCAATTAAATCTATAAACACCAAGATACTGTTTTCATCAAAACTTCCTTTGGTTCTAATAGCTTCTTCAAACCATTCTAACCCTAGCTTGTGAGGAATGACATTGAATAAATCCTGGATATCTAAAGTAACAAAGATGAGTTTGCCACTGTATAAGTCATTGTTAATACTTCTCAAAAAATCCCAAGAGTCCTTCAGGATGCCCGCCTGCTCAGACCAGACCCTTTTTAACCTTAAGTCCAAAAATTTGGCCAAGGGATAAGTTTTAGACCCAGTGGCTGCCACAATTGGTCTGAGTGGTGGGTTGTCCACATCCTTATGGACCTTGGGTATACCAAAAATAGATGGTACTATTTATTTGTCCATAATTAAATAGTGGTAGGTATCTTCGTCAACCAATTCTTTAAGAATGAAATCAATCTTCCTATGGGCTATATTAATCTCGTTACGTGAGACTCTTGAATATCTGTCCATGTTGTTTAACATATCCAACATCTTGCCTGAATAAATAATACTGTTCATAAGGACAATTCCACCCCCTTGTCGGGTTTCATAACGCTGACTTGATGGTTGTTCCTTAAAGAATCCAGGAGGGCATGTTCTTCCTTGTTCAAATTGTATTGTCTTCTTTTCTTATTTAGACCCTGTCAAAGCTCCCTCTCTACCTGGATTTCAAAGTTTTTTAACTGGAGGTGAAGGGGTGGATTATGAGTACTTTTTCTCTTAATCAAATTCATGCCCCCCCCCCCCTTCGTGGTGCATTAACAATTCTAATTTCTTTTTTCTCAAAAACAATTTTAAGTCGATCAAAACGTTCACAATTTGACTACTGTTACTAGATACAAACTTCAGACCTTTACTAAACAAACTAAAGTATGTGCAGTCAATGTCCAGGCTACTGTAATTGTATATACTAAAATTGTGGTACTTATGCCTGTACCCCTCGACTAGTATACCGTTGTCTTGTATCAAACTACGAGTGGGGCTAATCGAGGTTAGTATCTCCTCCTGTTTGAATACTCCCCCCTGTTGGGTAGTAGTTGACTGGTGTTCTTTGTTTTATCCTCTCAGATCTCCTCAGTGTGGGAAAATCCAAAGGGTCGTTCAAGTCGTACCCCCCCCATTGCTTCCCCAAAAGGATAATTACTGTAGCCCCCTCTGTGACCCCATTCTCGGTTATCCAAATCTTCTCCCTGTAAATCATCACCCATGTGATCAGTGTGATTCCTGTACTGGTGCTTAAAATTATTTTTGGGTTTAGGGTGACATTGTTCTTCCCTATATTCTTTTATATCGCTATCAAGCATCTTATATTTCCTGTAAAATAAAAATTTACACTTTTCATCAGTCTTTCCTTTCACATTTAAGTATTTGGATCTTTCTTCTTCCACAGTAAATATTAAATCAGTGGTATCATTTGTGTAGCTGAGCAAATGCAGTTGTCTAAATGGATGTCATCTACGGTCTCTTTAGACCAAACACAGGGCACCCTTATTTATATGAGGTCTATATTAAATCATTGAACGCTTAGAAAAGTGAACAATGATTTATCTACCCCATTTAAGCGAAAGCTTACAAACTCGAAGTCTTAAAACAACAATTTTTTTCCAAGGGAAAAAATTTGCTGTTCCAAAAAAAAAAAAAAAAAACACTTGAAACATAACATAAATTGTGGGGCTTTTCAAAAGAATGCATCTTCGGTCATCTAATAGGAACCCTTTATATGTGTACAGCACGTCTGTATATGTGTGTGTGGTTGTCTTCATGTACAGCAATAAGCTTGGTGGGTGTTCAGTGTAGATACCAAAGGAAGACTATCTAGAAGGACCCACAGATGACTGTTGGAATTCTTTTTTACAGACATAGCCCAGTAGATTATCTGCTATACAGGAAACATTTAAAATGAAGCAATTAAAGTACAAAACAGTGAACTAATAAATTCACAAATTAGCTGCAGTTCTAGCTATATTTTTGACATAATTCAGGTTGAATAGTACAGTTGGACAGATAGTAGATAAGAGGAGGCTATAGATGTGGAAAGAGTCCAACTGGGCATTCCTAGACTTAGAGAAAGCATATGACAAGGTCCCAAGAAAGCTGATTTGGGCAGTCCTGTGGTAGTTCAAAGACCCTGAAACATTAATAGAATTGTGCACACTAAGTACAGGGACCCATTGACACAAGTATGAACAGTGTTCAGACTCAACAGATGGGTTCCCAGTGGGAGTGGATGTGCATCAGGGTTCATCTCTGAGCCCACTGCTGTTCATACTGTTGATAGACTACATTAGCACATAAGCTGGAGGGGACAGATCAATAAAGCTGTTGTATGTTGATGATGTGGCATTACAGCAGACTCTGAGCAAGAACTTCAGCAAAGGATAGGGAAATGGAATACAAAAGTGGAGACACCGTATGAAGTGGATTTCGGATAAGACCGTTGTAATGTCAGCTAATGGGGAAAGTCAGATAGAAGGAAAAATAGTGAAACAGGTTAACAGCTTCATGTATCTAAAAGGGGTAGTTGAGGAGAATGCAAGTCTGAGTGCAGATGTCAAAGATAGAATCAGAGGGGCTGCAACCAACCAGCACAGGATGTCCAGGATAGAGTTTGACAGAAAATGCCAAAGAATTTGAAAAGGTGTACAAAACAGTGGTGTGATCAGTATTACTCTATGGTACAGAAATCTGGACATTTAAGGCAGACAGTTGAGAAAGCTAGAGGTGATGGAGATGAATTGCCTGAGATGGCTGGTAGGGAGCCATTGTGGGACAGGTGAAGAAACAAGGACATCATAGCAGAAGCTCAAGTAGCTCCAATTGCAGATACAGTCAAAGAGAACAGATTCCGGTGGTTCGAGCACATGTGCAGGAAAGCACTAGACAATCTGATAAGAAGGTTTGTGATAGGAAGAAGGCAAGAGGAAATGAGGGCATCCAGCAAAGAGATGGATTGTGGGGCAGAAGACCTGCAACAGTCAGGCATTGACTGTCAAAGAAGGTAGGAGACTGGCATTGAATCAGAAGAGATGAAGACAGTTGACACAGTACCCCGACACTAGAAGTAGAAAAATGTGGAAAGGTGGTTGATGGTGATAATGATGATCTACTAATGTTATATATGCACTAACAATGAAACAAATACAAAACAATTTAACAGAGAGCTCATTTTCAAAGTGCAGTAATGTCCTCCTGGGTAGATGTTACAAGGCAGTCCATTATTTCCTTGTAACACCCACACTGTTGGGCATTATTGCTTGCTTAAGACGCTGAGGATGAAGTATGCATAGTGGACAAAATTGAAGTCTGGACATGAGACAAGTGAGGAAAGAGGAGGCTCATGTGGCATGAGCTTAAGATCACTGGCGTAAAGAATGGTAGAGCAGTTGGAGATGGGAAGGAAAACAGTGAGACGGAGTGGCTGTCACTGGATTTTAAAGGATATTGGTGAGGCTGCAGAGCATACTGTAGAAAATAACGCATCCATGATGGTTGAGAAAGTGGTAGATACAGTCAAAAAATTAATTTGGCACAGTCTAAACAAGCAAAAGTTTAAATGAGCAGTTCAAGACTTGCTGAGACTCAGTCCACACAGTGGGGTACATTTAGTGCAGGATATCAAATGCCTGTGCTGTGATGGGAGTGGGAAGAAAGAATATTGAATAAAATTAATTTAAGCTACAGTTTTAGGGATAGGGGCCCTCAGCCAAGTGCATAAAATACCTTCTTGTGAATTAAAGGAGAAAACTCCTGACAGTACAGCCATATTGTCAGGGCTTAAGACCCTACATGAAATACTGTAAAGTCCTAAGGCCCTCAGGTAATCAAGCTGCAAAACATTATACCATAAAGAAATTGGCAATGGTTTTAATTTGACAGGAAACATGTTGCTATGACAGCATTTTCTTTCAAAACTATAAAAAGTATGATTAGAAAGGACATCTTTAGCTGGAAATGCTGTAAAGAACACTGCAAAATACAGTGTGCAGTATTTAAAATGAGCTAGAGCTGGTGGGCATACAAACTAATATAGCATATTTCAAAGCCGAGAAATTTCCTTTATTTAATGGTTGGAGGCATAAATGGAAAGGAGGTGAAATGGAGTTTACAGGTGAGAAAACTAGTGGCTAACTGAATATAATGAATTAAAATGGGTCAGGCTTATGGGCTAATGGTGTATTTATGTCTATGCTCTTAGTGAACTTTTTATTTTACAACCATGCCTTTATAATAATTTTTTCTGCATTTTTACAGGCAAATATCGATCTGGGGATGAAGATAAAATTACCCCAGCACCTTTTCTTACTTGTGACAGTTTTCCAGAGGCTGTGGACTATATTCTGAAAAACATGATTTAAGTGAATATTTATAATCTGGCGTAGATGTTATATGCTACAAAATCTTTGTTGGCCTTTTGTTTCGAAGATGAGTAAATGATTAAATAATTTAACCACCAGTCCTTCAAAGTGTCTTATTTTGATAAATGACAGTTGTACTTAATACAGTCCTTATAGAGATGTTTTCATCTTATGTCTGTTATAGCAGTGATCTCCAACCTTTTTTGCACCAAGGACTGGTATCAATGTAAGACAATTTTCCACGGACCGGCCATCTTGCAGCGTGCATAATAAAGTAGATATTTATTTATTCATTTATTTATTTGACATTTGTTTAACGAGGAGGCCAGACCTGAAGAAAAAAGCTCCAAAGTACAATAAAAAGACAACTGGCAATAATTACAAAAAAAAAAAAAAAAGTGTACAATTTGCTTAACAGCATAACCTTGATCTGCTATGGTTGAGAGGTAAGTAAACCCAATGGCAACCTTATTGATTTTGTTTATAAGAGCAATATTTAACATCTGTCCCAAAGACATGCATCCGGAGCATTTCTCCCCGGGCCTCCGCTGAAAACAGGCTCTGTGGAACCTAGTCGGACTTTCCCGGTCAACAAATGTTAAATAAATAAATAAAAATAAATAAAATAAATATTTGTCTCTGTCCAGCATACCTCTCAACTGTACAGATTTTCACAGAATGTCCAGATTTTTGCCTCATAGTGTTGGTATTTTTCTCATAAAATTGTCGTTTTCTGGCAAATCGCTGGCAGATCATTGAGGCTGAAGTCAGAAAATAATGACAGGCAGTTGAATTTCATACCTCATACCCTTCAGAAAATTCATGCTAATGCAAAACCAGTATTTCTAGCAACTTTCAAAGTTTGTAAGAGCAGCACTTAAAAGGGTCCCTATTTTGGGCCTTTATCCCCCCATTATTTTTGGCTTTGTCCATATTTCCTGATCTAAGTAAGAGGTTGAGAGGTGTGTGTGTGTGTGTGTGTGTGTGTGTGTGCGTCTCATATAGAGAGGGGGGATAGAGATAGAGTGAAGAAAGTGCGAGTGATCGCTGCAGCAGCAGCAATGTGGTTTGTGTATCATTCATCCACACTCGCACAGTCTCTTTTGCAGTCATACATGCATTCACTCACACACATCGCTCTCACTCTTTTCCGATCTCTCACACACAGTCAGTCCCTCATTCATACCTGCATTCACTCACACATCACTCCTACTTTCTCCTGGTCAAACACACACTCAGTCACATCCTCATTCATACCTGCATTCATTCATTCACACATCGCTCTCACTCTCCCAATCTTACATATACACACATATAGCCACTTCCTCATTCATACCTGCATTCATTCACACATCACTCTCATTCTCCCAGTCTCACACACACACACACACACACACACACACACACACACACAGCCACTTCCTCATTCATATCTGCATTCATTCACACATTTATTTACACACCCACTTATGCATTCATTCATACATCGCTCTCACTCTCCCGATCTCACACCCACATGCCACACACCCACTTAGCATTCATTCATACATCCCTCTCACTCTTCAGATCTCACAAGTCACTTCCTCATTCATACCTGTATTCATTCACACATCACTCTCACTCTTCCAATCTCAAACATTACACACACAGTCACTTCTTCAGTCATACCTGCATTCATTCACACATCACTCTCACTCTTCCGATCTCTCTCTCTCTCTTTCACACACACACACCCCCACTCCTTCATTCATTTCTGCATTCATTCACACATCACTCTTGCTCTCCTGATCTCTCTCACACACACAGACTCTTTTGTTTTCATGCACGCATTCACTAACACACACAGACAGACACATACACACTCATACAGGCATTCACTTAACTTACCTGATGGCTCGGTTCCAAGTCTCCACGGCCCGGTGGTTAGGGAATGCTCTGTTATAGGTTTTGTTAATGGCTGTGAAAAGCTTGGACACAGAGAGCAATTAATTAGGAGTCTGACAAAGTTTTAGCATGCTTTTCAAATTTAGGGCCTTAAAGAAGTAGAAAATCATTCATTGGTTATCCTTGTTACTAACAGCTCAGTCTTGTGACTGAAAGCTTTTGTTAAGGTGTTGGAAGTAATTTTAGGGAAATTGTGAAGAATAATTTCCCATGTTGTCTGATGACTACCTCCTCACAGCCTGTGTCATGTGTGGTTAGATTTCATTAATATAGCCAAGGCATTGCGAGGAACCTGAACGCGTTTGTGCTAACTTAGTGAAATGTGACATTATTTAAAAAAAAAAAAAGATTCAGATTAATGGTACAAGAAAAAGTAGTTTTTGTTGCTTTCATTTTTATTGTGTGATTAGTATAAGATTCAGGCAGTAATATATTAGCATATGTTATGTAAGAAAGATAAGGTCTGCCTCATCAGCCATAATGTATTCTTGATCATTTTTATGCTAAGGTCATCTGCTGTTTACATGTGGAGCATATTATTTATTACAGTTTGCCAATGAAGTTAGCAGCCTGAAGTAATGAAACTGCTGTAGCTGAAATATACCCAATGAAGTTGTATTGCTTGCTTTAGCTATGACAAGTAGTATTCATTTCATAGTATTATATTTCCTCCAGCATCCTGCATTCTGTCAACACTTCAGCTTTTTTACGCTATTGGTTATAGGTTCATTGAAAGTTACTAGGCTAACGGCCGTAGAGTCCTTACAAGCCTAACCATATTTATCCTGAGTCATCCCAATTGTTGGCGGTTATATAACTGAAGTTTGCAAAGGTCTATGGTAGTGAATGCTGACTACTTTTTCCCAGCAGGGGTATGGCTGCCACCCCTGGACTGAATCTGCGATCACTCATACATTGATCTAGGTTGCATTTGAAAATGGTCAGGGAGGTGCACTGTTTCACTTGAATTGTAAGCGTATTCCAGAGAAGTAGGAGTCTCTGAGAGATGTATCTCTCTCTCTCTCTCTCCAGCATGGCCTGCTCATGTCAGAGTGTAGGTTAAGATCCCTGGAGTGAGTGACCCTCGTGCAGTTTCATTTACGAATGTGTAGCATTTCCATCAGGACCGGGTCAGAGACTGCCCTGCAAGCCAGACACAGGTCACCCCTTGGCAACCTGTAGGACACAGAGTACAGTGAAAGGGCATTTAGTCTTTCCACATGACTTCTTTTGTGTACCCTGTAATTTACCCATATGTATCACTGGGTCTATGCTTAGCGGGGTGCTGTCTGTAATGTAATTAGCAGGGATGTCAGCTTTCCCAAAAGGAATAATAATGCATTTTTTGCATTTAGCTTTATTCCCTGGCTTTGGCACCAATCATTTGTCTGCGTTAATCCCATCTGCAGTATATTAATGTATTTGGGGGACTCAGTTATTGCTCCCAATTTGCAATTGTCAGTTAACTTGGTCAACCACAATCCATCCATGTTTTCCTGGACTTCTGAGAAATTCCAAGCAGTAGGGAGCACAGCACAGAACCCTGGGTACACCACTGGTGACTGGTCTTTTGCTAGAGATGAAATCAGACAGTATATGTCCTGTCGGTGAACTAGTTGGTTACCCATCTGGTAATCTAGGGGTTAATTCCCAGTTGAGAGTGTTTCTCTATAATACCGGAGTAGGAGATTGTGTCAAATGCCTTGGCTAGGTCAAGATAGGTGGTATGCGCACTGTCTTTCACTCGTCTAGGGCCTTGGTGACTTTCATGAAGAAGTCAGCCATGTTTAACAGGCCTGATCTGCTTTTAACAATTCCTAATTGAGTTGGGTTCAGATTTTGGAGATTACCTATGTCCTTATTAATAAGGTCCATAATGATTCTTTCCATGGCCGTACAGATGAGGTTAGTCAAGCTCTTGAGCCTATAATTCCCAGAGTTGGTTGATGGTCCCCCTTTATGCAAAGGGATTACTGTTGCTGTCTCCATTCCATAGTCAATTCACAGGGTGTGGTTAAACAGGGGTCCAAGTGGGTTTGCTAGGTCATGCTTTAAGTTGTTTAAAAGGCAACCTGGGATGTTGTCTTGGCCCACTGATGCCATGTTTTTGGTCTTGGAGAACGCCAAGATGATGTGCTCTCTTGAGATAATAGGCTGAGGAATGGTGTCCGGTATACTTTGGGGGATGACTGGAGAGGACAGAGGGGTGAAGTTTGCTCCAGATCTTCAGTTAGCAGGTTGGCTATTACCTCCAGTTGAATATGGGTGAGTGCCATCCATAACCAGTTCAGCGCATAGCTGAGTATTCCCTTTTATACTTTGGACGTAGTTAAAAAGTACCTTGTGATTAAGCTTAGCTAGGGAGGCTATTTTTGCTTTGTAATTAGTTTTAGAGGACTCGTTTGTTTAAGCTAGAGAGGGATTTCTTTCACTGTTGAGGCAGTTCACTCTTGTTCTTGTACATTAGTTTCTTTCTGTTGTTGTATAACCTGTTTATACTAGGAGCCCTCTGGGATGACTTGTTTTTTTCAGCAAGGCCTGGTTTTAATCCAGTCAGGTACCGCTGATTCTATAGAACTGCTTAAGTGATTATACAGGGCATTGGTGTACAGCTCTGCATAGAGTCTGTTATCTGCAAATGAGGGGGCTTTGAAACTTCTTACTTAGTAGGAGGTTGTTTGTCTTTGAAAAAGTCTTAAGAATTTTGAGCTTTATGGGGGTATCTGGTCTTATAATTACATTGAACGAGACTGATTTATGCTCCAGTCTTACCAGGGAGGACATCACACAGGGAAGGCGCAGTGCTCAACTATGTTCAGGACATCTAAGCCTCTTGTGGGTGTGCTGACTTGCTATTTCAGAGCATTTGCATTGACAAAAGTCCAAGACCTCTGAGCCAGCATATTTATTGTTGTGTATGTTTCCCAGTCAATGGTAGGATAATTAAAATCACCCATGAGTAAGGTGTTGGGTTGTATTGCAAGTGATGCCAGTAAGTTCAGGTATGTGGTATGCTTTTCCTACTTTATGGTGGAGAAGCTGTAACTAGCAATGATGCGGTAGCAGGCTTTGCCGTTAACTGGACATGGAGTAGCTCAAAAGAGTCATACTGTTTGACCAGTCTCAAGGTGTACTTATCCTTAATGAAGATGAATACACCTCCACCTTTGGTTCTCTCATACTCAGTTTGTTGTCCGAGCATATGAAAGGCACTATAGTCCTACACGGCCAGTGTGCTTTCTGCACTTTTGAAGCATGTCTCGGTGACTACACAAATGTCATTATCTTCCAAAGTGAGGAGTGCTTTCAGGGAGTGCAGTTTCTTGTTTAGACTCCTAGCATTAAGCAGCGGTACCTTGAGTTTATCTAGGGAGGATTTTGTTATGTTGGGAGGTTAGCTATTTTGAAACTGCCTAAAAAGGCACAATAGGGGTGGATAATGCCTTTGCAAGTATCCAAAAGCCTAGAGGAGACAGGTGCAGACCATCTCTGGCAAAGCAGCATGGCCTGTTGACCATGTCTTCCAAGGCTAATGGATGCTGGATTCCCTTGGACTGACACCAGAAGCTAAGCCAATTGTAAAATTCAATCATTTTTTGTTTGTATTGTGGTATCAGTCTTTGGAGAAGGTCGAATGCTGTTAAGGCTAGGTTTATACTTGCCTATGACATAATCTGAGAGCTCTGTCATCTCTCTCTTCATATGCTCCAGTGAGGTACATCTCAAGTTATTCACCTCCACATGGACTGTGGCGGAGTCATATTTGTACTTGAGTGACTTGACAGATCCTGGCACCTGGCAGGCTGCTAACTGTAACTCGCTCATTATTCAGCATGGTGAGGGGAACATCCCTATGTCTCACAGAGGAGTTACCTATGACCAATACAGTAGGTTTTGTGATGTTACTCCTTATAGGCTTATTTGTTGAGACACTGCTGTGTGTTTTTATGGGTTGTGGATGTTCTTCGTCTCACATTACTGCAGTCATGACCTGTGGGTAGTCCGCTGTCCTCGGTCGGCCCAAATACCAAAGGGCTAGGCTGGCGTCGGTCATTGTCGCCTAGAGCTGACGTCAATACGCAGTAGTACTTAAGCGCATGACCGACGCCATATCCTCAGTCTTTCTTGCCGCGTGGTCCAAAGCAGAAGCAGCGTTTGCAAGTGCCGTTCGGCGTTCTGAAATTTTCATTTACCGAGTTTCAGACCGAAGACCAAGTTGGGCTAAGTACCCCGTTGGGGAAATTTTTGTCTTTTCTTGCCTCAGTTATCCAGATGTCAGAAAAAGTTAATAATTGCATTTCTTGTGGGAAACAGATACCTCATAGGGATTATCATTCTTTCTGTATTCCTTGCTTAGGGCCTGAGCACGACGTAGTCGGGTGTCGCTTTTGTGCTAGATTTAATAAGCGCACCATTAAACGAAGGTTAGACTGTGCCAGGCTTGTTTTCAGTAAGCGGTGTAACTATAACATGCCGTCGGATCCTCCGACGCCCGCTACCGCTAAAAAGCGTAAGGATAAATCTTTGATGTCTAAACCGGATGAGTCGTCCGTTGCGGACGCCGGTTCTTCGGAGCCTCCGGTTGAAGCTGTGGATCCTGCCGAGGGTTCGGCTGAATCCCAGGGGGAGCCTTTACTTTTACAGGAGTTGGCCTCTCAGGAGTTGGGCCAGGCCGAGGGTGCTTCTCAGGTTTCTGTAGTTCCATCCTTACAAAAGGTTATTAGGCCTTCTACTTCAGTGGCTAAAGGCCATGCTAAGGCCAAACCTGGTCTTGTTGGCCCTGGTCATACTTCTAGCTCTCCAGCCCCTGTTCCTAAAAAACATATGTTGAAAATGGCAGAGGACTTGATTACTTTGATCAGGGGTTCTATGCCCCCCCCAGAGAAGAGGCCTAGGGTGGAGGCAGATTTAGAGGGAATGGATCATTCCTCAGACTACTCTGATTCCTCAGCTGAAGAAATTCAGGATTTCCCTTCCTATTCTGATTCGGATGCAGAGGACTCCTGTCCTTCTGCTTCTCCTCCAGAAGATTTTTCTTTTTCTGAAACTTTACATACCATGAGGGAGCATTTCAAGTGGGAAGGTCAAGATTTTTCAGATTCTCGGAAAAGGCTCAGGGAATTTTTGTTTCTGCCACAACATAGGCCCTTGGCTATTCCTCCTGTCTTGGATGTTGTTCAGGATGTTTTTTCTGAATCTTCCCTTAATCCTGATTCTCTGCCTCCGGCCCCTGTTAAGCCAGACAGGTATTACAGAGTTCCAGAGGCACATAAGTATTTGTACAAGAGTCCTAGAGCTGATCCGGAAACTATTATTCAAGGCCCGAAGGGTGTTAGGGCCTCTGTGGCTAAGAATCCAGTCCCTTTGGATAAAGATTCTAGAGCGTTAGATAGGTGGGGGAAAAAAGTGTACACCTCCTACGTTAGCTATGAGGGCTTTGAATTGCCAATTTCATATGCTGAAGTATCAGAACTTTTTATTAGGCCAATTGAAATCTAAGGTGGATGCTTTATCTCAGGGTATAGAGTGTAAGGAGCTCCAGGAGTTGGTTCATGCATCAGATCAAGTTGGCAAGCATTCTTTGCAGTGTGGTTTCGATGCTCTTCAGGCTTCTTCTAGGGTGGCTGCTACACGTTCTGTTATTCGTAGGCATGCTTGGCTTAAGGATCAAAATTTGTCAGAGCATGTAAAGGCTCGGATTTTGGATGCTCCTTTTCAATCTGAAGTACTTTTTGGTCCTCCTGTGGAATCAGTTTTGAAAAAGATGGAAGATAAGGCTAAGTCTATGCAGACGGTCAAGGATTTTTTGCAGGTGCAGCCCCCTAAGTTTAGTAGGAATTGGCCTGCTAGGGGATGGTCTTATCCTTCTTCGGATTATCAGCCTAAGGGCAGGTCTAGACATGGTAGAGGCAGGGCTCACGCTCAGGGTTCTTTCAGACCTAGGACTTGGAGTTCTCCTGCACAGTCTTCTGGTGAGGGCAGGGGTCAGTCCTTTCGTAAGCAGACCCAATGACCTGTATCTTCTGCTGCCAGACCCTTCTTTACTGGCAGCTCCTCTAGGAGGAAAGTTGGGACTTTTCAAAGAAAACTGGAATTTGGTTACCCAGGACAAATGGGTGTTGGATATAATAAATCGAGGTTACAAGTTTTATTTTCACACTTTTCCTCCTTTCAAAGGCATGCCGGATGTGCCTCCTCAGCAAAGGCTGGAGGCTCAGGAGCAAATTTCTTTACTTTTGCAGATGGAGGCAATTCAGGTGGTCCCTCCTTCAGAAGTAGGCCTAGGATTTTATTTCCGTCTTTTCCTAGTGCCAAAGAAAGGAAACACTTGGAGGCCAATTTTGGATTTGTCTATTCTCAACACCTACCTAGAAATTCCAAAGTTCAAGATGTTAACGTTACAACAACTTCTGCCTATGATAGGCAAAGATCACTGGATGGTAACCCTGGATCTCAGAGGCCTATCTTCACATCCCTATCAAGCCCAGCTGCAGGAGATTCCTGAGATTTCGGGCTGGTACTTCACATTATCAGTTCTCTGCATTGCCCTTTGGCTTATCTACTGCGCCCAGGGTGTTCACAAAAGTTCTGGCTGCTGTGATTGCTTTCTTCAGACAGAGAGGAATACAAATTTATCCTTATTTGGACGATTGCCTGATTCTTGCTCAAAACAAAGACAAGTTACTACAGCATCTCCAGTATGTAATGGCAGTTTTAAGGTGCCTAGGGTATTCTGTGAACGAAATAAAGTCCAGTCTAGTGCCCTCTCAGGACATGTGCTTTCTGGGTGTGAGACTGAATACAGCTTCTCAGATGGCATTTCTGACCCCGGACAAACAAAGAACTCTTCCTCTCTACTTCCAGCAGTTATCAGTAATGTCCAGGCTGACTGCAAGGACAGTCCTCCAAGCCTTGGGGTTCATGGCATCTTGCCTTCTAGTACTTCCCAATGCCAAACTGCATATGAGGAAGCTACAATGGTATCTCAAAAGTGTGTGGGCTCAACACTGCCACGGTTTGGACACTGTCATTCGGATTATACCTTGCATACAGAAGGAATTCCTGTGGTGGGCTCAGGAATGTCACCTAAACAAGGGACTCTCTGTGACCCAACCAGAGGCGAGTCAGATCCTCACGACGGATGCCTCGGACTTGGCTTGGGGAGCACACTTCAATGGAAAATGGATACAAGACATGTGGCCTCCCAAACTACTACATTTGCATATCAACATGAAGGAGATGTTAGCAGTTCAATTTGCTTTGATGGCCTTCAAGGACCTACTTCAGCCAGGACAGGTGTTGATCCAAACAGACAACACAACAGTCATGTGGTACATCAACAAGCAGGGGGGAACCCATTCCTACCCTCTTTGCAGACAAGCAGTGATTTTATGGGAGACTGCTCTGAGTTTGCGAATCAATCTTCAAGCAAGGTTTCTGCCAGGAGCACAGAACTCCCTAGCAGATGTTTTGAGCAGGCAAATGGTGGATCCCCACGAGTGGAAACTGGATCCTCAGATTTTCAAACAATTGACTGTGGCTTGGGGAACTCCAGACATAGATCTGTTCGCTTCTCCACTGAATTTTCAACTTCCAATATTTTGCACAAAGATGTTCCACCCAGATGCTTGGAAAGTGGATGCTCTATCTTTCAGTTGGAACAACCTTCACGTTTATGCTTTTCCTCCTCTGCCTCTTCTCCCCAAGGTACTCTTGAAAGTCAGACGGGACAAGCCTTGCATGATTCTAATAGCACCAGATTGGCCACGTCAGCATTGGTATCCTCTCCTGAGGAGTTTAATCCAGGAGCCTCCTTGGCCTCTGCCACAGGTTCCTCATTTGTTGTCCCAGTCAAACGATCATTTTCTCAATGTTCAGGTGCAGTCCCTCCATCTGACAGCCTGGCGTATTCTGTGATGGAGCCAGTGGGGTCTCAGCTTCCTCAACAGGTTTTAGATGTCATTTTGGAAGCTAGGCGGCCTAGCACTAGAAAAGTTTATGCTGATAAATGGAAGAGATTTTTTCTTTGGAGCACTGCAAAGGGTTTTGATGTTTCAGTGCCTAATTTGAGTTTTGCACTACAGTACCTTACTGAATTACTGGACAAGGGTTTGTCATTCTCTTCTGTGAAGGTTCATGCTGCAGCCATTTCTGCTCACTATGATTGTGACCCTCCTTTATTTTCTCATCCTTTGTTCAAACAATTTCTTAGAGGGGCAAAGAATATAAGACCCCCACGTAGAGCTCCTACTCCTTCCTGGGATCTCAATTTTGTTTTGGAGAAACTTACTCTACCTCCTTTTGAACCTGCAGCTACGTCTGAACTGAAGTTTTTGTCTTGGAAGACTGCTTTTTTGTTGGCCATTACTTCTGCTAGGAGGGTATCTGAATTGCAGGCTCTCATGGCAGTTGAGCCTTTTTTGATATTCCATAAGGATAGAGTTTCTTTGCGGACTAACCCTACTTTTATGCCTAAAGTGATTTCTAGTGTGGCGTTGAATCAGTCTATTCATTTGCCTACTTTTTATGCTGACCCCCAAAATAAAGGGGAAAAATCTTGCATTCTTTGGATATCCACAGGCAGTTACGTTACTACTTGAGCAGAACTAAGGAGTTCAGACAGACTCAACAGTTATTTGTTTATTTTGCTTTGAGTTCACAGGGGAAAGCTGTTTCAAAGCAGACTATTTCAAAGTGGATTGGTCATTGTATTGCTTTTTGTTATTCTCATCATGGGAAGGAGGTTCCTGCTGGGATCAGGCCTCATTCTACTAGGCTACTGCCACTTCTACTGCTTTTTTGAGGGGTGTAGCTACTAAGGATATTTTGGAGGCAGCTACTTGGAGTTCTGTACACACTTTCACTAAGCATTACCATCTCCCTCTCTATTCCAAGTCCAGAGCTGGGTTTGCCACTGCAGTTTTACAGGGCATGTTAGCAGCTCCTAATGCTTTGTAATTTGCCAGCCTCCCTTTTCCTTTGCTTTGGGATTCTACCCACAGGTCATGACTGCAGCAATGTGAGACGAAGAACATAGTACAGTTTTGTACCTACCATAAATGTAGATGTTCGAGGATCTACATTGCTGCAGTCCAATTTTCCCTCCCTCCTTCCCCTCTATAGGTTGGGGTTGATGGGTTTCTTTTGGGGATATTCTTTATTTCCACACTGGGGGTTGTTGGGCATTTCCTATTTTTTGGCTTTGGCCTTTCTTTTTAGGCCTTCTGACATCTGGGGCAAGAAAGACTGAGGATATGGCGTCGGTCATGCGCTTAAGTACTACTGCGTATTGGCGTCAGCTCTGGGCGACAATGACCGACGCCAGCCTAGCCCTTTGGTATTCGGGCCGACCGAGGACAGCGGACTACCCACAGGTCATGACTGCAGCAATGTAGATCCTCGAACATCTACATTTATGGTAGGTGCAAAACTGTACTTTTTTACATTGTGTGTAAGTGGTTTCTGTTTGGGAGGCATCTGATCTTTTGGTAAGTTATTGGTGAGTACCTCCACATATGTGGGTTTATGTCTTGTGTCCTTATTTAGTGTGAGAAGTGTGTGTGTGTGACTGATAACCTGTTTGGCATTTGATTTGTCCTTATGTGAGAGTGTTGCCGCCAGTTTCAAAGTGTAAGTAAATCTTTCACATAAAGTGTTTGTTTCAGGAGTAAGTGGTTGTCAGTATACATGAGAGAATTGCTATATTGCCTCAGGATGCCCTTGACTATCAGGTTGGCCAGAAAGATGATGAGAAACAGCCCGTCCATAATAGCAGGCTCTTACTGTATGTTTTATTAGGAAAGGGAGTGGGTTCATTTGACAGGACTGTGCTGGTAGTGGTGAGACTACAAGAGGGACCTATACTTTGTGTAGGCTATGGTTGCTTAGTAAGGCAGCGCTGCTCAGTGTGCAACTGAATTGCTCCTAGAGCAGAAGAAAAGCTTGGAAGGATTTCACTGACATCTTATTAAGGAAAAACTGAGCTTCTAGGCTTTTGCATCTATACAGGGCACTGCTAACCACAACTGAGTGAAGAGCAACACTGTGCAAATGTGAGGCTTAAATACGATGATCCCTCTTCCCCAAGTAGTTTCATAGGAGGTTACTAGGCTAATAGCCCAAGGGCCCTTACATGCATAGCCATGTAAAAACCCTTGTATGTACCCTAATTGATCAGAGTTAGATGGTGTTAGAGTGATTCTGTGCTATGATCAGCACTGACTACCCCTGTCCATGAAGGATATAGGTGCCACCCCCGGGTTAAATTTAATGTCACCCATCTAGTTGTCAAGCTTTCACTTTAATAGTGTCATTGAGGAGCTCTGTTTCATGTGAAGTGGTAGCTTATTCCCGAGGAGCAGCAATCTCTGCGAAATATCTGTCTTTCCACCATGTTCTGTTAATGTCACGGCCTAGGTTGTGATCTGTTGAGTAAGTGACTCTTATCCCATTTGATTTGTGGATGTGCTGCATTTCCATTAGGGCAGAGTCAGAGACTGCTCTCTAGGCCAGGTGCCGGTCACCTTTAAGCAGTTTGTATGATACAGAGTACAGTGACAGGGCTTTCAGTCTCTTTATGTAAGTCACATTTTGGAGGCCCTATATTCTCTTGATTAGAAGCCTCTGTAGTCTGTCCAGTTGCTGCAGGTGTCTGATGAAGTACATACAGAAGGGAGCATTGTACTCAATTAGTGGTTTGATAAGGGCCAAGTACAGTGGAGTTATAACCTCCTTCATCTTGGATGTGATGCCCTTACTTATGAGATGCACAATGTAGAAGGCTTTCCTGATCACTATGGACACACGGTGATCCATGTTTAGATTGTTATTAACCTGTGTTGCCAAGTCTCACACCATTGGGTTTGAGCTAAGGAGGGGGGTGCTATCTATATCATAATTAGCAGGGGTTACGTCTTTGCCAACAGGGATAATGAGGCATTTTTTTGCATTTAGTTTTAGTCCATGACTTTGGCACCAATCATTTGTCTGAGTCAGCCCCTTCTTTAATATGTTTACATTGTTAGGGGACTCTGTTAATGCACCCAGTTTGCAGTCATCTGCATACTTGGTAAGCCACAGGCCATATACCTTCGCCTGGACCTCAGAGAAATAGATTCCAAGCAGTAGAGGGCCCAACAGAAATCTTTGTGATATCCCACTGGTAACTGGTGTACTGGTGGAGGTGGACTCCCCAACTTTGACAGTATGCATTCTGTTGATGAGCCAGTTGGCTTACCCATCCAGTGACACAGGGGTTAATCCCCAGCTGGGAGAGTTTTTAAATTATCCCCCGAGTAGGGGATTGTGCCAAAATCCTTAGCTAGATCAAGATAGGCAGCATGTACTGCTTTGCCTTCATCCAGGTCTTTGATGACATTCTCAAAAAAGTCCACCAGTTTTAATAAGCAAATTCTATCCTTGATGAAACCAGACTGGGGTTGGGTCAATAGTTTGAAGGTCACATGGGTGCTTGTTAAGGTCCATGGTGATTCTTTCCATGGCTTTGCAATTAAGGCTTGTTAGGCTTATGGTCGATAGTTTCCTGGGTCAGTTGATGGACCCCTTTTGTGCAAGGGGATTTTTGTTGCTGTTCTCCACAATGCCAGAACAAAGCCAGTGCTCAGGCTACAGTTAGAGTGTGCCAAGTAGTTCCGCTAGGTCTTGTTTTAGATTCTTTAGTAAGCAACCTGGGATGTTATCTGGTCCCATAGAGGCTATGTTTTTGGCCTTGGAGAGTGCTTGTATGACGTGTTCTTTGGAGATAGTAGTGGACTGGCATCAGGTTGGTATGGATGAGGTTGTGAAGTTATTGCCAAATCAGCTAGCAGGTTGAAAATTTACTCAGGTTCAGTGGGAGTGGTACCGTCCTGTGTAAGTTCAGCACACAGCTGGGCATTCCCTTTTAGGTTTTGGATGTAGCTAAGGAATGCCTTTTTTGAGATGTCTGTCTAAACCTTCCAAATTCATTAACTCATAAATCTCTGAATCACTAAGCTAGCACAGTAAATTCAGGCAACTTGATATCCTGCAAGTCAGAGTAATTTAAATTAAGTCGGGCGCCTATTTATTTTTAAGTCAGTAGATTTCATCTCACATGTCCGTTTTCAGACACAAGCTTCTTACAAGGTAAAATTAGACCAATAAACTGCCTCCCAGCTAGAAGTACCTATATTCAAGATAGTAATAAATGTATAAAATTATGATGTTCTTCGTGTTTCACTGTTGCAGTCATTACATTTGGGTAATCTGCTCGCAGGTTGCCCTCAGTCAGCCTGAATAACAAAGTCTTGGGTCCTGCGTCAGTTGCTGTCTCCTCTTCCACGACGTCAGGTCGTCAGGGGTATAAAACATGCAGCCAACGCCATTTTATTCAGTCTTTCTTTCCGCGCGGTGCCCGAAGCAGAAGCAGTTCCTTACCGATGTCAGTAAAAGTTAATAATTGCATTACTTGTGGGAAGCAAATACCTCATAAGGATTTTCATTTGTACTGAATTCCTTGCCTAGGCCCAGATCATAACGTGCTTTGCTGTCGGTTTTGTGCTAGATTTAAACAACACACTGTTAAGCGTCGGTATATTTTTGCTTCAAAATATTTGGGATCCAGATTTAATTACCCTGAAATGTCGTCGGTTAGCAATCCGACTACCGGAGTTTATGAAAAAAAGCAGAGAGAAAGACAGAGACAGACCATCGAGGTCCAAAACTGACAAAGCTTCTCCTAAGCCAGTCGCCGGTACTCAGTGAGGCGCTTTTGCAACCCCTGATACCCGCTACTTTTGAGTTGCAGGCCACTACCGAGACCCATGTGGAGTCCGGTATGCCGTGAGATTCTCAGAGTATTGAACCCGTGAATGTCTCTCCCTTGGATGGGTCCAGAGCCACTGAGCACAGGCACCAGCTTCTGAGGGTGTTTTCAGGCCTCATCATTTTTATATAAAACCATCAGCTTCAAAAACAAGATCAAAAACATCATCTAAGTCTAAAAAAAGACACATGAGCCACATGCTCAGGCCCCTATGCCTAAAAAACAGATGATCAAAATGGCTGAAGACTTAATTATCTTGATCAGGGGTTCCCAAACCCCCCCCCCGCCCCGCTAAGAGGCCTAGGCAAGACACTGATTATGAATCTTCAGATCAGGTTTCCATTTCTTCCGATTCCTCTTCTGATCAGGAATTTTCTATTCCTCCCTATGAGGATTCAGATGCAGAAGAATCCATCCCATCTGCATCTCCTCCTGAGGATTATTCTTTTGGAGAAACCTTGCATACTTTAAGGGAACATTTTCATTGGGAGAGTCATGATTTCTCTGAATCAAAAAAGAGGCTTAGGGATTTCCTTCTTCTTCCTCAGCATAGGCCTTTGGCTATACCTCCTGTATTAGACATTGTTGATGATGTGTTTTCGGAATCAAGCATGGCTCCTGATTCCCCACCTCCGGCTCCTAGTAAGCCAGACAGATATTACAGGGTTCCTGACTCCCACAAATTTCTATTCAAAAATCCTGCTGCTGATCCTGAGACTATCTCTCAGGGTCCCAAAGGTGTAAAGGCCTCTACAGCTAAAAATCCTACCCCCTCTTATAGAGATTCCAGGGCGCTGGATAGATGGGGAAAGAAGGTTTATACGTCTGCAACCTTGGCAATTAGGGCCTTAAACTACCAGTTCCATATGCTTAAATATCAACAGCATGTTATGGGCTTATTGAAACATAAAATGATGGTGATTTCTGATTGTGTGGAAAAGGCTCTTGCCACCCCCATAGTGCCTTTTTTAGGCAAGGCTCAAATTCTAAACCTACCACCCTAGAACATAAAAAAGGAAAAAAACTAAGGGTAATGCTGCTCAATGCCAGAAGTCTCAACCTCAAGATGCACGCACTCGAGGCCCTTCTCAGTATGGAGAACATCGATGCCTGTGCTGTGACTGAAACCTGGTTCAAGGCTCCCGAGAGCACCCCGGCACTAACAGGTTTTACCTCATATCATGCGTTCCGGCCCCAAAATCCGGACAACACCAAGAAAGGAGGGGGGGTGTCTATATTCATCAAGGACACCCACACCTCAAGGTTGGTGGCAACGCACGATGCATCGGAGACCATCCAGGTGCAATTAACCATAGGCAAGACTGCTCTGCAATTTGTAGCATGTTACAGGCCACCCTCTCAATCTCAGGAACCTCACATAGCTTTCCTGAAAACACTGGAGGGGATAAATGTATCTCCAAACACCATCATACTAGATGACTTCAACTACCCGAATATAGACTGGGATCACTACTCAAGCCCCAACACTCTAGCCCAAAGGTTCCTAGAGTTCATAAACTCAAATGCCATGGAACAACTAGTCACCATCCCCACAAGAGGAGAAAACATACTAGATCTCATCATCACGAACATGGGGTCACAATGTTCAACACTGGAAGTATACCCCTCACTGGTGAGATCAGACCATAAACTAATCTCACTGGAAGTCCACATCCCGCCCCACCCGAGATAAAAAAGACCACAGTGAAGAACTTCTCAAAAGCCGACGTCACACTTCTAAAGACTGGTGTGGTCTCTTTTAAGGCCCCCGAGCCTGCGGAAACCATTACTCAAGCCGCTGAATCACTTACAAATGCCTTCTACCAGCACCTACAGGACTGCATGGATCAGGCAATCCCAAACAAAACAAAGACTCTTTGTACCAAAGGCAAGCGTCCAGTCTGGTGGACCCCAGCCATAAACAAGCTATACAACAAAAGGAGGAAGCTACTACAAGATAGAGCAAAATCCTTAAAAGGGAAGACACCTTTGATCATTATAAGTAAAAAACTAAGATCTCTCATAAAATCATCCAAGGCAAATTTTGAGAGAAAAATCGCTAAGGACTCAAAAGACAATCATAAGGCCTTCTTTAGCTATGTTAGAAACCTGGGAGGAAACTCCCAGATATGCTCAGAATTCGTTCAAAATGATGTAAAAATTACTGAACCTACAGACATTTCCAACATACTGGCTGACAGGTTCAGTGCAAACTTCTCCCCTCCCCAAAGGTGAGATATCTATACCAGAGGATTGTAGCCCCCAAACATCTCTAGCTCAGGTGAGAACTGCTCTCTCAAGGCAAAAACACAGCATCCATGGGACCAGATGGTGTCCCCGGTTGTGTGCTCCACAAACTCAATGAGGAATTAAACCCGCAGTTAGGGCAGCTGTTTAATCTTAGCCTCACCTCAGGATACGTGCCCAAGGAATGGCGTACGGCAACTGTGGTCCCACTTCACAAAGGCAGTGCCTCCACCGACCCTGGAAATTACCGTCCCATCAGCTTGACAAGCCTGATCTGCAAAGCTATGGAGAGGATCATAATGGAACTCATAAATAAAGACATAGGGGACTTGCAGACTTTGGATCCGACCCAGTTTGACTTTGTCAAAGGCAGATCATGCCTTTTAAACTTGGTTGACTTTTTTGAAACGGTCACCAAGGCCATTGATGAGGGAAAGGCAGTCCACACAGCCTACCTTGACCTGGCAAAGGCTTTCGACACAATACCTCACTCAAGTATCATTGAAAAACTCATCAGCTTAAATGTAAACCCATACGTCACAAGATGGGTTGCAAACTGGCTAAGTGACAGAACCCACAGGGTCAGAGTTGCTGGCGCCATGTCAGACTCAAAGCCTGTCACAAGTGGTGTCCCACAGGGCTCAGTCCACTCCTGTTCGGCATCTACTTTTCAGAAGTACAAGCAAACACAGGAGGATTATGGCTGACAAAATTTGCAGATGACTGCAAACTAGGCACCATAGTTGAGAACACATCTGACACAGATATCCTTCAGAAGGGTCTTATAGAAACGGATAACTGGTGCCAGAGCCATGGCCTAAAGTTAAAAATGCATAGTCATACCCTTCGGGAAAAACAAGGTTACCCCTAGCTACCATATAGGCGGCAACCCACTATGCACAGAAGAGGTTATCAGGGATCTGGGGACCCAGGTTGACAGTAACCTTTCATTTGACACTCACGTTGCCAAAGTAGTTAGGAAGACCTTCTACATTGCCCACCTGATCATGAAGGGATTCACATCTAGATCAAGGAAGTCATCGTCCCTGTACTCATCACTCATCAGACCAATGATTGAGTACAATGCCCCATTCGGAATGTATCTGACACGACACCTGCAGCAACTGGAAAGGCCCCAAAAGTTCCTCACCAAAAGGATAAAGGGTCTCAAAAATATGTCCTATGCTGCCCGACTGAAGGAACTCCAGCTCTATTCAGTCACTTACCATCTGCTCCGAGGTGACCTGTGCCTGACATACAAGGCCATGTCCAACCCAGAATTGATGAACATGCTTCATCTCAAAAAATCTAGATCCCTCAGAACTACAAGGGCGGGAGACTTAAACCTTGACACAGTTATTAATAGGACGTGCTGGAGGGACAGATTCATCACCCAGAGACTCCCTATGCTGTGGAACAAAATCCCGGTACATGTGAGGCAGAGCACCTCGCTGGCTTTGTTCAAGAGAAATCTTGACCAATGGATGGGAGATCGCAGATATACCCCAGGGATTATCTCAGTGTCACTGCTTGACAGAGGCACAGCAAAATAATGGGAATAGTATCCTCCAAACTAAAGGGGTGGCGAAAGCCACAAAACTCTGGGCTAGGCTTATAAATGCCCATGGGCAGATAGCCTAGTATGAACCTATGAACCTAAAAGCTCTGGGTTTGATATAGCTTTGTGTGTTAGGCAGAGATCGTCTCTGAGTAGGCAATATGCAACGGAGTAAAGCTACAGTTTTATGAGACGGTCTGCATAGGGCATCTGTTTGAGGCCGGTAATCCTCTTTGTGAGGTATTTCTGTGGCCTTTACAGTTGTTGTAGATGTCTTGTGAGGTACATACCAAAAGGGGCATTGTACTCTATAATGGGTCTAATGAGTGACGAGTAGAGGGGAACAATGACCTCTTTTTTTCCTGGATGAGAAACTTTTTGTGATGAGGTGTGCCACGTAGAAGGATTTCCTGACTACTGTGGCGATGTGATTATCAAAAGAAAGACCACTGTCCACCTGTGTCCCAAGGTCTCTTATCACACTTTCAGTGTTAAGTAGACTACCGCCTATATGGCAGTTCATGGGTACTGAGTTTTTACCAAAAGGGATGACAGTACACTTTTTGGCATTGAGCTTGTGGCCATGACTTTGACACCAGGCATCTGTCTCAGCAAGGCCCTTTTGTAGGATGTCCACATCTTTTGGAGTTTTGATTATGGCTCCTAGTTTGCAGTCATCTGCGAACCGTTAATAAAGACCTTCTGTGTTGGCCTGTACTTCAGAGAAGTAGATACCAAACAGGAGAGGACCCAGGACTGAACCCTGTGGTACTCCACTTGTCACTGGTCTGAAGTTGGATTTGGAGTCTGCTACTTTCACAGTGTGGGTTCTGTCAATGAGCCAGTTGGCAACCCATCTTGTGACATAGGGATTGATACCTAGTTTAGTGAGTTTATCTATAATTCCAGAGTGGGGGATGGTGTTGAAAGCCTTGGCGAGATCTAGATAGGCTGTGTAAACCACCTTACCCTCATCTACTGCTTTGGTGACTGCTTCAAAGAAGTCTATCAGGTTTAGGAGACATGATCTGCCTTTTACAAACCCGAACTGGGTGGGGTCCTGAGTTTGGAGATTACCAATGTCATTGTTTATAAGTTCCATGATGATACGTTCCATAGCCTTGCAGACCAGGCTCATTAGGCTAATGGGACGGTAGTTTCCGGAGTCTGTGGTGGCTCCCCATTTATTGAGTGGGATAACTGTTGCTGTGCGCCATTTAGTGGGCACATAGCCTGAGGTGAGGCTATGATTGAACATGGTACTTAGGTGGGGTGCCAGTTCATTCTGTAGTTCATGTAGAACACAGCCTGGGATGTCGTCAGGTCCCATGGATGCTGTGTTCTTGGCTTTGGATAGTGTGTTTCATACCTGTGCAGCCGTGATTACAGGAACTTTGCATTCTTCTGGTATAGAGATGGGCCCTTTAGGGGATGACTGGGGTAAAGTTAGCACTGAACCTATCTGCCAGGATATTGGTAACATCAGTTGGTTCTGTATATTTAGTGCCATTGTGCTGTAACTCAGAGCAGATCTGAGTGTTGCCATTGAGATTCTTGACATAGCTGTAGAATGCTTTGTGGTTGTCTTTAGAGTCAGTGGCGATTTTGTTTTCATAACTAGCTTTGGAGGATTTTATGAGGGATCTCGGCTTCTTACTGAGGCTGACCAGGGAGTTTCTCCAATCATGGGATTTTACTCTTTTTTTGCAACAGTTTCTTTCTCCTGTTGTAGAGTTTGTTTATGGCAGGGGACCACCAGATTGGCTTCCTTTTTTTGGAGGATAGCATCTTGGTTCTGTTAGGGATTGCACGATCCATGCACTCTTGTAAGTGCTTATAAAGTGCATTTGTGTAGGATTCAGCAGTCGTACCTCTATTGTCCATCAGCATTGGTGTATTGAAGTTTGCCACTTCTGTCTTAAGAAGTGTGAAGTTGGCTTTGGAGAAATGTTTTACTGTGGTTTCCCTAATGGGGGGGGGGGGTAGGGGAGGGATGTGGATGTCTAGGGTGATTAGCTTGTGGTCGGATATGGCCAACGAGGAATTGACCTCTGGTGTGGAGCATCGGTTGCCCATGTTGGTAATAACCAGGTCTAGGATATTGCTGCCCCTGGTGGGGGTGTGTATAAGTTGATCCATGGCATTGGAATTTATGAATTCCAGAAAACGTTGAGCACAAGAGTTGGTACATGAGTAGTTTTCCCAGTTAATGGTAGGGTAGTTGAAATCGCCCGTTATTAGGGTGTTAGGTTGTACCCTAATATTTTCCAGTGTATTAAGAAATGAGGAGTGGGAATCCTGGGGCATGGTGGGGGATCTGTAGCAAGCTACAATTTGGATTGCGGTCTTGCCCAGAGTTAGTTGCACTTGGATAATCTCGGATGCGTTATGCTGAGCAACTAGCCTGGAGGTGTGGATATCCTTAATGAATATGGACACTCCTCCGCCTTTAGTGTTTCGGTCCAGGTTAGGTGGCCGAAAGGTGTGGTATGAATTATAGCCTGGTAATGCAGGGGTACTCTCTGGAGCCTTGAACCAGGTCTCTGTCACTGCACAGATGTTGATGTTCTCCATTTTAAGGAGTGCCTCGAGTGAGTGCATTTTGAGGTTTAGACTTCTAGCATTGAGTAGCAATGCCTTCAGATTCTTCTTGCCTGTACCTGTTAGGGTGGTGAATTTGTCATTTGAACCTTGCCTAAAAAAGTCACTATAGGCCATATGCCTAGATGGATAACACCATGGTTATGTGGTACATAAACAAGCAGGGGGTACACATTCCTACCCCCTTTGCAGACCAGCCATGGCATATGGCCTATCCTTACCTAGACGACTGTCTCATTCAAGCAGAGAACAAAGACATTCTTCTTCAACATCTGGCGTTTGTAAAAAGGCTTCTAACATGCCTAGGGTACACAATAAACGAAAATAAATCACAACTGGTACCCTCTCAAATAATTACATTCCTGGATGCAAGCTTGAATACAACTGCCCAGATGGCTTACCTTACGCCAGACAAACAATGGCAACTGACAACATACTTCCAACAGATGGCAACAAAAACCCAGTTAACTGCAAGACAAATTCTGCAGGCTTTGGGGTTCATGGCATCCTGCATTCTACTAATTCCATATGCAAGACTGCATATGAGGAAACTTCAGTGGTACCTAAAAAGTTCAACATTGTCACAGTCTGGAAACAAGGATTCCTCTCATTCCCTGCCTACAACAGGAGTTTCTTTGGTGGGCAGAGACATGTCACCAAAACAAGGGTCTGTCATTCACTCTACCCCCTGCCACCCAAATCCTAACTACAGATGCATCAGACTATGCTTGGGGGCCCACCTGGCAGGGAGATGCATTCAAGGCATATGGACCCCAAAACAAATGCATCTGCATATCAACCAGAAAGAGATGCTAGCTGTTCAGAATGCTCTGACAGCCTTCAAGAACTTCATCCAGGACAACTACTGATAAAGTTGGATAACACCACGGTTATGTGGTACATAAACAAGCAGGGGGGTACACATTCCTACCCCCTTTACAGACTAGCCATGGCATTGTGGAACACAGCCTTGACTTACCAAGTACATCTTCAAGCTCAATTCCTGCAAGGAAAACAAAATACTCTGGCAGATGACCGCACGAGTGGAAACTGGATCCACAAATCTTCAGCATGGTAACACAGAAATGGGGGAGCCCAGACATAGATCTATTTGCCTCTCCCCAAAATTATCAACTGGACAAATTCTGCACAAGGACTTATCACAGACCAGCATGGAAAGTGGATGCCCTATCCTTCAGTTTATTTATTTATTTATTTTTATTTTATTTTACATTTGTTAACCGGGCTAGTCTGACTGGATATATTTCCATTTTCAGCAGAGGCCCGGGGAGAAAAGCTCCACATATGGACATAAGAGATTTATAATGAGTGCAAATAACAAGTTACAAATAACAAGTTACAGACTTGTAACACTTCAACCAATGCATCTTGATTACAAAAAGAAGACAACTGAGAAAACTAAAATACATTCTATTAAACATCAAT